>NC_141608.1:18303155-18625655 GCF_047967505.1 Dipteris shenzhenensis | reverse complement strand
GAGAGAGAGAGGGAGAGACGGAGAGAGGGAGAGAGAGATAGAGAGAGATAGAGAGAGAGATTATATATGTATGGGTGGGTGTGTGTTTGTGAGGGTATTTCAGAGAATCTTTATATGTGGTCATTTGAGAGAGAGAGAGAGAGAGAGAGAGAGAGAGAGAGAGAGAGAGAGATGGGGTATTTTGAGAGAGAGAGAGAGAGAGAGAGAGATGGGGGAGGGGGGGGTATAGGATCTTTTTGTGAGGGCATTTTTGAGAGAGAGTGAGAGAGCGAGAGAGAGAGAGAGAGAGAGAGAGAGAGAGAGAGAGAGAGAGAGAGATTGTGTGTGTGGGGGGGGGGCTCTCGACTCTCAAGTCTCACCTAGTTGTGGTTGCCAGGTCGGTTATCTTCAAGATGATGCCTCAAGGGGAGCCCTCAACAGTGTTAGATAAAGCTTTTGTATGGGCCATGGCAATTTTTTATGTTCGAAAGTTTATTGTGTCAATCCCTCTACCTTTTAAAACTTCATAACACAAAAAAAGAAAAGTTTATTGTGGTTAATTTTGAATGATGGAGAGAGAGAGAGATTTTGTACGTGGTTCTAATAGTTATATCTCCACATTTGAGAGAGAGAGAGAGGGAGAGAGAGAGAGAGAGAGATTATGTGTGTGTGTGTGTGTGTGTGTGGTCGTCCTATCCCACCTAAAGTAATTGAGCACCTCTTTATGTATAGTCAATTGGCTCTCCTTTTATATTATATATTTATTTGTGTAGAAAGGTGCCATAGAAAAATTACCGAAATCCATGGGAGGGGAAATATGAAGGTTAGAGAGAGAGAGAGAGAGAGCGAGCGAGGTTAGGGGGTATACACACACATACACACACACACACACAATCTTAAGGATGGAGTTTTCTTATTCTTTGGATGCTTAGATTCTTAAGAGGGGAAAACTGAAGAAATGACCATTTTTTAAAAAAGATAATGGAGGAGAGGGGGGGAAAGAGAGAGAGAGAGAGAGAGAGAGAGAGAGAGAGAAAGAGAGAGAGAGAGAGATACATTTGCATCGTTTAAGACAAGCTCCATTTTTTGAAATAATTGAAACCAATCTTAGATTATTGGGAGGGGAAAATTAAACTAAGAACTATTTCTTTTAAATGAACCATTTTTTAAGAAAGATAATGGAGGAGAGAGAGAGAGAGAGAGAGAGAGAGAGAGAGAGAGAGATGAAATAATGGTGGCTGAAAGTGAAATAAGTTAGTCTATTAGTTATACACCAACTACATTTTCAAAATAATCGAAACCATTCTGATCTTATAATTCGTGGAAGCTTAAAGAGAGAGGCAAGGGGGTATATAAAATGCACTCTCTCTCTCTCTCTCTCTCTCTCTCTCTCTCTCTCTCTCTCTCGCTCTCGCTCGCACGCTAGCACTCTCTTTTGCTCTCGCATCTCTTTATCTACCTAGAGAAATTCAATTCATCTACCTACTCATCTAGCTATATATCTATCTTCCTATTTATCTACCCATAAGTTGAAGCTATATTTGTGCGTGTGTGTGTGTGTGTGTGTGTGTTTGCATGGAAACCATTCCGATCTTATGTTTTGAGAGAGAGAGAGAGAGAGAAGCAACGGATGTTCTATCTATATTATGACGCTACATTTGCATTGTTTAAGACAAGGTACATTTTCCAAAATAATTGAAACCATTATAATCTTATAATTTGTGGATGCTTAGATTATTGGGAGGGGAAACTGAACTAAGAACCATTTTTTGAAAAAGATAATGGAGGCGAGAGAGAGAGAGAGAGAGAGAGAGAGAGAGAGAGATGAAAAAATATAATGGTGGCCTGAATTGGAATACGTTTTCAAAAATCATTGAAACCATTCTGATCCTTTAATTCGTGGACCTCAAAATCATTGAAATACCTTCTTAGGAAGGGGAAACTGAACTAAGAACCCTTGAATATTGTTTTCTTATTCTATGGATACTTACATTTTTGAGAGGGGAAAACTGAAGCAGGAACCATTTTTAAAAAAAGGTAATGGAGGAGAGAGAGAGAGAGAGAGAGAGAGAGAGAGAGATGGGAAAAATATAATAGTGGTTGGGAGTGAAATACATTATTCTATTAGTTAGAGACAAACTACATTTTCAAAATCATTGAAATGATTGTGATCCTAAAATTCATGGACGCTTAGATTTTGGGAGGGGAAAACTGAACTAAGAACCCTTGAATATTGTTTTCTTATTCTGTGGGCACTTAGATTGTTGAGAGGGTTGTTTTTCTTGTAGGTGCTTCATTTTATTGTTGGACTAGCACTAGCTTCTCTCCATAACTTTTGTTTACCCAAGTAGGTGATTACTTTTTTACCAATTGCCCTTGCTTTCTATTTGGAATTCTTTGCTTCCTTAGGACACATTGTGTGTGTGTGTGTTTGCATTGTTTAAGACAAGCTACATTTTCAAAATCATTGAAACCATTCCAATCTTATAATTTGTGAATTCTTTGCTTCCTTAGGACACATTGTGTGTGTGTGTGTGTGTGTGTGTGTGTGTGTGTGGTTAAGACAAGCTACATTTTCAAAATCATTGAAACCATTCCGATCTTATAATTCGTGGACGCTTAGATTCTTAGGAGGGGAAAGTTGAACTAAGAACCATTTTTTCAAAAAGATTCTTAGGGGGGGGAAGTTGAACTAAGAACCATTTTTTCAAAAAGATAATGGAGGAGAGAGAGAGAGAGAGAGAGAGAGAGAGAGAGAGAGAGAGAGATGTATAGTTCGCTTAGCTTTACTTTTTTTTGGGGTTGTTTTTCTTGCAGGTTCTTCATTTTATTGTTGGACTAGCGCTAGCTTCTCTCGACAACTTTTGTTTATCCAGATAGGTGCTACTTTTTTACCAATTGCCCTTACTTTCTATTTGGAATTATTTAATTCCTTAGGGCACATTGTGTGTGTGTGTGTGTGTATGTGTGCGTGTGTGTTTGCATCATTTAAGACAAGCTATTTTTTCAAAATCATTGAAACCATTCCAATCTTTTAATTCGTGGAGAGAGAGTAGCGATGGATTTATCTATCGATATGTTGAAGCTTAGCTCTATGTACAGTTTGATGGATAGAGAGAGAGAGAGAGAGAGAGAGAGAGAGAGAGAGAGAGCCATGTACAGTTCGCTTAGCTTTACTTTTTTTTTGGGTTGTTTTCTTGTAGGTGCTTGATTTTATTGTTGGACTAGCACTAGCTTCTCTCCACAACTTTTGTTTACCCAGGTAGGTGATTACTTTTTTACCAATTGCCCTTGCATTCTATTTGGAAATCTTTGCTTCCTTATGGCACATTGTATGTGTGTGTGTGTGTGTGTGTGTGTGTGTGTGTGCATGTTTGCATTGTTTAAGACAAGCTACATTTTTAAAATCATTGAAACCATTTCAATCTTATAATTCGTGGATGCTTAGATTCTTGGGAGGGGAAAACTGAACTAAGAACCGTTTTTTCAAAAAGATAATGGAGGCAAGAGGGAGAGAGAGAGAGAGAGAGAGAGAGAGAGAGAGAGAGAGAGAGAGAGAGAGAGAGTAGCGATGGATTTATCTATCACTATGTTGAAGCTACATTTTAATCGTTTGAGACAAGCTACATTTTTAAAATCATCCAAACCATTATGATCTTATAGTTTGTGGATGATTATATTATTGAGATGGAAGAACTAAAAGATAATGGAGGAGAGGAAGAGAGAGAGAGAGAGAGAGAGAGAGAGAGAATATAATGGTGAACAAAAGTGAATTAAGTTAGTGTATTAGTTAGAGACAAGGCCATGATGTGGTTGGACCAATAATCACCAAAGTTAATTGTATCTTTCCTAGGATGTCTAGATGAGCTGGCAGTATGTCTAGAGACAAGCTAGCACACTTTGCCCTAAGTGATCTAATCTAAGCTCATATTTGAGAAGCTAGCCTTGCTTCTCAACCAACGAGAGTAAAGCATCAAGTATGTTTCATGTCGTGGATTATAGCCATGAGAACTAAGCTTGAGATGTGAGGCGATTGGATGATAGGTGGGGCTACAGAGAGAGAGAGAGAGAGAGAGAGAGAGAGAGAGAGGGGGGGGGGACAGAAAAATATAATGGTAGGCCAGAAGTGAAATAAGTTACTATATTAGTTAGAGACAAGGCCATGATGTGTTTGGACTAGTAATCATTAAAGTTATTTGTATCTTTCCTAGGAGCATCTTGATGAGCTGGCAGTATGTCTAGAGATAAGCCAGCAACCTTTGCCCTAAGTGATCTAATCTAACCTCCTTTTTAAGAAGTTAGCCTTGCTTCTCAAGGAGAGTAAAGGATTAAGTATGTTTCATGTCATGTGCACTATAGCCATGGGCTCCTTCTGCCAATTTTATTTGGGCCATAACTTGGTCAATCAAACTCCAAATATGGTCATGTTTGTAGTCAAAATGATCGAAATGATATGAATGAATCCATTTATCATGTTAGAATGTCTAAATTCTACAACTTTAAAAAGTTTGTACTTATCTTTGTTTCATCAGAGCTAAACCTTATCAAACTCTTATATTTTTTTAAATTTTTCTCATATAGAGTTCGGGTCCTTGGTTCTCTCCCTCCCTCCCACAGGTATATAATGGTCATGGACATATGAAGGTGATCCATATTTTGTTAGCATCATGGCCATAAGGTGATCAATAATTTATTAGCTCCATAGTTTAAACATTTTATTCATGTTATCATTTTGTGTACAAAATGGATCATATCATATGGGTAGCATAAAAATCGATGAGCTACATAGTACAAATAGTTTTTTGTGAAGGATTTTTATAAGAGGAGCTTCTATATCATGGATGGGACTATTTTTGTTTGTATGTAAGTCCACAAAATAAAGAAGCCCATTCAACTCACCTGCTACCTTACATAATTTTAAGTGACTACCTCGAGGTGTAGACATTGCAACATTTCCCCTTTCGTATCTATTGAATGATTTCTAGGATTTATTATTTATCAAATAATAGGTTTTCTCTTTGTATGTTGCCAATAAGTTTTCATTTGGTATTCATTGAATCATTGCTGACTTGTATGGACTTATCAGTTATCCCCAATAGTAGGTTTTATCTTTCTATGTTGCCAAGAATCATATGAAAAATAAGTAAGAACAATCTCTAATATGGTCATGTAGATTCAACCATTTCTAATAAAAAACTATTGCTACTATAGGTTCAGAAAAAGTTCATCACAAGCATCGCTCGAACCCTGGGCTTGCTCGAATGCAGTCGCTCGATGTTTTGACTTACTCGGTGATCACCTTGGGGAGAGGAACAAGGCAGTGACCAAGAGAGTCATCGCACCCCACCTCTAGCCTATTTCGGTGGGCTTTGGTAAGGACAAAGGAGTGGATCCAAGACCGAATCAAGAAGAGAAAGCAGAGATGGATACTAACAAGATAAAGGTGACTGAGTCAACCAAGATAAAGGCAACTGGGACAGAGATGAAGAGACCCCACCAGTATGCCCACTAACAAGCACACATCAAGGAGTTGATGGAGCAAGAGGACCAAAGATACAAATTGAGTTTTATAACTTCAAGGGACACAAGGAAGAGAATCCTTGGTCCATGTGAAAAATTTCATGAGAAAGGCTATAATCTTGCAAGTAACTTATGAGAAAAAGTACTTGATGTACTTCCCTATTGCTTTTCACTAGCACAAGTAAACTAGGCAAACCTTATGGCTTTGTAGATCAACGAGCAAGTGTCAAAGATCCAAGTAGGGTGGCAAAAGTCAGGATAAGTAAGATCTCACCTTTTCCTGCTGGCAAGAAGCATGGTGGGAATCATGAGCTAACCCCCACCCTTGCCTACAAATATTTTGGATGATCTATTTGAGTAGATAGTGAAGAGGAATAGAAAACAATGGTGACTCCACTAGCTAAACAAAGGGTAGAACAATAACACAACAAGAGGTACCACTACTAGCATTAGTCGAAGAGGTACCACAACAAGAGGTAGAACAATAACAACAAGAGGTACCACTAGCACCATCAGCCAAAGAGAAGTGCCAACCACCAAGAAGTGAAGACAAGGGGAAGGGACTAGCCAAACACGTGCCCAAGTGACCAACCAAAGCCACAAGGGTATGCCCATTAGAGCCACATTGTGAAGTTAAAGCATGACCAACAAATATATTCATTGCTAAAAACGGAGTAGCTTCCTTATGCGGTTTTGATGACCCCTCTTCCCTAGATTGACGTAACAACATGCAACTAAGTCAATATACAATGTGTATGTTAATTGTGTCCGTACGCATTCGACCACAGTTAGGGGCCAATCATGATTACACATTCAATCACAATTGGGCATAGAGTTGGCATGGAGTTAGGCACATAGTATAGGAATCTTGGCATTTATGGAGGAAAAAAGGAACATTGGATAATAACATTGGATGATTGCCACCTATAGCCATGTATGGGCCTTTTCATTTTAGAGGGATGTTCTTAGACTCCCAGTTTTGGGAGCCTTTACATATGTTCATCTTTCTAACAGCCTCCTACTTTGGTCTTCTTTCTCTTCCATTTTGTGCTAGATGTGATTTTTTGAAGCCCTCTAGTGAGGGTAGCCCTTAGCTCCAAACATGTTGTTAACAAAGGCATTTTCCTGTAAACACTTGGTGACCATGCACCTTACCCCTCCATTTTGAAAGTCTAGATCTTGCTGTGGCTCATTTTTCTATCCAAAACCAAGGTATCTCAAAAATTTCATGAAAAGCAACCAACCTCTAACATGGAGGAGCACGGATTCTTTGTGGTCTTTGCTAAAGGTCTATGGAGAGATGGAGTTTTTTAAATTTAAAAAAACATTGCCGACTTGTATTAAAGAGGGAGGGTCAGCAGACCCTAAAAAAACCCCAAGTATAAAAATTGGCCAAAATAAGCGATAGGAACCCGAGACCTATGCTAAAAGCACATGTAGACTCCCAAACGGGTAAAATTCTATATGGCCAAGGCAACAACAGCCACCTCAGCCAAAGACTAGCCAACCATAGAACCTACCTTCCCCACCACTATAGACACATCAAAAAAAGAAGATCCCGCCATCCTAACTAGCACAGTTACCATGAACCCTTGCTACCATCGATTTGTGGAAAGCCTTTTGGTTTCTTAATAGCAAGATAGACAAGAAAAAAACCCCTCTGATATATGGCCAACATGAAGACAATGTAGATGGGAGCCCTACCAAGTCCCCTAACATTACTAGCTTCTAGTAAGGACCAATATAGAATTTAGACATTAGATCCACTGCCCGTATTGCAACTTCCACATTCACCTGCACATTCTTGGACATCAGACAATGCCAAATTAGATGCTGCATAGATTCAATCTCTCTCTCACAGAGAGGACAATACTGATTCACTTGAATCTATTAGCTAGCATGGCCCAACTTGGTAACCAGTGATGTGCTACTTTCCATACTATAAAGCTCAATTTTGCAACCCAGCCACCTTGCCAAATTTCATTAAACCTCCTACACCACCAACCTGGTGATTTGTGCAACACCCACTTCCTATTCAAGTCTCATAAACTTAGTCTTCCTACAGACAACAATATAACACTTTGGCTGAAATTTTTTGTAGCTTGACCTTCCCCATGACCCATTGAGACACTCTCCTTCCTCTTGCCTCTATAAAATTAATCGGCCAACCTTTTGGGATTAATCCCAACACCCTGTGTACGAAAGCCATCTCACGTACTATCAAGGAAAATATGCAACTGATATCCCCCACCCTACACTAGTCTCCCTTTCGAGGTTTTGAGATCTTGGACCAATTTCTACCAGACCCTTCTTGAAGATGCTATGGGCCATTGATAAATTCAAATATGCTACTGAATTATCCCCTACCATAATGACCTTACTCCACCATATACATTCACCAAGACTGGCATCCCTCTCAACCCCCCCATCCCTTTCCAAGAAAGTTTACAAATAGTCATCTTCCATTTGAAGACAAGCCCAACTATCGAGTCTGATCCCTTCACCTTCAATGGGAAACCTTAAAAAAATCTCTCATACCACATCATACCATCCCAAGAGCCCACCTTGCTCCTCGGCTTGTCTCAATAAACCATTGCATTACTTCCACCAATAGACAACTCTCCCCAAATAAATGAGGGAGCCAATTTCCAATTAGCAAAACATTTTTGAGTTCAACATCATGGATCCCTAGCAGGCCTTGCTGCTTTTGAGGCTTGAGAGGCTCCCATGGGATATCATGCATATGTGTTAACAACCATCGAGCATGTTAATGGATCTGGCCCATCCAAACATACGAGTTTTGAGCCACAAATGGCTCAGTTTTGAAGTAACCATCGAGATCACCCAAATTGGCACAGATAACACAAGGACCATTTGGATCTCGTATATGGAAAACACTAGAGCCATTTGGAGACAAAGAGAAGGTTGAGAGAGTCAACATATGCCTTGGCACCATATGGGCCCAAGTGGTTGTAAAGAGAGAGAGAGAGAGAGAGAGAGAGAGAGAGAGAGAAAGAGAGAGAGAGAGAGAGAGAGAGAGAGAGAGAGAGAGAGAGAGTGGTACAAGGAATAGGGTTAGGCCTCCCTTCAAAAGGTGACATGTATAAAAGGCCAAGTGGTTGACTTTGGTCTTCATTGTGTAGTTGCAACAATTGGAATACAAGCTCTCATTCTCTCAACTCTTGTTCATGAGTCTGGTTGCTTGCTTTCTTGGTGTGTTGCCTTGTGATTGTTGGAGCACAGATCTTTGGTACCACTATTGGGGAGATAAAGGTATGCTCTTGCGAGGATGCATTTGCTTCCTTTCATATACCACCCATTGCACAATGCATTAGGCTTTGTTTTGGAGATTAGGAGTGAGTTTAGAGCGGAAAAGTGTGAGTGTAGAGTAAAGAAAGCTTGCTTTTTTCATTTCTGTCCATTCGAGGTTGTTTTTTATTGTTTTTTGATGTTTGTTTATACAAGCTAGTGTGATTGCTAAGCTTGTTGAAATGTCAAATCCAACAGAAAACACTCCAAAATGAAGAGTTGATCTAAATTTGAAGTTTTTTTTTGTATGTGAGTTCAACTTGTGGAAATCACTCACTTGATTAGAATAAGTTATTGTTTTTTGGTGTTTTTTGATAGTGTACGTAGTTTCTAACACCCCCACGCACACCGTCGAAACATGTTCGATATAGCTCCCCTTAATCTAGAGGCTATGGAAGGAGCAAGAGAGTGAGGTAGAGCTATGCTTGTGTAGGGGGCTGTGGAGGCTCTCGAACCAGTTGGTTCTTGCATTTCCTCATTCAAGATTTCTATCTCATCTGAACTAGAGGGATCACTACGCCGAGGCCCTAATACTGAATGAGAGTTGGGAATCAAATTCCCTCTTGGAGCTGAACCAAAACTAGGTCAGAAGGTTGGCAACGTGTAGTTTGAAATGTTATCCTCGGGGGCTCAGGCTCTCTTAACAAGATTCTACCAGACCTCAAGTGCATGTATAAGGTCTCTGCTTAGGCACACCCTACCTCACTTCCAGTTCTATATTTCCTATCAGGAAATTTGATTCTAAAGCAAGTGGAATGGGCTAAAGTGGTATGCCGCCAAGTTGGCGGGAAATCTTTAAAGCACCAAACGGTGGGATAATACAAGGCTACGAGATAGTTGAATGGCATTGGGCGGAGGGTTGACAACCGATAGGATGGCTTACCTCAGAGGGGTACCAAGAAGGCACCGTTCGATGGGTTACATGGTTATACCTCCAGGTTGGTGGTTTACCCTTATGGCACCGGGTCAATGCTTGTCGGACCAATGGGATAGCTGGTTGATAAACCCTTGACAAATCTTTAATTAAGGTGTCTAGTTAGGTTATTTACATGTGTCAGTCGGTGGGATGGGGGGCTATGGCACCGGCCGCACCGGCAGGATAGTTGGCCCATGGCTCTGAGTTGGTCGGTTAGGAATTATCTGGGAACACACCATCTCTGACTCTTCTTTGATGATCCCTGGTGGATTTTCAAGTTTTGTTCCAGGAAGGCAAACGACGATGACAACCAGTCCTTGCTCCACAAGCAGGGATTGAGGCCATTTTTGTGGACACATTACCCATGGTCTTGATTGGGCACGCTGACCCAGAGCGCATGGAAGACAAGGACCTGTGGATGAGGGACTTCACCAGACAAAACTTCGGGCTTGGAAACTCACAAGACTTCCAAGAGGGACTCCCTTATGGGCCCCTGACCTTCCAAGTGCCCCCAACATTTGCCGCTAGGCTGCGAGCCATGAGCTATGTACCTTTCTAGGTCCCACCCTATAGACCAATGCAAGGAGCGCCCATGTAGATGCTTAGTAACCCACTCCCTCAAGGGTTACAAACAATTTCACCCCATAGCTACAACCCCAATGTTCGGGGGGCAGGATTCATAGCCCCAACATTGGCATCGGCAATCTAATGGACCCCTGTACCTTGGTGGTGCATAAGGCCGCCTGTACATCTTATTAGGCCCACAATGATGCAAGCTACTCCAGCACCCCAAACAATGCTATTGGATGAGGCAATGCATATCCTAGTGGTTGGATGCACTAGGAATGGGGGCCGCTCCTGTACTCGTACATCTACCAAGGGACACAAATCCCTCTAGGAGTCCTCCCATAGCCATCTCCAAGATAATAACTAAATTTCTTGGAGAAGGAGATTCGATCCACCACGTGGAGCGGTTTGAGCAAATATGTGAAGCATTTGGTGCTCCCGGAGATCTAGAAATGGTTAATGCCTCCAGCCTCAACCTGAATGGCAAGGCAAGCCAATGGTATAGGGTCCTCAATCCTGAGGAGAAAGTCAACTGGGAGGCAATGTGAAAAGACTTCATTGTAGGGTTCACTCCTGGTGGTCACAAATGAAGCCTGATTAATCAGTTGGATGAGGTGAAATAGAATGAGAACGAGTCCCTTCGAGACCACATTGCTAGAGTCAAACACCTCAACTCTTTCTGCAAACCACATGAGAGGATGAGCGATGAGCGATAGCTTGCCATGCTTTCTCATCGGATTGGCTGCTCCAAAGCTGCATGACCATTTAAAGGTTATGAACCCAACTTCTTTTAAACTTTGCAGCAAGGCAGCCATCCTTATAAGTGAGAATGTGATGGATAATGACACCAAGGAAATGTGAAGATAGTGGGAGAGAAGGAAGGAGTCTCACTTGCGGCTTTCTCACATACACAATGGGGGAATACACACAAAGGTGGAGGCTGAAAACAGTTTTCCTCTTCTTAGTTGTGTAAGCCAAAAGAAGTCTAGTACAAAGAAATAGAAGAACCCTATATGTGGGTCTCAAACCAAACTCAGCTAACTAAGGTGGCATACTAACTGAGCCACAAACTAGAGTACATAAGGATAGTTGTCATCCAGCTATTATTCATGGGCGGTGTACCAACCGCATCTGCAGCTAACAAGTCAGTGATATAAATGCACAACGGTCACCCTGGCATATCACGAGTAGAGCTCGATATCTCAACACTCCCCCTCGAGCTCAATCCCAATTCCTACACACCAAGTAGGTCTCTGAACTTGCGCAGATTCGCTACGCCCAATGCCTTCATGAATATGTCAACTACCTGATCCTCTGTGCTGACATAAACTAGATCAATAAGACCTAGTAAAACCTTCTCCTGCACATAATGATAATGCACCTCAATGTGCTTTGTTCTAGCATGATAGATTGGGTTATTTGCCAAGTGTATACTGCTCATGTTGTCACAATAAATGACAACTGGCCCATATGTAGACTGATGCATATCATAAAGTAGCTTATGCAACCAAGCTACCTCACATGCAGCCATTGCTACACCCTTGTACTCAGCCTCTGCGCTCGACAAGGCAACTGTAGGCTGTTTCTTGCTGCTCCAAGTGGTTGCAGCACTCCCAAAAGAGAACTCATATCCATTGGTAGATCGTCTATCAGAAATACTACCAGCCCAATCAGCATCAGTGTATCCATGCAACTGTATCTGAACCCCAGTCTCATAAAATAGTCCATACTGCAATGTGGACTTCACATACCTGAGTATGTGTCTAGCTGCATCCAAATGCGGTTTCCTTGGAGCCTGCATAAACTGACTTACCAATCTAACAACATAGCTCAAATCTGGCCTGGTAATAGTCATATAAATCAAACTTCCTACTACGCACTTGTACATAGTAGGGTCTTCCAGAAGCTCACCTGCATCTGCGCTCAACTTCACATTCTGCTCCAAAGGAACTGAAATAGGCTTACAGCCTGTCATCCCATATTTGGATAGCATGTCCAATCCATAGTGCCTCTGCAAGAGCCGTATCCCACTTGGTGATCTAATCACCTCAAGGCCCAAGAAATAATGCAGCTCTCCCAAATCCTTCATCTCTAACTTCTGCTTCAATAGCATTTTTGCATGGGGGATATCTTCATCACTATCACCTGTGATGATCAAATCATCAACATAAATAACAAGCAGCATAATACCTTTCTTTGTTTTTCTCACATAAAGTGAGAAATCTGCCTTGGAAATCTAAAAGCCAATAGTGACAAGATACTGTCCTATCTTGTAAGACCATGCTCTAGGTGCTTCAAGCCATACAAGGCTTTCTTCAACCTGCAAACAAACTCAGGATGAACAGCATGAACATAACCTGGTGGCTGCTCCATAAAGACCTCTTCTTGCAAATCACCATGCAAGAAGGCATTCTTTACATCCATCTGATGTAAAGACCATCCCTTTGATGCAGCCATAGGAATGACTGCTCTTACGGTTGCCATCCTTGCAACCGGACTGAATGTTTCTTCATAATCAATGCCATATGTCTGTGCATACCCCTTGACAACTAATCTTGCCTTGTATCTGTTCACAGAACCATCTGCATTGTGCTTCACCTTATAAACCCACTTACAGCCAATTGCATTCTTGTCTTTAGGCAAAGGCACCAATTCCCATGTAGCATTTGCTTCCAAGGCATCCATTTCTTCATCCATGGCTTTCTTCCATTTTTCTTTTCCCATGGCTTGCTCAAAAGAAGTGGGTTCTGGTTCCTGTATCACTTTGACCATATAGGCATAGTGAGTGGCTATAAATCCATCATATTTCAGCTTATCCACAAGATACCTAGCTCTGGTAGATTTGCGCAAAATAGGCTCACTTCTAGGTGCTCTCAAAACATCCCTGGTCTTCCTTACTCCAGGTGTAACAATAGAAGGAATACCCAACTCATCATCAATGCTCTGTTCTGAGCCACTGGATTCACCATCCACATAAGAATGACCTGCATTCACATCAAACATGGGCTGATCTACCTTCTCTTTTCCTTTTCGTGATACCTACATACCACTATCTGCATTGCTTTGAGGAGATTCTCCTGATCTCAATCTACCTGTCCATGGCGAAGTATGTGAACCACTGCTAGAGGACACTGTAGGTCCACTAATATTTTGTGATTGCTGCTGTGAATTCTGTGGAGCATTACCATTTTGTGCATCTACATCATCAATCACATTTACTGGTTTATACCAACTGCTAATGTCATAAAAAACAACATCTCTGCTCACTATAAACTTACGAGTAGAAGGGTTATAGCATCTATACCCTTTATGCTATACAGAGTAACCAATAAGGATGCACTTCTCAACTTTTGGATCCAACTTGGACCTCAACTCATCTGGCACATGAACATAGGCAATGCAACCAAAAATTTTCAAATGAGAAATATCTGGTTTCCTACCAGTATACATCTCCTCTGGCATCATGCCATGTATTGGTATAGTGGGAGTCCTGTTCATTATGTAAATTGCTGTAGCAGCTGCTTCAGCCCAATAATAATCTAGTAGGTCTTTTTCATTTAGCATGGCCCGAGATACCTCTCCAATATGCCTGTTTTTCCTTTCTGCAAGTCCATTTTGCTGTGGGGTATGACTGCATGAATATTGCTGCTTTATGCCATGCTCCTACAAAAACCTTGCAAACTCATTTAAGAGGTACTCTCCCCCTCCATCTGACCTTAGGCATTTTATTTGCAGGCCTGTTTCTTTTTCAACCATAGCTTTAAAAGCTTTGAAATGCCCAAACATTCACTTTTATTTTTCATAAAATACACCCAAACTTTTCTACTGTAGTCATTAATAAAAGTGACAAAATAATGACAACCTCCAATAGATGTAGCTTTAGTAGTCCACACATAAAAGTGGATTAATTCCAATGGCTTCTTACTCTCTTGAACATGTCTAGGAAATGGTTTCCTTGCCTGTTTTCCAAATTGACAGGCTTCACATACCTTATGCATTTCTGCAAACTTGAATTTAGGCAATCCTGCAACAATATTTTGGGCCTACATTGATTTAAGTCGCTGTACATTAACATGACCAATGCGTTTATGCCAGATATCAATATCTGCAACTACACCAATCCCATGTGCAAACATTGCTGCACTCAATTCAGGCATGTCTGCATCCAACGTAAACATCCTGCCCTTCTTCTTTCCTTTTGCTATCAAGCGACCATTATTTTTCATATCCTCAACAAAGCATCCATGAGGATTAAATGTGACCTGCAAGCCCTGCTCAACCATTTGACCAATAGAAACCAGGTTCTTGGTGATATTCGGGACATGAAATACATCAGACAGGTATTTCTTTTTCCCATCCTGCATAGACAAAGGAATTTAACCAATCTGCACAATAGGATGTGCAGTATCATTACCAATCTCCACAAATCCTGGTCTATCCATTTTCCTTGCATCCTGCATCCATTCTGCATGACCTGTCATGTGGTTTGATGCACCTGAGTCAACATACCACACATCATTGCTTTCTTTTGTACTTGTCACAGAATTGGTCATGTGCTGCACCATAAATAGATGCTCATTTCTGTCATCACCCTATCTACTAGAAGATGCATAATTCCCTTGCTGCAATTTTCCATTCATGATGTCATTCTGCTTTATATAGTAGTCTTTAGCCATATGACCCATTTTACCACAATAGTAGCATTCAACATTGCTGTTTGCATTTTGGCCTCTCTGCCATCCACCACGACCTCTTTGGCTCCCCTTGCCTTTAGAGTTATCACGTCCTCCTCCATAGGACTCGTTTTCTTGAGTTTGCTGCATATTTTGATTTCTACCATGGCCTCCAAATCGGCTTGCTCTACCTCTGCCTCTACCTCTTCTAGCATTTGAGTAGAAGACAGTTTCTTTTGAAGTTCCTCCTGAAGAAGATGCACCACCATTTCTCTGCTCTTCAAAAATTAGAAGAGCAAACAACTCCTCAAAATCAAGAAATTTTTCACGGATGGCAATGGATGTTCGGAACTGTGCATAATCCTTTCCTAGACCATTCAAGGTCACAGAAACTAAATCATCATCTTCCATTGGCGACCCAATGGAAGCAAGTGCATCTGTAATTTTCTTCACCTTCATGTGATAGTCATTGATGCTCATATTTTCTCTCTGCACATTGTGCAACTCCTACTTGAGCTGCATTTTCCTGGCTTGCGTGTTTGTGCTGTACATTTTTGCTAAAATATCCCATGCCTCATTTACTGTACTTGCATCCTGAATATGCACAATCATAGAATCTGAAATACTGATAGACAGCCAGTACATAACTTT
Organism: Dipteris shenzhenensis; assembly: GCF_047967505.1. NCBI lineage: Eukaryota > Viridiplantae > Streptophyta > Polypodiopsida > Gleicheniales > Dipteridaceae > Dipteris > Dipteris shenzhenensis. Next base: position 18,610,040 of record NC_141608.1, on the reverse strand, counting down.
TCTGGCTCTCTCATGCCATCCTTTAAATGCCTGCATTTCCTGTTGATTGGGAACATTAGGAAGAACTAGTTCTTCTTCATTTCCTATAATGAACTCCCAATAGCCTGTTCCCATAAGGAAATTCATCATTCTAAACTTCCATGCTTGGAAGTTGTTCTTGTCAAGCTTTTCAGTGACAATTTGTGAAAGAGAATCAGACGCCATTATAGAACACTGCAAAATATTCTGTCACTGCAAAAAAACACAGCTTCTACCTCACAAGGGCAAATCTGTAAAACTGATGAAAGTGGTATTTGACCACACAGTCACTTCCTAGTGACGATTTTGCATGAACATGCAATAAGGATGATTCTGTAACTCCCAATATCTTTGCGCACAGGCATATGATGCAATTTCTGTGGCAACTTTTCACCAACCTGCAGAGCAGTGGTCGCACAGCAAAAATAGGGCCTTTTTCTCAGTGCTTGCGGAGAACTTCTGCCTCCAAAATGGGCCTCAAAATGGCCTCAAATCAAAAAAATAAAGTCACCCAGGGCTTTGCCCTGACCTGCAGCATATATTGCCCTCTCACCACACCGCGAAGGGCATCTCAATCTGAGACAATGCACTCTTGCACTTTCCGACTGTGCTACCTGTAGAGATTTGTTGCCAAACTCGAAAAAGGAAAGCAACACTGGTCCTCTTACCAGGACACCACGAACTTGGTTTGCTTTCTTGAGCTCCTTACCATGAACCAGGCTCTGATACCATGTGAAGATAGTGGGAGAGAAGGAAGGAGTCTCACTTGCAGCTTTCTCACATACACAATGGGGGAATACACACAAATGTGGAGGCTGAAAACAGTTTTCCTCTTCTTAGTTGTGTAAGCCAAAAGAAGTCTAGTACAAAGAAATAGAAGAACCCTATATGTGGGTCTCAAACCAAACTCAGCTAACTAAGGTGGCATACTAACTGAGCCACGAACTAGAGTACATAAGGATAGCTATCATCCAGCTATTATTCATGGGTGGTGTACCAACCACATCTGCAGCTAACAAGTCGGTGACATAAATGCACAACGGTCACCCTGGCATATCATGAGTGGAGCTCGATATCTCAGCAGGAAAAAGCTACAACTCCATCTGAAGTATCACAATCGATAAGGTCTTCTAGAACAAAGCCTACCAAAAAGGAGAACAAAGAGTCTAAGGGATTAGATATGGGTGAGTTGGCCTCTAATCTACTAAATCAACTAGGCCAGCAGTGGAAGGTATGAAGATTTAAGGAAGCACCGAGTGACCCCCACATATTCCCTATAAAAGATAATGTTTGATGCAAGGTATGCAAGGGCAATTATCCTTCAAATGAGTGCCCTCACCTTAGGGCAAGGCCAACACTCTATTGTGCACTCTGTGTTAGATGGGGAAACTACAAGACCTCCTAGTGTAGGTTTCTAAAGGTTCTTCCCCAACCAATTTACCAACAAAGGCCCCAATTGGCCTTAGTAGCCCCCCCAACCCGATGAATGCACAAGGAGCCTCTTTTGTCGACCAAGGACAATATAGGGCACAACATGCTCCATTATCGCCACCCATACTAGGTCCGTAACCACCCCCACCTCGTATAACTCCAACCAACCAAGTATTGGTGGAGGAATTAGCTAGTGATTGGGAAGAGCCTAAGCATGATCATGGCCATCCTGGCTACCATCCTTATCATTAGGGGAGAATTGGGGTCTCAAAAGGGCCTCCAATTAGTGTTTCCTAATTTCAAGGGATTAGAGAGGGATTTGAGGTGTACCAATGAGAGTGCTCCTTTGTGTGGGGCAATGGTATGTTGAGGTAGAGGGATGGTAGGCATGCAAAGATCCCCTATTGGCTACTCCTCTTACATTGGGAACCACCCAAACCATCCTCCCCATGCTTGACCACCCTCCCATGTGCACCCACCCCAGATCATCCCCAAATCTCATTTAAGTCTTTGTGGGTGGATTTCTCTTCTCCTTGGGTGTGTTGCAGGTTTGTCCCCTCTTTGTCTCCTCCTTTGCTCTGGTCCAACTACCCTCTCCCTCCATTGTGAGACCTTTTGGATGAATTTCTTTTGTCCTCTAGCCTATTGCAGGTCTGCCCCCTTTCTCTGCTTCTCTACTCTAGTCCAACTCACCTCTCCCTCCATTGTGGGACCTTTTGGATGAATTTCTTTTGTCCTCTAGCCGATTGCAGTACCCTCTCTCTCTCTTCTCCTTTGCTTTGGTCCAGCTGCTCTCTCCATTCTTCAAAATTTAGGTTGCAGCACCTCCTACAATTGGTCTTCTCTCTCCTACTCTTCTCACTATTTTCGTGCCTCCTCTTGCTCTATCCCCTCATGCTCTGTCTCTGCCTTCTGTTTCCTCTCTTGATCTGCCCTCTCTTGCTCTATGGCCTCTTGCTTAAGCACCCTATCCTACAGGTGCTCTTTCCGTTCTGCATGCACTTCTCCTTCTAGTACAGGTGCTCTTTGCCCTCCTACATGCACTTTTCCTCCTGCTACAACAACTCTTTGCCCTCCTACAGGCGCTTTTTCCCTCTTGCTTTTCCCTCTCATATAGGATACAATTGCTCTTTCCTCTCCTAAGCTTTTGTTTTCCCAACAGACATGGTTTGGAACACAGTGACATAAGGTGGCAATGTTGTGAGCTCTAGTGTGTTCTGGAGGCATGGTCAGGAAGAAAGTGACACAAGCTGGCAATATTGTGAGCTCTAGTGTGTTGTAGAGGCATGTTCAGGAAAAAAGTGACCAAAGTGACCAAAGCTGGCAATGTTGTGAGCTCTAGTGTGTTCTAGAGGCATGATTAGGAAGAAAGTGATAGAAGTTGACAATGTTGTGAGCTCTATTGTGTTCTAGAACACGAAAAATGCATTGGATTACTTGAACTTACAGGTTGACTAATTAGATATTCATGGAAGGTTTTGCCAAAGGTCCACATAAGCTTCCCAAGAGGAAGGATGTATTTCTAGGTACCTTCCTTACATATCTTTTCTATTAGCTCCTATTTAACATAAGAGTGGGAAGTAGTGGAATCTTTGATATAAATGACACTGGACTATCTGTAAGTTATGTGCAGGAATACCTTTTAGTCATGGAAAATGAAATGTATAGTCCTTCAACTTTACTTGAAATGGTGAAATAGTAGGCAAGAATATAGAGAAATGCATGAAAAATGTTCATTTTATCCCTCGTGCAACATCAAACAATGTGTTTGAGTAGTACAAGCTGTTCGTAAATTGTAGGTTGGGCACTTTGGAATTTGCATAGGTTTTCTTCATGCCTTGGAGGACATTAAAAACATTGATGATTTTTCTTTTGATGGTTTTTTTGTGTGGTTTCATGTCCAAAGTTTACAGAGGTAATATGTCTAAAGTTTATAGTTTATACCTATTTGCCTTTCTTACATCATTAAAGGAGACAATGCCATGATGGTAAGCATCCTATGTATTGATTTATATTTTATGGTTTTTTAATGTAACGTGCTTTGTTAGGTTTGCTAATGTAATGGTTGTTGAATTGATGCAGGTGGCATTTAAGATCACTCATTGGTGCACTATATTAGTCGAGCAGGAGGATATGTTGTGGTCTTCCACATCCAATTTTTAGAATGGCCTACTTAACTACTGAGGTGCATCAAAGTATTGACTGCTTGATCATTGTGATCCACATAACATGGCTTCCCCTATTGCATTGTCTCCCATTGGCAATGGTGTAAAAAATGTTGTGCTTGGCTACCCTGAGAGGAGAGCCTTAATGGTGTTAGTATGAGGATCTTACTATAAGAAAACAATACGTCTGTGCTCAATAGATAATAGGATCTCGCATGCAAGAGAGAAAAGCAGATAGTATGGAGAATCAAAAATTTGATTACTGTAGAACTGATACAATAGATGGCGATGCCTCCCAGCCATGTGCTCCTGTGAGAGAAGCTTCGATGGTGATCTGGAAACAGTAGAGGACGGAGGCTGGATGCTAAGGAATTAGGGTTGCTATAGCCAGTGATGAAATGGGCTTCACGGGCTTGCTCTTATATAGCCACTAGTCGTAGTCGGTTAGACCCAATTTGACCGTCCACCCAAAACGGTCAACTAGGGGTCGGTAGGCCATTGACCACATGATAGAACCGGTGCGCAAAATAGAGCAACTAACCTACAGTCTCCACTTGGCCCACAGCCATCCGGGATCATTTCGGACTCCAAACGGGCCCCGCAACCCGAGAGTGGGCTGCCTTAGGAAATGCTCCATGTACCCTCAATGCGGTCAGTCATGGGATGCCTTCCCGCGCTTGCATGTAGCCTAGTTGGCAGTGTGCCAACTCCGTCAAACCATCAGGCCACACATGGCCCCCATCTAGTGTCCCAAACAAGGTCCTACCGGATAACCGAGCTACTCAAATGCCTTCTCCTCATATGGGGGGCTTACAAGTAGAGTTAGCTGGTTCTCACATAGTTACACAAGAGTGGAGCATTGATATCTAACAACCCCCCCTCAATGTCCACCCGCAAGTGAACTTACTTTTTTGGCCCAATGCCAAGTCGATGAAGATGCCTCTCCAGCAAGTCTCTTCCAAAAGCCTTCGTGAAGATGTTCGCAACATTCTCTATAATCATGCAGTACACCAAGTCGACCTCTCCATCCATGATGAGCTCACGTACAAAGTGATATTGAATCTCAATGTGTTTTGTGCGAGCGTGGAACACAGGGTTCTTTGCAATCACCATGCAACTCTGATTGTCACATGATAACTATGTAGGCTTGTTCTACACTACACCCATGTCCCCTAAAATCCTCCTCAACCACATTGCCTCGCAAGAAGCAAAGCATGCTGATTTGTACTCAGCCTCGATAAAAGAAAGAGCAATTGTAGGTTGCTTCTTGCTGACCCATGACACAGCTCCAGATCCAAGTGAGAAACAGTAACCTATCATAGATCTCCTGCTATCCACATCTCTTGCCCAATCCGAGTCACAAAATCTGGTCAAGATGTTGCCCTTGGTATAGGTGATGCCATAATCAAGTGTGCCTTTGATGTATTTTAGCACCCGCATCCCTGCCCTCCAATGGTTCTCCCGAGGCTTATTGGAAAACGTGCTTAGTACACCAGTCGCAAAACTGATGTCCAGTCGCATGTTGCACAAGTAAATCAAACTACCCACAAGCCTTCTGTACTTTGCTTTGTCCACTAGTGGTGATGAATCCTCATTTGAGAGCTTCACATCAACCTCCATAGGGGTACCAATTGTCTTGCACTCAGCCATGCCAAATGCCTTTAGTATCTCTCTAGCATACTTCAGCTATGAAATGAAGATCTGTTTTGGCTCTTGCCAAACTTCAATCCCCAAACAGAAATGCATCAGTCCGAGGTCTTGTCATTTCAAACTCTCTTCCTAGCAAATGCTTTGTCTGTGAGATGTTTTCTTCATGGTTCCCTGTTATGACAAGGTCGTCCACATAAAGAACCACGATCATACACCTGCCTCCTTCTTTGAAGATATACAAATTTGCATTAGATGGGCTCCTCCTGAACCCGTTTTGTAGAAAGTAGGCATCAATTTGCTGGTACCATGCTCATGGGGCCTGTTTCATCCCGTAAAGTGCCTTCTTCAGTTTACAGACTTTGCACCGTTGGGGGAGTTCAGCTGCTATTGTGGTGGTACTGGATGGATATCCTAGTCCTGGTTGTCTGGGAAGGAAGCATCCTCCTCCAATTGATGCGGCTGTTCTGAGAAGACCACATCGCGGCTTACTATTACCTTCTTGGTAACAAGGTTATAAAGATGGTGACCCTTTGCCTCTTCATTGTAGCCCAAGAAAATACACTTCCGGCTCTTCGGTTCCCATTTGGTCCTGTTAGCATCAGGGACATGCACAAAACAGTCACATCCAAAAACTTTGAAATGTGCAGCTGAAGGTTTCTTACCAGAAAAGGCCTGCACTGGAGTCATCCCATTCATAGCTTTCGTGTAGCTACGATTCAGAATGTAAACTGCAATGTTACATGCTTCAACCAAGAAAGTCTTTGGCAAATCTTTCCCTTTCATCATACTCCTGCCCATTTCACAGATGATGCGCATCTTGTGTTTTGCTACTCCATTTTGCTGTGATGTATGTGGTGGGGATTTCTGCCTCTTGATCCCGTGACTTTTGCAGTAACTTTTGAATTCAGTTGATGTGAACTCTCCACCTCTGTCTGATCTCAACTTCTTCACCTTTCTCCTTGATTCTTTCTCGACCATTACACGCCATTCCTTGAACTGACTAAAAGCCTCGTCTTTAGTCTTCAGGAAGTATATTCATATCCTTCTACTGTAGTCGTCGATCAGCATCATGAAGTAGTAGGAACCACCCAAAGCTTCTGTCTCCATCTTTCCGCAGAGGTCCATGTGAACGAGCTCTAGAGGAGCCTTTGCCCTGTTGGCCTCTTTAGGAAAGGGCTGCCGATGCTGCTTGCCCATGATGCAAGCTTCACATACATCAGGCAGATCTGAAATTTCTGGTAGGTCTGCAATCATTCCACTTTTATGCATCTCCTTTAAAGAACTAAGTTTTAGATGACCAAACCTCTCATGCCACAGCTTAGCATTCTTCACATCGGCTCGAGCACTGAAAGCTGAGAGTTCGTAGATGTTGTTGCACCGTGTACCTTTACCAATGACCTTCCCTTGAAGATCCAAAATCTGTGCACCATTCTTATCGAATTGAACTTTGAGGTCATGATCCGTGATCGCAGAAACGGACAACAAGTTCCTCTTGATATCTGGCACATAAAGAACATCGGACAACTGTTTTACAACTCCATCTGACTTGAGAGCAATCGTACCTTTTCCTTTTGGTGGACATTTTGCATCATTATCGACTACTACCAGGATGTCATTCCCTACCGGCTGTAGAGAGGTATACCAATCCTTCCGACTGGTCATGTGGCGTGATGCACCACTGTCAATGATCCAAGGTTCATCCACAGGTACATGAACTGCCTCCGTGCAAATCTCCTCAATTGCTACGAACAGCTCTACTGGTACTACCTGCGTGCTATTGCTAGACTCTTTCTTTACTCCATTCTTCTCATCTGCAATCTTCTTCCGGCACTCATTCTGGTTGTGCCCTGCCTTGTTGCAATAGAAGCACTTGATCTTCTTCTTTCTCTTTTTATCATCAGAAGAAGATGGGTTACCAGAGTCCTTACCCTTACCTTTCTTTGATCCAGCGTAGAAAGCCGAATCTTCTCCAGTCCTCGTCTTTTGATGCATCTCCTCCTCCAGAAGCATTGCGCTGAAATCCTCAAAGTTGAGGGGCAGATTTTTGTTCTGCATATTCAGTGCCATAACAAGACCGTTGTACTTTGGTGGGAGAATCCGTATGCACCTTCGTGCTAGATTCTCACTAGTGATGGTGATGCCAATCGTAGTCATCTGATCACGTAGATTCTTCACCCTGGTGATGAACTTCTCTGCCGCTTCAGACTCAGACAGTTTCTCGTTTGCGAGTTGAGTCTCCAGATTCTGAATTTGCATCTGATTCATGGTCTCGTACTGATTTTTCAAGACCGTCCATGCCTCCTCCGCTGTGGTGACATGTTGAATTAATGCCATGACGGAATCACTTACATTGCAGACAATAGAACACAGCGCATCTGTATTTCTTCTTGTCCACGCGAGAATCTCATCCGCAATTGGTACTATCTGTTGTCCTGCATTGGCTAGATCCGATCTCGCAACTGGCCTCATGTCCACCCCAGTAACAGTATGCCAAAGCTCGTATGTGCTTAGGATGGTCTTCATCTTGAACTTCCAGCATGGATAGTTAGAGCCGTCCAACTTTTCGCTTTCGCCGAACGACGGGATTCGCAGTCTTGCAGGCTGGGCCATCTCTCACAATCTGCTCGCAAACAGAAACACACTACCAAATCTTCTTGCTAGAGTCCAGGCTTTGATACCATGTAAGAAAACAATACAACGTCTGTGCTCAACAGATAACAGGATCTCGTACGCAAGAGAGAAACCCAGATAGTATGGAGAATAAAAAATTTAATTATTGTAGAACTGATACCATAGATGGCGCTACCTCCTAGCCGTGCGCTCCTGTGAGAGAAGCTTTGATGGCAATCTAGAAATAGTAGAGGACAGAGGCTAGATGTCAAGGAATCAGGGTTGCTATAGCCAGTGATGAAATGGGCTTCATGGGCTTGCTCTTATATAGCCACTAGTCGTACCACTAGTCGTAGTCGGTTAGACCCAATTTGGTGACTGACCCAGTCCACCCAAAACGATCGACTGGGGGTCGGTCCTGAAATAGGCCACTGACCACACAATAGAACCGGTGCACAAAATAGAGCAACTAACCTACGGTTACCGTTCAGCCCATAGCCATCCGGGATCATCTGGGACTCCAAACGGGCCCCGCAACCCGAGAGTGGACTGCCTTGGGAAATGCTCCATGTACCCTCAATGCGGTCACTCATGGGATGCCTTCCCGCACTTGCATGTAGCCTAGTTGGCAGTGTGCCAACTCCATCCAGCCATCAAGCCACACATGGCCCCCATCTGGTGTCCAAACCAGGTCCTACTGGAAAACCGAGCTACTCAAATGCCTTCTCCTCATATGGGAGGCTTACAAGTAGAGTTAGCTGGTTCCCACGTAGTTACACGAGAGTGGAGCATTGATATCTACCACTTACTTGGGGATTTCAAAAGCCTCTTTTTCTGTGTATTAGAGGTAGCAAAGAGGAGGTACAGGCTATGAAGAGTTTTTGTATTTGAATGGAGAGATTATAATACAAAAATGTACATTTTATCACATTCTCTTCCTTGCAAGATACCATGTCATAAAGCAATAATTTTGATTCAGTCATGGTTGAAATTTTGAATGTGTTGTTAGTTCATTATAAGCTAATGTCGCTTTGAATTGTAGAGTATTGAATACACCACCTCCAAGTTTGTTGTGTAGAGAGGTGAACATTTTATATGCAAACTTGTCCCTTTTCCTTCATTGTATCCAAAGTAATTACAAATTTATGACCCCCTCAACTTGTGACTAATTTTTGAAGGTCTTCTATATTGAATTTGAACATTCGGGGACATCAAATATCATAGAGCTACTCATGCTCTCAATTTTAAACCAAAAAAATTTGTAATCGGAGTTATAGCGCAAAAGTTATAGCAATTTTACTATTCTCTTCATATTCCATGCAATTAAGTTCTATTACTTGTATTTATATTTTTGTAAAATTAATTTAGGAAAATATTATGAATATTTCAAGTCAAAAAAATACTCTTGACCAAGTTTGGTACTTTTGGTGACATTTTTGGCAAAATAAAGGAGGAATTTGACCATGGCACAGAAGGCAAAGTTGGCCAGCACATCATGGGGTGTCCAAAAATGCCAAAACCCTCCACAACACCCTCCAAATGGCCAAATTTGTGCCATGGCGGGGTTTGGCATTTTTGGACACCCCATGATGTCCTAGCCAGCTTTGCCTTTTGCATTGTGTTCCTTCTACATTTGCCAAAAATGGACATTGAAATGGCTAAAGTTGTCAAACTCCTTCATCTACCCCTTCAAAATCTATATTTCTTCATAGAAAATCATGAAATGCATCAATCCTTTACAAGATGATATAGTAGCCAACCTAAAAATCAAAATAAAAGATACATGGACATAGCCAACCTTTGTTGCCAACATTATAGCACGTAAGATGCTATAGGTAGGCCCCAACCGTCTTCAAGAATGCTGTCAAGTGTGTATGTGAGAAAGCTACAAGTGAGACTCCTTCCTTCTCTCCCACTCTTTTTACATGGTATCAGGGCTTGGTTCATGGTAATGAGCTCAAGAAAGCAAACCAAGTTTGCGGTGTCCTAGTAAGAGGATCAGTGTTGCTTTCCTTTTTTTTTGAGTTTGGGAGCAAATCTCTGCAGGTAGCATAGCTAGAAAGTGCCCTGTTTTTGCTGTGCGACCACTGTTCTGCAGGTCGATGAAAAGTTATAATAGAAATTACATCGTATGCTTGTGTGCAGAGATATTGGGAGTGATAGAATCATTCTTATTGCCTATTGATGCATAATCGTCACTAGGAAGTGACTGTGTGGTCAAATACCACTTTCGTCAGTTTTGCAGATTTGACCTTGTGAGGTAAAAGTTGTGTTTTTTTGTAGTGACAGAATATTTTGCAGTGTTCTATAATGGCGTCTGATGCTCTTTCATAGATTGTCACTGAAAAGCTTGACAAGAACAACTTCCAAGCATGGAAGTTTAGAATGACGAATTTCCTTAAGGGAAAAGGCTATTGGGACTTCACTACTAGAGCTGAACAAGAACCAGTTATTCCTAATATTCCCAATCAACAAGAGTTGCAGGCATTTAAAGGTTTGCATGAGCGAGCCAGAAAAGATATGTACTAGTTGTCTATTGGTATTTCAAATTCTATAATTGTGCGTATTCAGGATGCAAGCATGCCGAAGGAGGCGTGGGATACTTTGACAAAAACGTATAGCACAAATACACAAGCCAGGAAAATGTAGCTCAAGCAGGAGTTGCATAATGTGCAGAGAGAAAATATGAGCATCAATGACTACCACATGAAGGTGAAGAAGATTGCAGATGCACTTGCTTCTATTGGGTCGCCAGTCGAAGATGATGATTTAGTTTCTGTGACCTTGAATGGTCTAGGAAAGGATTATGCACAATTCTGAACATCCATTGCCGTCCGTGAGAATTTTCCTGATTTTGAGTTGATTTCTCTTCTAATTTCTGAAGAGCAGAGAAATGGTGGTGCATCCTCTTCAGAAGGAACTTTAAAAGAAGCTGTCTTCTACTCAAATGCTGGAAGAGGTTGAGGCAGAGGTAGAGCAAGCTGATTTGGAGGCCATGGCATAATATGCAGCAAATTCAAGAAAACTAGTCCTATGGAGGAGGACGTGGTAACTTTAGAGGCAGGGGGAGCCAAAGAGGTTGTGGTAAAATGCAAACAACAATGTTGAATTCTACTACTATGGTAAAGTGGGTCATATGGTTAAAGACTACTATAAAAAGTAGAATGACATCATGACTAAAGAATTGCAGCAAGGCAATTATGCATCCTCTAGTAGACAGGGTGATGACAGAAATGAGCATCTGTTTATGGTGCAGCCCATGGCCAATTTTGTGACAAGTGTAGAAGAAAGCATGATGTGTGGTATGTTGACTCAAGTGCATCAAACCACATGACAGGTCATGCAGAATGGATGAAGGATGCAAGGAAAATGGAAAGACCAGGATTTGTGGAGACTGGTGATGATACTACACATTCTATTGTGCAGATTGGTAAAATTCCTTTGTCTATGCAGGATGGAAAAAAGAAATACCTGTCTGATGTATTTCATGTCCCGAATATCACCAAGAACCTGGTTTTTGTTGGTCAAATGGTTGAGCAGGGCTTGCAGGTCAGATTTAATCCTCATGGATGCTTTGTTGAGGATATGAAAAATAAAGGTCGCTTGATAGCAAAAGGAAGAAGAAGGGCAGGATGTTTACGTTGGATGCGGACATGCCTGAATTGAGTGTAGCAATGTTTGCACATGGGACCGGTGTAGTTGCAGATATTGATATCTGGCATAAACGCATTGGTCATGTTAATGAACAATGACTTAAATTAATGCAGGCCCAAAATATTGTTGCAGGATTGCCTAAGTTCAAGGTTGTAGAAATGCATAAGGTATCTGAAGCTTGTTAATTTGGAAAACAGGCAAGGAAACCATTTCCTAGACATGTTCAAGAGAGTAAGAGGCCATTGGAATTAATCCACTCTGATGTGTGGACTACTAAAGCAGCATCTATTGGAGGCTATCATTATTTTGTCACTTTTATTGATGACTATAGCAGAAAAGTTTGGGTGTATTTTATGAAAAAGAAAAGTGAAGTGTTTGGGCATTTCAAAGCTTTTAAAGCTATGGTTGAAAAAGAAACAGGCCTGCAAATAAAATGCCTAAAGTAAATGGAGGGGGAGAGTACCTCTCAAATGAGTTTGCAAGTTTCTTGCAGGAGCATGGCATAAAGCAGCAATATTCATGTAGTCATACCCCACAACAAAATGGACTTGCAGAAAGGAAAAACAGGCATATTGGAGAGGTATCTTATGCCATGCTTCACAAAAAAGACCTGCCATATTATTATTGGGCTGAAGCAGTTGCTACAGCAGTCTACATAATGAACAGGACTCCCACTGTAGCAATACATGGTATGATGCCAGAGGAGAGGTATATTGGTAGGAAACTAGATATTTCTCATTTGAAAGTTTTTGGTTGCATTGCCTATGTTCATGTGCCAGATGAGTTGAGATCCAAGTTGGATCCAAAAGCTGAGAAGTGCATCTTTATTGGTTATTCTCTGCAGCAGAAAGGGTATAGATGCTATAACCCTTCTACTCATAAGTTTACAATGAGCAGAGATGTTTTTGATGAGATGAGCAGTTGGTATAAACCAGTAAATGTGATTGATGATGTAGATGCACAAAATGGTAATGATGCACAGAATTCATAGCAGCAATCACAAAATATTAGTGGACCTATGGTGTCCTCTAGCAAAGGTTCACATACTTTGCCATGGACAGGCAGATTGAGATCAAGAGGATCTCCTCAAAGCAATGCCAATAGTGCTATGCAAGTATCACAAAAAGGAAAAGAGAAAGTAGATCAAACAATGGTTGATGTGAATACAGGTCACTCTTATGTGGATGGTGAATCCAGTGGCTCAGAATAGAGCCTTGATGATGAGTTGGGTATTTCTTTTGTTGTTACACCTGGAGTAAGGAAGACAAGGGATGTTTTGAGAGCACTTGGTAGTGAGCCTATTTTGTGCAGGTCTACCAGAGCTAGGTATCCTATGGATAGGCTGAAATATGATGGATTTACAGCCATTCACTATGCCTATATGGTCAAAGTGATACATGAACTAGAACCCACTTCTTTTGAGCAAGCCATGGGAAAAGAAAAATGGGAGAAAGCCATGGCTAAAGAATACCTTGAAAGAAAATGCTACATGGGAATTCGTGCCTTTGCCTAAAGACAAGAATGCAATTGGCTGCAAGTGGGTTTATAAGGTGAAGCACAATGCAGATGGTTCTGTGAACAGATACAAGGCAAGATTAGTTGTCAAGGGGTATGCATAGACATATGGCATTGATTATGAAGAAACATTTAGTCCAGTTGCAAGGATGGCAACCGTAAGAGTAGTCATTGCTATGGCTGCATCAAAGGGATGGTCTTTACATCAGATGGATGTAAAGAATGCTTTCTTGCATGGTGATTTGCAAGAAGAGGTCTATATGGAGCAGCCACCAGGTTATGTTCATGCTGTTCATCCTGAGTTTGTTTGCAGGTTGAAGAAAGCCTTGTATGGCTTGAAACAAGCACCCAGAGCATGGTCTGACAAGATAGGATAGTATCTTGTCACTATTGGCTTTCAAATTTCCAAGGCAGATTTCTCACTTTATGTGAGAAAAATAGAGAAAGGCATTATGCTGCTTGTCATTTATGTTGATGATTTGATCATCACAAGTTTGAGATGAAGGATTTGGGAGAGCTGTGTTACTTCTTGGGAATTGAGGTGATTAGATCCACGTGGGATATTACTTCTTGCAAAGGCAATATGGATTGGACATGCTGTCCAAATATGGGATGACAGGCTGTAAGCCTATTTCAGTTCCTTTGGAGCAGAATGTGAAGTTGAGCGCAAATGCAGGTGAGCTTCTGGAACGCCCTACTATGTACAGACACATAGTAGGAAGTTTGATTTATATGACTATTACCAGGCTAGATTTGAGCTATGCTATTGGGTTGGTAAGTTAGTTTATGCAAGCTCCAAGAAAACCACATTTGGATGCGGCTAGACGCATACTGAGGTATGTGAAGTCCACATTACAGTATGGACTATTTTATGAGACTGGGGTTCAGATACAGTTGCATGGATACAATGATGCTGATTGGGTTGGTAGTATTTCTGATAGATGATCTACTAGTGGATATGTGTTCTCTTTTGGAGTGCTGCAGTCACTTGGAGCAACAAGAAATAGCCTATAGTTGCCTTGTCGAGCATAGAGGCTGAGTACAGGGGTGCAGCAATGGCTGCATGTGAGGTAGCTTGGTTGCATAAGCTACTTTATGATATGCATCAGTCTACAGATGGGCCAGTTGTCATTTATTATGACAACATGAGCAATATACATTTGGCAAATAACCTAGTCTATCATGCTAGAACAAAGCACATTGAGGTGCATTATCACTATGTGCGGGAGAACGCTCTAGTAGGTTTATTGATCTAGTTTATGTCAGCACAGAGGATCAGGTAGCTGACATATTCACGAAGGCATTTAGCACAAAGAAGTTGCACAAGTTCAGAGACCTGCTTGGTGTGCACGAATTGGGATTGAGCTCGAGGGGGAGTGTTGAGATATCGAGCTCGATAAGCCAGGGTGACCACTATGCATTGCATTCAAGCAAAGGCTCACAAAAAATGTTTTAGATGAGTGCCTAACTGATCTTGGATGGCTAGATGAGACAAGATTGCACGTAGTGTATTGCCTTCAAGTGGGGAAGGCAAGGTGCAAAAAATGGTTTGACTACAATCTCAAGAACAAGGACCTTCAAAGAGGGGGACCTGGCACTCCTCTATAGCGTCTGCTGCCGCAACACCAAATCCAAACTTAAATATAGGGGCATGGGTCCCTACCACATAGTGGAGATTACCCCACAAGGCGCATGTTGAATAGCCACCCTAGATGGAGTCGAGATGGACGGCTACCTCGATGGTAGCAAGCTAAAGAGATATTATGGTCCCCTCACTCTGCATACTCTCCATGCCATACATCAAGAGAAAGAACTTAAGGCCAAGGTAGCAAGGATGAAACGACAAGCCATTGAAGAGGCCATGATATGTAATGCTAAAATCAGGCAAATGAAACAAATGACTCTATTGAAGGCTATCGTAGAACACCTAGGACTAATTAACTAATTAACAAAATATCTGGTTTGGTTGAGTATTTATATATAGGGCCCCAGTATAAGGGTGAAGGCACTTGTGGATCTGGGAACAAGTCATAATTTCATCTCCCAAGAATCGTTGCCCGCCATGTGGTAGATACTCGATTTTCTGTTCTTCCCATAGAAGTGTTAGACGAACAAGTCATACTTGGGAGAACATGGTGCTATGTTGTCAATTGCCAAATTGATTGGAGGGCACGCACTACAATTCTCACACATGATGATAGCACCTCAATGATTGTTCTCTATAAAGAGGACACCACTCCCCCTACAGTGCAACCACCTTAGTGCAACCACCTTTGAAGGGTATGGAAGTTGTGATAGCAGGTGATCCCGAAGCTCCAAAAACTTCTCAACCTACCATTCATTGCCCCAAGAAAGACTCCTACGCCCACTCTGCACAAGGCTATTACCCTATCCACAATGAGGGTGAAGCTTCAACACCAGCTACCCTTTGACCTTCTCTTCCCTAGCCCACCATGCCCAGGGGAAGGACTTGAATGTCTTGAGAACAATGGGTGCATAAGGGCGTCCTTCATGAGCAATGCCACTACAAATGAGGCCAACATTTTTGGAATCCCAAAGCCATGGGAAGGTTTTTTACCCCTCCTTGCCCCATTCCTTAACATACAACTCCCTCAAAGGGCAAAGCCTTCTGACCACATCAATTGCCACGCCGGTAGCAACAACTGACATTAACTTGCAAAAACTTACTCACAAAATGCCAAGTCCCTAGGATGATGAGAAGGATCAGCATATGCTCTGCCTGGCTGACGACAAAGTATGCTACTTTGAAACTCAACCCTGTGACAACAATCAACATAATGGGAACTACATCAAGTGTGCATCTAGATGACCTAGGTGAGTCTATAGTAGAAGAGAAAGATCACAAGTCTCAAGAAGGAGATACCATAGATAGAATGGGATGAAATCGACATCAGTTGGATCTCTCAGAAGGGAACACAAGTACAAGTTGAGTTCACAGAGTGGGCAGGTAGAGTCAAGATTCTCTGACAGACAAACAAATTGAAAGGCACACGGGTATGGATATCTAAGGAGCTTACCCCGAATCAACTCATCATCTCTTTGTGTTGCACATCAATGCTAAAAAAGGTGGTTTAAAACATTTTTCTCCTTCCTGTCATTCCATTCCTGGTGATCACTTTGCTTGTTGAGAACTCCGTTGATGAGCTGTGAGAGTACACCAATTAGTTGTTATGTAAAGCTTTAATCTTTCCTAGGTAGCCATAAAATCGGAATATCGTCAAGCCGACAAACCATGTTGAGTGTGCCATGATGTGCAATAGAATCTAATTGACTAATACTTCTTTCATCGATTGATTACTCCCTTTATCTTACTTATGAAAAGTGACCATCATGATGGGAGGTAAACCAATTCCTAAGGCATAAGATAGTGGACAGCAGTACATGCAACACCGATGTCAAAGTATTCAGGATTCGACGGCCTTAAATGCAGGTTCCCACCAAGTGTGCAAGGAAAAATTAGGATTTTTTTATAGAATAGGGTGTGACATCGTTATATAATGGGAAGGCAAATGTAGCTCAAGAAAATGTGGCTTCTGCGACTTTGAAGTTGCCGACATTTTTAAGAGGAGAAGAAAACTTCAAGAAAAGGCTAGAAACATGGGTTCTTCTCTTGGTAAGTAGGATGAATTGGGGCACAGTGCATTCGATGAAGTCAGGGCCCATCTTTTTTTGTGATCTTAAGAAATTTTATAGCAAGCACAAATAAAAATTCAAGCTTTCCTTACTTTGGTTCTACTCTTTCAAGGGATCTTCCATGGTTTCACGAGATGAAAGTATTTTGTTATGAGCGTTGTTGGATCATGCCTTGTTTTAATGCATTGGCTTGAGGGTCTTCAAGGAGATCAGTGTGATTGTAGTACTCTCCACAGCCTATTGCCATGCCAAATTTGTAGTCATAACCGTGACTCCCTTCTCTTCCTCTCCTTATTCAAATTTGACTCTATGAATATGTATTCTGGGTTCTAGTTTGTGGCAACTTCCTCCTTCCTATCCCTTGAATCGAATATAGATGGCTTGCTGACCATCCTCCTTGGTGACAACTTTAGGATATGCTACATGAATTATTTCAAAATTGCTAACCAGGGACTCTTGTGAGTCCCCTGGCAAAGAGCTTGTAGCACCTTGTTGAACAAAATAATAATTCCAAGGAGGTGGTACTAATTATTAGTTGTCTACAAAAGAGCTTATTGCTTAAATTTTTCCTTCTCAAGGAGGCCACTGGAGCATTATTTCTTAGGTGTTTTGTTGCTATTCATGATTCTTCTCATAGTGTGAACATGTTCATCGCCTAATAGGGAGTTTTAATATGATAGCATGTATTATAGTGACATGTAGCTGCAACAATGGACAATGATGGCTCCCTCTATGGTCGAGTGCTACTGAATAAGTAGTTGCCATTTGAGATTTATGTTATTGCTGTACTTATGCTGGGATTGCAAGCTGCCAAGGGCTACTTGAGGATTGATAAAAGGCATATATGGGGTGAGTCATCTTTCCCTACCATCGCATATTGCCGAGGAGACCTTTCCAGAAGTGTTTGTACGCTTTATCTCTATTGCTAGGGAGTTTCTTATACATGCTTCTCTTGCTTCTTACTAGCAAGGGGACTCTATTATTGCAATGCTTCTTATTTGGTTGTTGATTATAGAAGCTTCTCTTCATTTTTTCGAGCTTATTGCCTAAAGCTTAATGCTTCTATTTAATACAGTCGACGGTCCTTGTACTAGAGATAGTTGGCTAAAGTTCTTAGATGATAAGAGCTTGTTCTTATTGCTATGACCTATCTTTGCACAACAATCTAATGGCTACAAGAACCATGTTTTTCCATCACCATTTTACATAAACCATTATGGTTTCTCACTTGTACAATAGGTTGTGATTGGCTAGGCTATTGATGAACATCGATTTCTTGAATTGGTTGCTCACAAACATCACCCTATGATGGTTTGATGATGCCTCCCTTGTGGGTTTTTTGAGTTTTTTTTCAAAGGTTTCTTATGATACGGTTCAAAGTATGCTTATTTTTTGACACATGGTAGTGTATAATAAACTTATATAAGATTTGCTTCTAAGGTTTCCTCTAAAGGTCTTATTGTTGGTCAATTCTTTGGTTGACCAACCTATTCTAGCACCTCTTTGTAATCCTTCTTGGCAATCACTATGGGCTCCACTGTCATATTTTTTTGTAATTCTTTGGGCCTTTGCACCCTTTTCTAAGGGTTGGATTAAGGCAAAATATTTCAAAAAGTCAGAGTTGCTTTTGCTCTTTGTATTGGCGACTCTTCTTTTAATTGTTTCATCCCCTATGGCTTAAGAATTTTTAAATGGCAAGCAATTTTATGTATGGGAAAATCTCATGAAACATAGCTTGTTAATCAAAATTCTTTTGTCATACCCTTTTGAGAAAGCTCTAGATCCTGAGGGTGTATATGATTTGGGGGAAGATGAGTGTGCTCATGCTCATGTTTTGCTACATCTCGATAATAGACTTCTTCATCATTTGGCTAAGTCTTGACATCAAGAAGTTAGTGGGATTTATTGGGGAGGTCACTTCCATGGCTTTTTAATGCAATATGCCTTTTACGTGTTCATAATTTAAAAAAAAGGAGTAGACACTACCCTTGACCTTTGCAAAAGGCAAGCAGTAAGACCCTCCTTCTTGAGAAAAATCCAAGCATGTTCATGCAAGCCCATCATAACCATGTTCAAATTACTTAATCATTGTGTGAGGATGATGAAGGTTAAAAGATATGGATTTTTGATGATCAAGTAGCTTTATAGAGTCACATTCATCAACACACTACTCTCTTTATGTAGTGCATTGTGTCAAGTGAACAATGTTGTCTCTGTTTTACCTAAATGCAGGTTCCAAGGGTGTTGGTCACCTATAGTCATGTCATTGCTCGTTGTAGCATAGGTCCTCGGGTCGTGTTTTGGTGAGAGGTGTAGGCTAAAGCATGGAAAGCAGATCTCATGCACACATGAATGAGAAAGGGGGATTGATTACAACAATTAATGGAGGCTCTCACCTCCACAGGAGCTCAAGGGTTTAGAAAGGTATTTCAGGGTTCAAAATAGGGACAGAGTTGAGAGAGCTAACTAGGAGTTCCAGGGTTTAGAGGGGGTTGTAGGGTTTAGGAGGAGTCCAAGGTTAAGGAGTGGAGAGCTAGTCTCCTTCGTGGATTCGAAGGATAAGGGTTGAGGAGGAGGGACAAGGAGGGAGGAGTAGGGAGGAGGAGGGGAAGGGAGGAGGAGGAGGAGGAGGAGGAAAAGGGAGGAAGGAGGAGGAAGGAGGAGAAGGGAGGAGGAGGAGGAGGGAGGAGGAGGAGATGGAGGAGAAGGATGAGGGAGGAGGACGAGGAGGAGGGAGGAGGAGGAGGAGGAGGAGGGAGGAAGAAGGAGGAAGGAGGAGGGACTTCAAGGGTAGAGAGTGCAAGGGTAAGGGCATGCTAGGACATGATAGTGTAAGAGAGCATGGACGCAGTGGAGATCAATCGCATGAACACAATAGTGAGCTTGAACATTGAACCCCAAAGAGTCCGATATTCATTC
Organism: Dipteris shenzhenensis; assembly: GCF_047967505.1. Taxonomy (NCBI): domain Eukaryota; kingdom Viridiplantae; phylum Streptophyta; class Polypodiopsida; order Gleicheniales; family Dipteridaceae; genus Dipteris; species Dipteris shenzhenensis. Next base: position 18,590,424 of record NC_141608.1, on the reverse strand, counting down.
CATTGAGAGATATTTATACATGTTGGTCTCTACACAATCTGTAGGTACCTCTGTGGTGGGACCTCTTTTGTAGGAGACTTTTTGGACAGGAGTCCCTCCACTTTTGGGGGGGACCTTTTGGGTCTCTACACAAAGTGGGGGGACTTTTTGGGTCTCTACACAAAGTGGGGGGACCTTTTGGGTCTCTACACAAAGTAGAGGGACTTTTTGGGTCTCTACACAAAGTGGAGGGACCTCCGAAAGTGTAGGCTTTTAGTCTTTCTCTCTCTAGATCCTGATTTTGCAAGTATGATTGGGTAGGTGATTCTGCACCATGTCCTTCAAGTTGGTGATTTGAGGAGGGCTGTTGAGGTTGAGGCTTAGGCCGTTTGGCATGGTGTTGCTTTGCTGATGGCGTTGTAGACCTTTTTCCCATCTTATTGGACTGTCTTCACCCTGGCATTGCACACATGAATCAGGTCCCAATTTGACAGTGCCAATATAGTGCCATGTGCCAAGAGTGCATGTTTCTTTTGTGAGTGGCTAATGCATTTTACTGTTTTTGTGATGAGGGTGCCGTGTGTGTGGATTTAAAAAAAGTATCTCTTGGGGATTTTATTTGTGTAATTTATTCGTGGTGCTTGAAACATGTGGGTGCACTATGCATGACTAGTGAGGTAGGCATTCCTCTTATTTGCTTAATGTGCTAAGGGAATCATAGGGTAGCTAGGACTCAATCATCACCTCTGAGCCCTAGGTTGAAATTGATTGAAACTACCTATATATGCGAAGGCATACATATGCTAGTGAGTGCTCGTGACACAATCTAGTCCTAACTATGGAAGACTTGGGACCCCCAAATCTTCATTATTATCGGGGATGGCTTGCATGTTGATGTAGTAGCACTTCAGTCGGCTCCCGTTTATTGTTGTTGTGAATTGGACTCCATCTAGTGTTTCTAGTAGCACAGCTCCGATGGGATTTATTTTTTTGACTCTATAGGGTCCTTGACCTAGAAGTTTGAGCTTGCCCTTATGGACTTTGGTATTGTATAGCAGAACCAGGTCGCCTTCCTTGATGTCTTTGTCTTTCAAGTTTCTATCAAACCATGCCTTCCTTCTTCGTTTTTTTGTTGTCATGGCATGGTAGAGGTAACTAATCTGGTCTTTGTATGCTTCTCTAATTGTTAGAGTCTTTCTTTTAGCGATGCATGATCTTCCATACATTCTTGTATTGCTATGTGTAGACTAGCTATTACAAATTCTAGTGGGACCATAGCTTCAAGGCCGTACACCAATTGAAAAGCTGCATTTCCTGTACTGATCTTGATTGTGGTTCTATATGCCCATAAGGCTACATTTAGTTTCTCTACCCAATCAGAACGCTTTGGTTCTACTACCTTGGTGAGGAAAATACATAGAATTTTGTTGGTGGATTCGGCTTGTCCATTTCCTTGGGGGTAGTAAGATGTGCTCTTTCTATGGATCACCATAAAGCCAGACAAGAGTTCTTGGATGACCTCATTAACAAAATGTGTGCCTCTATTTGACACAATTTTAATGGGACATCCAAATTGGGTGATCACATTCTCGTATAAGAACCTTGCTGTGCTTTTGGCATCTGCCTTTCTGATGGCTTTAGCTTCAGCCCACTTAGTAAAGTAATCTGTGGCCACAATGATGTAGCGTGCCTGTGTTCCTTTTGCTGCTGGATGGATGGGACCCACAAAATCAATCTCATGGCTCCCCTAGTTTTCAAAATTATTGGTGCAACTCTTGGAACTCCAAGTACATCCACCATAAAAAAGGCTAGCTCTTTCAAAACCTAGACAAAAGCATAGACATCTGAAGCAATTGAGTATGGAGAAGGCACCAAGGGATCCAAGAGCTCTATGGTGAGCCACTTGTAAGGACCAAAATTTCTAAGAGCTCTATGGTGATTCCACTTATAGGGACCAAAATTTCTCTTAGCTTTTTTGACATGAGCTTGGTACTTAGATTTCGACTTTAGATATTTCTTGGGTACAACCAAGGGACCTCTTTTCTCATTAAAGTCAAGAACGTGGTCCCAATCAACAATCCCTACTTAGACCTACACTTTGGGATCCCAAACCTAAATGACATTGAGGCATGCAATTCATAATGAACCCAACCATAATCTAGTGCTACAAATCCCAAAACCACACACAAAACCACACATCAACAATAACATTAGTAAATTTTTAAATTTTATCGAGCTTGTCACCTATTGTCTCAATTTCATTTGCACCTACCATTATAGCCCTCTTGCACTTTCATTGTTCAAAATTCTTATCCATGCATTTTGAGTACCTCTCAATTGCTAAAGGAAGCTACTTTAAAAGGAGTCTAATATACCACCATTTTTAAAAAAAGTGTGATACCCAATAGGGTTTCTTTCTAGCTTTTGCCATGGTGCACACCAGCATTGGGTGCTTCACTATAATTGCCTACTCTCAGATCATTTCTTGCATAGCTTTATTATTTATTCAACAAGAATGCTTTCCCACAAACCACAAGACTACAATCCCTTTAATCCTAACCTTAAAATGTAGTCTCATATTCCCCACTGGCATTTCTTTTGCCTATCTGTAGGAACTCATCACTACACCTACAAAAATACGAGATCTCACCTACATGGTGAGTTTCCATGATGGGCATTGCCTGCAGGATTTATCTTATCTAGTCTAGTGTGAAGGGAAATCTAGGCAATAGATATGTGGGCCTTATTTAACTCCCATATTATGTACTCCTTGGCAACCATCTTTTGTATCCTAGCCTTTCTCTCCTATGATAGTTGATTCCAATATTCTAACTAGGGCCTCTATACCTATAGTCATGTATCTGGTGAAAGATTCTAATCATGTACTTTTGAAGTTGACCAATGTAGGCATTTATCCCAATTCAAAGCAAACAAAATGTCCCATATTTGCATGTCGTTCAACTTTGTTAGAACCTATGCGGCCATATCTAACTTGCACTAATAGTCGACAAGATCATATTGTGTTATCCTCTCCATCTCATTGCAGACAAAGTAGCTATAAAGATTGCCACTCGCTCCATAATGGCCTTATTTAGAAACATTACAACCTCTTTCTACAAGTTGCCCTCATTTTTTGCCTTTTCTTCTCTTTGCTCGGCTAACTCACTCATATGATCCAATTTTACAAACCAATGATATGGCCACCTATTAAATAGTAGGCTAAAGGCTGAAGGATGAGCATTGACGTTAAAGGCTAAGGGACATGCAAATAAGAAAGCTGATTATCTATGTTTCAAGGAAGCATATGTCAATTACTATCATACTTTTGTTACTTATTTCAATGGAATTTCCAGAGTTTTTTACACCCTACTATATGTATTTAATAAGCAATTTTTTGCACCCTACTATATTTATCTAATAGGTTATAATGAATTTCATGAATTGCATGTATAATTTCATGTATGTAAGCTGTAATTTATCATCCCATGTGAGGAAACCTATCAGCCATGACAAATGTCTAGCCCCTTCTGCCACAAATACTAGTAAGAGCCACATCACCTAGCCTCCCCATCATGAGGCCTTTCTTACCCAGCAATACCATTGTGGAATCCTCAGACCATGGCTTCCTCTTCCCCCCAATAGAAACAAAAGGATTATCCAAAATGGACTACAGACCATGGCTTCCTTCCATAGACCATGGCTTCCTCTTCCTCCCAATAGAAAGGACAGGATTATCCATAATGGACTACATAACCCTTCTACTTCAAAGACCAAAAAGAGCACAAACATCGTATTATTTCCACCATGATGCTTCACTTGACCCAACTAGTCCAAGGATCAATCAAAGCAATGACACCATAATGGAATCATTGGACTAAGGATGTACACTCACTCAAATTGCATGCAATTGATAATTGATTGTTTTCTGTCAAACTACTAGTCTATTCATGACTAATGAACTAAAAACCAACAACTCCAATCATATCATGAATTAAGACTTAAATGCAATAGATAATGCATGATGTGACTACTCTAAACCTCTAATTTTTGGTGTAGTCTAAGTTTTTTGTCTATGAGTTGTCACAAAATGCACAGTTTCATTATCAAAGGATCTTGTGCCTATCACATTTGAACCTATATTTGGACCACAAATGGTAGTCTACACTGATCTATGCCTAATCTATGCCTCAATCACAATATGAGCCAAATGCTTAGCATCTGTGATGTGCCAATCCAACTTTAGTGCATTTTTGCCAGTTCTAGCACCACCATTGTGCTCCAAGATGTCTGCATGTATTTTCCCAATACCTCATCTAGAAAATGAACCTCCATCCACTCCATAGCAACTGAATCCTCTATGCCCTCGAGAGGGTTAGAGTTACCCTCTTCACATGTAATCCTTACATGTTGTATGAGAGACTGGCGTACCAATGCTATCTCACCAAGCCTAGGATATAGTCTAGATATGTGGTATAGATCATCAATGCAGACTAGATATGTGGTAGGATTTACCCTATAATTACAGAGATAATAGCTCAATCAATGGATAAACTATCAAGTAACACAATCTAAGTGGAATAGATGATGACACCCAATTACATAGAATCTTGTCACATTAAGATCAAGCTAACAAGGGCATGCTAACTCACAAGCAAAGGGTGGGCACTAGAGATGGAAGCATAGAACGTCCCATAACATCTTTATCATATGTTGTGTGGGTATAGGATTATATATGGCTCAACTATCACCCACCCCCCTATGATAAGAAATACGGCTATGCTGCATCCAATGTTATGTTGTATGCTAGACAATCCTACACCTATTCATATCCTTATCTAGGGGACCTTGTGTCTCAATAAACCTAGTGCTCTCCTCACCTAGGCATCCTCATGTCTCAATCGAATATAACATCAATCTCTGAACTATCACTATGGACTCCACTATATTTGGGATTATAGTAAGTCCCTACACATATAAAAGCATGTTCTACAACCATAATTTTTAATTGAAGTATAAATTTATGCACAAACAAGAAAATATGGATGAATACATTATTAGGAATTATGGGTGCATGGAGTGATGATGATGCAGCACCTGGCACTACATCTCTACTAGAAAAAGAAGTGGAGGACAGTGCCTAGATGTGACATCCATTGCAAACACAATTCAAGTAATGAATATCCAATCACTCTTGTTAACAAAAGTAAACCAAAAAAAAAAATCTTAATGAGAAACTCAACTAATTGTAGAGAAGAAACGATAGAAGAATAGAGGAACATACCTCCACAGGGGCAATTGTTATGATGTTAGGGATGATGATACAACACCTGTTATATACCTTAAATGGTAGAATGGATGGATGATAGTACTTACTATTACAAAGTAGAAGAGTGCTCAAGAGGAAAGTGCTCACAAGGGAGGAGAGATATGGAAGACCACATAAGTTGGAACCAATCAAAATGGGATTATCCATCACCTTAACAAGGAAGGCTAGGATTATCCACACCAAACCAGGAGGGTGACGACCCATTGTGTACGAACCAAGTCCTCATCCTCTAATCCAAATCTTATCCATGATCTATATCAACCAATCACGTGGAAGTAGTTTTATATCCCTCTAGTCACATACAATTATATCATTGTAGCATAGGTGTTCACAAGTGTAGCATAGGTCCTCGGCTCATGTTTCGGTGAGGGGTGTAGGCTAAAGCATGGAAAGCATATCTTGTGATGAGAAAGGGAACTAGGCTATGTTTGGTTTTTAATCTTGTGATGAAGAATACTAGCATTGTCTACGTCCAATGCATGTCAGGATTTCATGATGCATTATCAATAACATGAAAGACTTACACCATCCTTCTCCTTCCTCTTGCAACCATCCTTACACCCTTCTCCTCCTCCTCTTGTAACCATCCTTTTCCTCTTCCCTCCCTCACTCCTTGATTCTGCAACCATCCTTCTCCTCCTATGTCCTCCCTCCTTAGTTTTGCAGTCATCCTCCTCCTCCCTCCCTCCTACCACATGACTCTTCATTGAGCCATAATCCTCCTCCTACCACATGCCTCCTCCTTATCCTTCTCATCCTCCATCCTTTGATTCTAGTCTCTCTATGCTTAGTGCTCATGGCACCATTCAAAGACATCTCATGGTGCATAAGTATTGTCTGAGCATGAACCAATTGATTGCAGTAACCAAGCAAACTAAGTGTTTTCTTGCGGTGAACACCTTTGGAACAAAGCTTGCATTCATACAGATCACATGCTTTTTGACTATGAGCAACTTCACCACATAATGAAGATTTTCAGCTTTGTTTTGTGTTCTTTAACTTTCCCATGATGATGATTAGAATTCAGAATGCAATTATAGATAGGAATGAATGTACCAAAATGATCCGAGTCAAAATCATATTTTGCTAGAAATAAGATAGATTCCGTTTTTTAAACTCTATATTTCTGAACTCCATATTTTGTATTCAGGTGGAAATAAGATAGATTCCGTTTTCTGAACTCCATATTTTGTATTCAAAATAAGAACTTTCTCTTCATATTTAGAATAGCAAAATGTGTATGGGCACCAATTTCAATTCCATTTTGACTATCTTGGAATTTCTAAAGCTCTATTTTGAATTTTAGTCATAGATCTCTGCTTTAGGTCTCAATTCCATATCTCTATCTAGTTTTCTAGAATTTTTCGATCTCTCTCCATTTTCCCAAATTTTTTGAAATTTGACTATGTGTTCTATTTGACTTTGGACTGTCTCCTAAATATTTTTTGATCTTGTCTAGCAAGATTTTCCTTTAGATGAAATCTTGATCAAAAGATCCAAAACTTACCCTCGTGCCTATATATTATCATATAGCTCTTTGACTTGGTTAACATACTATCTTATTTCAACCATGATCCTCAACATCCTTTTTGGATAGCCACTTCTTTGATTAGCACGTCCTTCAATGGGCTAGTCTTCTAGCGTCTACTTGGGCGTCTTATGCTTCATAGTTGCTTTAAACCTTTGCTGACCCCTCCTTGTATCATTTTCCACCAAAGTTTGGAGTGAACATGCATCTTGCTTTCATTGACTATCCTCTTTCATGGGTTTCTTCCTCGTTCAAAGATGGCTTTAAAGGCTGATCATTTTCTCGTAAGTGGTTGTGTCACTTTTATAAAGGCCGAGTCTTCCCTTTTAGCAAGCTAGATATACTCAAAACACGACCATCCCTTTTCTTCATTTCACTTCTCTTTGGGCTGAAATCTTCTCAGTTGATCAACATAGGTTTCTAAGCTTGCATTCCTTGCCACCAATCAATAGTGTGAAAATCCTTTCCTTGTTTCCACTGCTCAATAGTGTAAAATCCTTTCGTTGTTTTTGAAATCGATACAATTCTTGCAAATTTTGGCTTTCTCGACATGATCTCTTAGCACTGTCTTGACCTTTGCATGGACTCCTTTGCAGTTACAATGTGAAATTTCGCTCAATAACATTGTTATTTCACAATTATGTTTCCTATCAACTTCATCTTTTTTAGCATTGTTTGCCTATCCTTCTACCTCTTGTTTCATGAACAGTGGTGGGGAAACCAAACAGTGGGGAAACCAAACACGGTTAAGGATGATTCATCATAATCTATACATTGTAAAGAATTATGTTCATGATGAAAAAATGCGTGTTGCATTCATTCCAACTAGTCAAGTATAGATTGAAAATTTAGGGTGATCATCATGGAAACTATTTATTATTCATTTATAGGATGAGAAGTTGCATTTCCAAACTATGTCATTGTGATAATGTGCGTGAAACATAATGCAAGATGGAAAAAACAATGCATTGTTTGATTACTTTGTTATATGGAAGTTTTTATGTCTCATGTGGATGTATTTCTTAAAAAAACTTCGAGAATATTAAGTTTCATTGGTATTTATAATTGAAGATTGTTGCTTGGTAGTTCATGCATGAAGAAAAAACAACGTATTGGTTGATTGATTTGTTATACGAAACTTTTTGTATGCTTTTATATGGATGTATTTTTTTAAAGTGACTTTGAGACTATTAAGTAATATGGAATGATTTAAATGTAGATTGTTGCTTTGGTAATTCATGCATTAGGAGAAAAACAACCCATTGGTTGTTTCCATTGTTATGTGGAAATTTTATATGCTTGTGTATGGAAACATAGTGCATGATTCAAATTTAGATTGTTGTTTTCCTCACTTGCATATCCATTAAATTGTAAGAGTACATAGCTCATATTGGTATGGAGGGGAAAGGTTGCATGCAAACTAAAGAGGGAGGACAAGTTCATGCTAAATAAAGCAATAAAGAATTGCAATATGGTCCTTTTAATATCTATAGCAAGATTGGATATTGCCACAAGATTTTGTATGCATTTCTATATTATGGAATCAGTCCTTAAGAATTGATATGCTATCAAAGAGATGATGCAATCACAAGTCTTCATGTTCTATCTATTGTACAAAGGTAAGATATGAGTAAAGGTATGAAACAAGAGCAGGATTCCACATGGCAAGGAAGCTTTGTCCCACATGTAAGCAAGCAATGCAAGTATGTACTATAGTCCTATAAAAGGAGGTCACTTTCATACAATAACATCTGCAACGTCTCAAGTCTCTCTCTCACTACAATTCTCAATATTATAACCTAATTGAACTTGAGGCTATGCTTATCTAGTCTAGCTGTTCACATGCGTGCACTTGGGATTCATCATTGTAGATTAGTTTAGGCACTCCATGGATCCTAAGGAATTTTTTAAGTCCTTCTCATTGGATTCAATTTTTTTAATATGATAATTCCTTTTGTCTTTCAAAGAATTTAATAAAGTTTATTTCTTTTAAAGAGAAAACATGACCAAGAGAAGCAAGTTCAAGACCTTGACTCTCAGCATGCCAAGTCAGCAAAGACTACTTACAAGCCCTACTAGTGCCTGCCCCGTTCGGTCTACCATCATGGTGGCGATGAGTGGACCGGTCTTGAGAGACTATAGTGTCATGATGATATCTAGCACGATCCAAGGGAGTGCACAACATTGTCTTGCTAGAGTTTGCTACCCCTTGCCGCATTCTAGATCATCACCTATATGGACTAAGTCAAACCAGTTGGCTGGACTGACGTAGAATGACAAAGACTTCCATGGAGGACCATGGAGCTTAGACCACTCATGACTCACATGTGATTCATGAAAAATGTTAGGATATGATAGGAACTACTCGCAAGACAGTGTCTTATTTTATATTTTTCGGTGGTGGTGTGACAAACACCTCCAATTCCTACCACCATGGAGGGTGTACTTTCATGTTGACTTCAGTCTCTCTTGTGGACAAATTGCCTCCCTTTCAGCATTGTCTTGAGGCGCCCTCTATTCCACTCACCTATCACGAGGCTAAGTAGGTCCTTTTGGGCGATATAATACAGTTGACACATATAGATGACTTGGTTAGGCCCTAGCGAGCTTCCTGTGAAGCTTAGTTTCTACAGAGATCATTGTCTACGAAAATTAGAGGAGGACTCATCAAGCTACACATGGATCCACCTCCCCACTCCTATGAAAATCTATGAAGCAGTCATTGTCTATGAAAATAGAGGAGGGCTACATCGATCTGCCACACTACACATGGATCCACCTTCCCACTCTTTGAGGATTTAGATAAGGCAGTTCCGGGTTTCCTCACATCAATTACGAATTCAGACTGGACATGATGAGGGCATCCCTAGAGAGGCCACATCTGCACCCTATTTTGAGATCCGAGGCCATCACTACTACCTTTTCAAATATGGAATCAATCCCCTCTCAAACCTCTTGGTCCACTTGGATACGAGACATCTAGCTATTTTTTATTCATAAGGCTATACGACACAGAGACCAGCTACTCTAAAGGTGCACACAGATGAGATCTAGGAGCCCAGCCTCCATTTAAAGGATATCATCACATTTTCCATAAGAAACAACGTACTCGAGGCCTAGAGCAAGAGGCACAGCAAACCCATTAGCGTGTTGATGCACAAATGAGGCTTGGGGATCTTCCCTCCATGGTCGCTAGACTAGGGATACAACTGACGAGGGTGATAATGGCACCTATCCAAATAGAGGGCCACTACCATTGAGTGCAGTGGGGTGGAACCCTTCTGGGGATGGTGCCATAATTCCTTGTGCCTCTTCCCATTTGCTGGATTTTTGCTCAATAGTGGTGCCATACAGTTTGGCCATTACTCTGCTTACCATGGTGGTTCTGTAGTTTTTGGCCACCTTGTTGTCCCCTGCTTTGTGAATTGGTACAATCTTGTTGGGCTGCCATTCTGAGGGGAATCGCTCCTCTAAAGCTTTATCCATGACCTTGATGAGCAATGCCCTTTGTCTCTAGTCCCTATGTTTCTGTGGGAATCCCTCCTCTAAAGCTTTATTTATGAGCTTGGTGAGCATTCCCCTTGTCTTCTCTCCTCCACAATTCAACGTCTCAACTACAAGTCCTTGTGTGTTTGTGGCCTTCCCGTTTGCTAGCTTCTTCGCCCCTCTCCAACATTGTCTTTTATATCGTGTCACTTGTTGACTTCATAGAAAATTCATGACTGTCCCTCTCTTCCCCATCTCTTTTGTAGAGGCCCTTGACAAATTGGATCATGTCTTCTCAGGGTGCTTTACCCACCTAACATTTGCAACCATGTTGCCTCTTGGAAAACCTTCTAGGGTTCTTTTTAACCTCTCAAAAACTTTCTTATGACGAACCAAGTCCACTGGGCGGTTGATGGATAAGACGGTCTCAAAAGAAAGAGGCTCTGACAGTGATCGATGTTGCGGTGGCATGAAACTTGCGATAGAGTGCTAACATCAGTCAGCCTATGTGAAGACTATTCCCTTACACCAACTCTGTTCGGTTCCTTTCATTGATAGACTTGAAGAATGACACAAAGTGGATTGAGAATTGCAGTGTGGAATTGCAATGGCACACTCTGGTCCGATCCGAGTGGTTTCTCGGAGACATACACTGACATGGTCTTCTATACTGAGACACATGAGAGCCCCGAGAGAGGACTCCCCACGGTGACATGATATACATGGGAGTCATCTCATAAGAAGGAGACGAGGAGAGACATTGGTGTGCGGGGTTCGAGGGGAGTGGCCATCCTCTTTAGATCACACATGAGACCTCTCATATCAGTGGCACAGAGAGAGAAGCATGCGTGACACATGTGGATACGAATCCAGCTACCAGACACATGACCGATTCTCATAGCAGTGTGTTATTTCCCCCCAGATACTTGATCCTATGCACGTGAGGTCACCACAGAAGGGCATAGCCTGCATGAGTCAATTCAGGATAATATCATTGAATTCCTCAGGCAAGGGAACATCCTCCTTCTTGGTGACTTCAATGCACGCATAGGGAACAGGCAGGTGGGCCTACTGGACTTTGCATCGAATTCCCTCATAGTACCAGAACTAGATGCAGTTGAGCTCAGGATAGTGAGACACTCTGTAGATGCACCATAGGTGAAAGAGTATGGACGACATCTACTTGAGCTAGGGGCTATTCATGATTTGATCATTTACAGCCTTTATTGTGCCCCCTCCCCCACTTAGTGCTGCCACTCGTACTTAGCCTTTTGTATTTGTACCTCTATGCCAATCACAGGGAGGGTCCCCTCCACACCCACTCGTGTACAGGTTCACTTTGATCGTGCCCTAGACCCCATCTATGTGAGCAACCTGGCAAAGGGACTTCCAGCCCTACTACTTGGAGATGTTGTAGACCTCGCCCACACCTCAAACACCCTTGCCATAGTAGTCATGGACACAACCATCAAGTCTTTCCCCACGACTCGATCTGCGCGTGCCTCACTAGGGAAGATGCCACAAAATCCTTGGTATGATGATGAGTGCAGAGAGATGAGAGCTCACCTCACACGTGAGCAAGCCCTTGGAAACTTAACATCACCCGAGGCACAACGAATCTCACGACGACTGACACGTCGTAAGCGACAGGCCTTCCTCACCCACAGAATGGACGAGGTGATCAGTTCATTTCGAGGGGGGGATCCCACCATTGGCTAGGGGCTTCTATCGGAGGGGAAGCCACCTATACCCATCACAAACCCACGTGTTTGGCACACTTATGCATGCTCTCTTTATGATGTCCCGATGCAGGCACCACCTGATATGTCCACTATGCCCAGGCCCACCACTTGCCATTGGTAATGTGCGGGTTGCACTCAACCGGCTTCATAACCAGAGAGCACAGGACCATGAGGGGCTACGGATTGAGCATTTCGATCATGGACAGAAGGTTTTGGCTCCGGTACTAGCACAAATGTTCAACCACACCATATGTCACGGCTTCCCACCCTCATGGAGTACCACCACCATAGTACCGATACACAAGGCAGGTGACCCCATGGATACTGGGAACTATCGCACTCTCATGATTGGCCACACACTGGCCAAGATCTATGGATCAATACTAGAGAGGGAGATCAGCAACCATACAGAGGCACATGGGCAGCGTGCTCTAGGGCAGGCAGGTTTTCGAAGAGTTCGTGTCCCAGGAGGCCTATTAGACTAGGTTGAGAGCATGATCGGAGCCAACTCTCTTCGGGCTCTACATTGATGAGATTACATCTTTCATAGATCGTCGAGGGAGCACCACTAGCATACTTGATGATATAGATTCTACTATATGCAGATGACATAGTCCTATCATCTTCAACAGAGGGACTACAGAGACATCTAGATGCCCTAGAGGTGTTCTGTAGAGAGAGAGACTTAATGTTGGTTAACCTTGGGAAGACCAAGGTCATGATCTTCAACACCTCTTACACAGTGCTTCACCGACATACATTAGGAAAAAAGGGAGCTCATTTTGGGGCCCTGTAAGAAATTCACTATTTTCTCTTTTCTCTCTCTACAAAAGCAAGAAAATATGGATACTTGCGTGAGAAATGTCAGTGTGAAAAGGAATAAATATATTCTTTCACATGCTTTACATTCAATGTTCATATAAGAGCAACACTTTTCTGTGCAGAATTTGGTGATTCTGACACCGCAGACGCGTCCGGAACGGCCCAAAATCCCAAGAACGGCACTGGAAACGCTGGAATCGGACATCCGGAGGATTTCAAAAGGTGCCAGATCGCATTTTGCTGCAAATCCCACTTTTCGGCCTTTTTTGGCCGTTTCCGGGCCTCCGGATGTCCGATTCCAGCGTTTCCAGTGCCGTTCTTGGGGTTTTGGGCCGTTCCGGACGCGTCTGCGGTGTCAAAATCATCAAATTTTGCACATAAAATAAATTTTTTAAAGATTCAAATTAGATCACCTCATTAATGTGACATGCTTCTACGAACATATAGTACTATTTCTTTTTCTTATTTTCATCTTCTTTTGTTGAATTTTCAACGTTACGTTGGCCCACTCCTAATTGGTTGAGAGCCTATTTTCTCTCTCTTCTAAAAGGCCCCAAAATGAGCTCCCTTTTTTCCTAATGGCTTTACATACCAGAGTCAGCCAGTGGAGATTGTGCAATCCGACATATACTTGGGTGTAGTTTTCACAGGGCCAGTTTTCACGATGACCCACGCAACCAGAGCACAACTCACACAAGGGCACAGTGCTTTGGCCCGACTAGAGCGATAGTGCTTCCAAGCACACTTCCAAGATCCATAGACGAAGTGTTGGCTTTCCGACACTCTAGTGAGGCCGACTGCCATGTATGCGGTATCTTTTTGGGGGTGTGATATTTCAGCAGTAGCAGAATGGAGGAGATTTGAGCGACTACAGGCGATTATGGTCTCTAGGATGATTTGGAAAGCCCTCGGTCCCCCATCAGATAGTGCACGCACAGTTTGCCATGACCCCTCTCTAGGTTGATGCCATTTTTCAGACAGTGACTTTCCTCCACAAAGTTTGGGACCTACCTCGTGAGAGACTTCCGAGGCTGCCACTAGAGTCTTCCATACGACTAGTGGAGAGTGGGGTAGGTACAGCGTGGTTTGCACGCATCACCGCATGGTTTGCCAGTCACGACATTCAAATGGTCGGCTTCCCCTATTTCGGTATAGCATGGATGCACCACCCGAGTTGATCCCACGGGATGAGATTAACCACACCATATGGTTAGATCTCCTCCAGCTCCACACATCTCGCACTTGGGGGGGGGGAGCAAGAGTTCCCCACCAAGACCCAGCTCTACTATGACCACTTTCTGAAAGTATCGGAGGATGGCTCATCATCAAACCTCAATATCTCGAGGATAGAGGAGTCTCACTCGCACTGAGGATTGCCATTGGACAGATGCGGGTCTCATCCCATCAACTGAGGATCGAGGCAAGGAGAGCTGCACGCATACCTAGAGAGCAACAGACTTGCAGGTTATGCACGATGGGGGCGGTCGAGACGGAGGGCCACTTTCTGTGTCTGCCCAGCCTACTATGAGATCCGAGGGCGCTACCACTGTCTTTTTCAGGAGGGGCACGCCACTCTCACGACTAATCCACTTCCAGGACCAAGTTTGTATTGGTCTCTACCTGATGGAGATGCAACGACACAGGGAGACACTACTACGACATATTAGAGAGCAGTAGGATGGGACCACCGCACCACAGGGTACTGAGGTAGACCGAGCGCAGAGACAGGTCACGAATTTCTATGCATTTGACTCTGGGATAGAGGAGGGGGAGCTCGCCGACATGAGAGATATATGGATCGGTGGAGAGAGCCGACACAACACTGCTAGGCGAGGGACACAAAGACCGTACATGAAGCGACACGTGACCAGAGCACACACAATCGAGGTTCGACCTATTTCAGCTCTCTTTAGGGGAGATCGACCAAGGCGAAGCATCACCCTTAACATAGTCCATCGGATCCAGAGATCAAGGAGACCACGCCCTCCACCACCACGGGAGACAGCTCGATAGATGCAAATACGTGAGCTCTTTGCATCTCATCAGAGAGCCACCATGGAGCTTGGATATGTGGAGCCGGTTCATGCACTTGGGACTCCAGCTCTGAGCACTTGATATTTTCATGCCACCCTCATGCTATTTTGTACTAATATAGCATTTTAGTACTTAGCAAGGGCCTTAGTCAACCCTTTGCCTTGGCCCACAGTGGTCTGAATGAGTTACTTGATTCCATACTTTGTCGCATAGGCCCGCCAAGGCCTCCTACGGACGTTAATATATATTTCTCTCTGTCTCTGTCTCTCTCTCTATGTGTGTGTGTGTGTGTGTGTCTCTCTCTCTCTCTCTCTCTCTCTCTCTCTCTCTCATATATGCACATAGCTGTAGGAATAGTTCTAGTAGTATGTATCATGTTCTGCCACACTTATAATTTTGGAGATGCTTGGAGATGATATGCTTTACGCAATCACATACAAAGTTTTGATGTAGTGGCTACTTATTGCTCCCTTAGACGTGCTCGTCTTCTGTGGACGTCTCTCTCTCTCTCTCTCTCTCTCTCTCTCTCACAAGCCGAGTTCGGACAGCAGGTCGGACAGATGAGATCTTGAGTACCATAGGGGTCAAACAGGGTTGTCCCTTATCACCAACCCTCTTTGGCCTCTACATCGATGAGCTTGAGACTTTCATGGGGGCTTCCGGAGGGACCGGTTGCTCACTTGTCGAGATCATCATCAGGATTCTTCTTTATGCAGATGACGTGGTACTCTTGTTGTCCACACTCGAGGGGCTCCAGCGACACCTAGATGCACTGCAGGCTTTTTGTTTATCCCATGATTTGGAGGTCAACCTTGGCAAGACCAAGGTCAAGATCTTTAACACCTCTCGAGCAAACATGCACTAGAAGCAGTTCACTTTTGGTGGGTCACCAGTTGAGATCGTATCCTCATACACTTGGGAGTCATCTTCTCCGGCCCGATCTTCATGATGAGACCAGCAATGCAGACCAGACTGAGTAGGGGATATGCCTCACTGGCTCAGCTAGAGACACAATGCTTCCACTCCCAGTTCCAGGGCCCTCGGACCAAGGCTCTTCTCTTTGATTCCTTGGTCCGACCAGTCAGTATGTATGGCAGCCCTTGTTGGGGACCTGACATTTCAAAGTGGACACGGGTGGAGCACCTGTAGATTCTCATGCTCTCACGGATGATCCAGAGAAACCATCTGTACCACATCACATCATTTAGGCCGAGTTTGTTGGTGCTTCTCCACTCCAGCTAGATGCAACCTTTCAGACCATCACATATCTACACCGGGTTAGATCATATGGGAACTGCACATCAGGGAGACAGAGGTTGCCATGGTTGGCTCTCGATTCCTCCATGAGGTTGGTAGCAGAGGGAGACGAGCGATGCTGGTATGCACGGACTCACAGATGGTTTGTGAGACTAGGGTTTCACATCGATAGGATACCTCCTTTTCAGTACAGTTTAGATGCCCCTCCGGTACTCCCACCCACCATCCCAATCGGGCCACACACCAACCAGGTCATTCGAGAGGATCTCCTGCAGCTACACACCTTTAGACCTAGTTTGGAGCCGAGGGAGCTTCCAGTGAAGCTGAGTTTCTACAGACATTACTATCTTCGTATTTCGGAGGAGGGATTCATCACACGACCGGGGTACACTGAGCTTCATATGCCTCACTCACTACGGATCTCCATCGGACAGTTTCGGGTATCATCACACCGCCTCCGCATAGAGAGCGGTAGAGTAGAGGGGATCCCTAGGAAGCATCGCATATGCATATTGTGCGACTGTCAGGAGGTTGAGTCGGAGGAGTATTTTATTTTCGGGTGCCCAGTGTACTACGAGATCCGAGGTCGCTACCACTGTCTCTTCAGAGACGGCTCCCGGCTCCTTTCCAGATTCCTCACCTACCCAGATCAGAGATGCCTCGCGGCCTTCATTCACGAGGGGGTCCGACACAGAGAGTACTTCCTCAGGCGACGGGGCTTGGCCACACCATCAGACACCACTCAGAGCAAGATCACAGAGTTCTTCCCATCGAGTGACATTGATCGTCCAGTCTCTAGCCGCAGACGTGACAGAGACCCCGACCCGACGATCGCAACACGACACACGAGACATCGACGGGACACAGATCACGTTGGGGGACCTCTCGTCATTGTTTAGACCCAGGATACGTTCCACGGGAGTCACGGTGGCTCTAGTCTTGCGTCGAGCCTCCTCCAGGAGACCAAGATGGACGGCACCCCTTGACGGACACCAGTGTCCCATCACCGGCTATGCACCAGCCAGGGCGACACGGAGGATTCCGCTCCGCTCCAGTCTTTTTTCTTTTCATTGTCACACCTAGATGTATTTGATTATGTATGATCAGACATAGGATTCAGCACGGGTGATGATGCTCATTTTAGTAGCTCCACCCTTACTGTGATTTGTATCAGGTTTTCTTTCAGTCTCATAGACCCATCGGTCTTCCAAAGACTCTAATTAAATTTCTTTCTTTCTTTCTCTCTCTCTCTCTCTCTCCCCGTCCGATGTCCACTTCACTTTCCAGCTTCCCGTGCTCCTTTCCAAACAAAATTTAGGACTTAATCACCAAATACATGGACAAATGAATTCTGTATGTTAAAGCTAATCACAGAACATTAGCTTGCAAGCATAATTCTTTTAGCACTCCATTGCAACTGGAACTGGAACTAGAACAAGGAGGCATGGGTGCCCACTAGCAGTACCTTGAGTTTTCAATGGGAAAAAAAAAGTATACAAAAAAGCATCTGATAAGCATCTAACACGTGGGAACAGATTTAAATCAAAATCCCTGTAACCTTTCCACATCGGAGGGGCACCAGTGTCTTCCAATGCCTTCCAAGGCAGTGCTAATAATGAGTTATGGCCAGAAGGCTCACTAACTATGACAATCATGAGGTAATTTTCATCCACATTTGTATCTTCGATGATGGAGCTGGAATAATTGTGAGATGGCTCTGCTATCACAATAACATAAACATGTGGCAACAGATTCAAAATTCAAAATCCCTGTAACTGTCCACATCAGATGGGCACCCGCACCCCTTTAACTTTCAAACTAGTTTCAACATAGTGCTATTAATGAGTTATGCCAGAAGGCTCACTCACCAT
Source organism: Dipteris shenzhenensis (assembly GCF_047967505.1). Lineage (NCBI taxonomy): Eukaryota > Viridiplantae > Streptophyta > Polypodiopsida > Gleicheniales > Dipteridaceae > Dipteris > Dipteris shenzhenensis. The sequence goes on along the minus strand of NC_141608.1, from coordinate 18,572,379 downwards.
GACAATCATGAGGCTATTTTCACCCAAATTTGTATCTTTGACGATGCAGCTGGAACAAATTGTGAGATGGCTCTGCTATCACAATAACATAAACCTACATTGAAAGCCTCCACTAGTTACCTTGAGGTTGAGCTAGCCTATTGGCTTGTTTTGGTGTAAAATACAGGCCTCCGAGATAAAGAACAGCTACCAAAATGATTGTAGGTGTAAAGTTCGGTTCCTTGATGTAATCCAGTATTCCAAGGATAAAGATTCTGCACTTCTCAAGGACTCCTTCACTCTTCATGGAAACATAGGTCCGCGCATCAACTAGCCATGCAGGTTTTGACTCCTCAGATACTAAAGCAGGGGCCTTCTTCATCTGTGAAATAGAAGGAGATTTTGAAAAACAAATGCAACACAGATTTAGAAAACGGATGGCATTATGAAATGAAATGTAGAATCAGATAAAGGAATTAGGTTTTCCCTTGACTGTATTTCCTTGATTTCCCTGCTCAGATTTTTAAGAGATAAAAAAAGGATAAAATTTTTAAAAAAATCTGTATGAGTGACTCACATAAAAAAGGAGATCTTCTGAGTCTCCTTCTCTGACCATCTCAGAAACCCATGACGTAATCTGTGAAAACTTTAAATTAGAATAAACATAATATTCATCTACTTCCTAACACTGAAAAGCGGCAAGGGTAGCAGGAAGCAACTGAAGCACCTCTGGAACCTCAAGGGATCCGTTGTATTTTGCCACAATTTGGGATGCAAGGTTCTCTTCCTCTTCCAGAAGTTTCTGCCAAATTGAATGGAATCGATTCTTCTTATGCAAAAGCTTTTCATGGTCCTTTGGATGCCTTTGATACCGGACAATAAATACTCGAGGCACGTCACTCTGCTCTGGAAAATGTTTAGCTCCACATGTCTCATGAACTGTTTCAGAGTGAAGGTAAAAGTAGCAGACTTGCTGCCATCACAATGGCTTTAAAAGTCATTAATTGAACCACTGGTTAGACAAATTTCCAGGAAAAAAGTTGTCTCCCAGATACGACCCGCAGGATAATTCATTGTCTACCAAAAACAAAAAACAAAATGTCAGACTGATCCACATTATTGAATTCCAATTCGATACCTTCTGTGCTGCCCCATCAAGCCATGCAAGGGTCAGTCGGTTTTCCTTAAATGCTGAGACCGCATTTAAAAACTGGGGGAAATTGTCTCCTTCCTTTTTTATTGACATTAAATTGTCCTTGACTCCATGCAATATCTGATGCTGAAGTATGTTAGTTGAAAAATATACAAAATATCTTCTCGCATACAAAAGAAGATCGTATATGCATTAAAGGAATTCTGTATGTAGATTAAAAAGCTTACAGCTCTTGCTTGACTAAGCTCATAACCAGGTCTCCCAGCAACTATCACACAGTACCAGGTGTGAACAAGGTTGCCAGCACGTGAATAACCAGCCCCATCGCATCCAAGCTCTTCAGCGGTGACACTCCTGAGCTGCGGAAGAGCTTTGCCATATTCAATTGACATGTCACATGGAGGAGACAAACCAAAATCAGACTGACTGTCATACATTGAAAAAGACGGAAAACTGACTTTATCCTTATGGCATCATAGAACAACTTCTTACCATGAGTTTTGTGCTCTTGCATCAGAACGTCAAATGTTGAGCTGTTCATCTTTCCTAAATGTGCAAGGGATAGACCAATTAGCATTTACTTTATGTAAATGTTGTTTGTGATACCAAATCCAATTCCATCCTCAACGAGCATATTTAACCTGTTTGAACATGATCTCAAGAACTACACACCATAGAATATTATCGGTCGCATGCCAGGATCCTTAAGAAAAAGGACTGCTGGAGCAGACTCTACTCCTAGCCTGCACATGCAAATATCAATGCATCACAAGACAAACGGGCTAGCAGGATGCTCACTAGTGACTATTGACAGACTACCAGACAGAGGAAACTTCTTATTTTCTCTCATTCATGAGGCACACACACAATCAGCTGGATACCTGGTTACAGATATTAGGTGCATACCCACCAAGAGGAAATGTTAGCTCAAGGATAAGAGTGTACAGCATTGTTTTACTTGAGAACCATCTAGAAAAGGATATGCACAGTACCATTCGAGTAGCACCAACCATCCATGGCACCACTCTCCTTGATCACGAACACACCAGAAACCTTGAGCAACATAACTTGTCCCCCTCATAAGCCAAGGACAGCCCGGATTCACCCATCTGTTTCAACCCGGGATCATTATGGCACCATCCATTACCAATAAACAGAACTGAGTAGTAATGAGATCCATGTAGCTGCTCCACATAGATCCCCATCACCAAAGCGCACCTCCATAGATCCTGGATCACCCTCCAACATTCTCCAAACACAAGCTCCAAGTGATCTCCCACCTAAGTGACCCTCTAGTAATAATAAGCCCTCCTAATCTGACTATGTTCCCATCTCCACCATAAAGGCTTTAACAGGTTCACCTATTCCTTCTTCCAGCATCCTGCAACTGAGCTTTGAAGAAGCCTCCGGAACACCTGTCCATATCAGCAACTCAACCTTCTCCAAGACATCACCACCAACTCTAATAGAATCTATGTAGTAGATATTGATAGCCTCCACAACAACAGTTCCCTCCGCTTATTAGGAAGGCTTTTACCCTCCAGTCTCTCAACACCTAAGAAAAACAAGGCAAACACTGTGCCCAAAACAAGCTATGGATATTTGAATAAATGCACATAGAATATACATATCATTGGATCCACTCATCTGGTTGCTTGCCTTGATGACAAGCTAGGTACCTCCTAGAGGCACGACAACATCCACGTGTAGCAGTGCGTTGCAACCTTCAATGTCCATGTACTCATCTGACCTTATATTGGAAGTCCCTCCAAAACACTTCCTCCATGCAAGTAGTGTCAGCCTCATTATCAGCACAACAGCCTGGTCAACCAATGATATCCTCCACCTTCACAAAGGTTCATGGTACCTTTGGCTCAGTGGACCATCTCTCAATGTCGGACATCAAGACAGTTTCACCTAGGTCCGCATACCTGATTTCAGCAACACTTGGAGACGTTACCAAGAAAATCTCTGCTTTTTTTGCATTTGTTACCATGTTTGCTAATGATTTTGACTCCTTTGACTCTTTCTTAGACTCCTCCTTTTGATCTACATTCTTCTTTCTGCAACCTTTCGCACAGTGTCCAAGCTCGTCACACACAATAGAAGCCATTCTTTTTCTTCTCGCCTCCACCACCAAGTGTCCTCATTGTTGTCAGTCTCGTCATCTCCTCCTTTTCGTTAGGATTGCCTTTGATAGGCTTGCCCTTTCATGAGCCCTTACCCTTACCCTTGCTCTACGCAATGAAGTCCTTGTCTTTGTCATCTTGTCCACGATCGATGTTCACCCTAGACGACTCCACCACCATGGGTCCCAACTTCTAGAAAGTGGAGCAGCCTTGACCCATCACCACCAAGAACCTAACAAGGATTGTGTTGAGCAATCTACCAGGGTTCATTGTTTTTTTCAAAAAGGAAACTTCTATTAAGTACAAAAAAGTACAAGAGCACTCAGCAGAAAACGACATCACCACCCCATGTTTCGGCGAAATCTTTCCACTTGCTTTATGCAACCTTGAAATGTCCTTGGATGTGATTCCAAGTGGCCATCAATGTGAGAACAATATTGCACCAATTGTGTGTCATGACCTGAGTTTTCTCAAAAAACTCCGTGCATCTGGCTTTGCAAAGTGCCTATAACAAAGAAGTGTCTATTCATTGAGTGGGCTTTCTAGAAGAAAAGCAAGAGATGTCTTGAATTATGCATCTTCTAACTAAGCCATTCTTAACAAAAAAGGTTGGATCCTGATTCTCTCCTTAGAAAAAGATTTGAGAGCCAGATTGCAAGCCAAGCAACTACACCCAAAGTACTAATCATTGTATTTCTACCCATCAGCTGAGCAATGTGACCCTAGATAAGAAAACCTTCTTTGCACTACCATAAACAATGAAAGGCTGTCTCTAACCATATAAGGCATCTACGACAGATTGGATCAGCTCTACAATATTGCTTGGGGGGACCCATCATTTTATCAAGCAGTCAAGCGTGAGTGGGTGTCGAAGCTCCTGCGAGCTCCCTCCCTCCTTTGTTCCCCGTCTACCCCCCCTCGCATGCTGCGCGGCCCTCCCTCTCCCTCCGTCAGCTGCTGCCGCGCAGCCAACCGCCCCCCTCTCCTCATCCTCCGCTCGTCGCTCCTCCTCTCCCCCCCCGCTACGCTCCACTCATTTCACCCCGCCCGCTCACCTCACCTCACCCCGCCTCGACCCGCGCCGCTCCACTCCGCCCGCTCCGCTCACCTCACCCCCTCTCCACTCACCTCACCCCGCCACGCTCCACTCACCTCACCCCGCCTCGCTCCGCTCCGCTCACCTCACCTCACCTCGCCTTGCTCCGCTCCGCTCCGCTCACCTCACCCCCCTCTCTTTCTCCTCCTCTTCCCCCGTCATCCCTTTAGTCCCCACCTTCTTCCCCCCCGTTTCCCCATACCTCTCCCCTTCCGTTTCCTTTCCCTTCCCCCGCCTCGGGAGTTCGCAGTTAGTCAAGCAATATGGCGGCTACGTGCCCGGAACCGGTGGCCCAGACGGACACCCCCCCTCCATCAGCCTATCGCGTTACATTGACAGAGCACCAGGTCTCCTTGGTGAAGCAGGCCGCCACGGATTTCTCCCAGACATCAGTTTATGGAAGAGTCATTGGCTACTCCCCTTCACGAGCAGACATCAGGGACTGGTTGCAGCCCACCCTCTACCTCGAGGACAGTCACATTGAGGAGGTTGCACTCATGGGACGTGGCATCTTCTGGCTTAAGCTCTCCTCAGCACAGGCTGCGAGCGACATGGTCAGGCGATCCCCTACTTCTGTGGGTGGGAAGATCATCCTCATAATCCCATGGTACAGGGGTTTCAGTGTAGCGGACTTCGATGCCCGCTTTCGCATTCCTCGCCATCCAGTTACCCTTATCTTCCCAGGTCTCGCAACAGAGCTTCGCCCGATCATCAAGGACCTGGGGGCGCACTTTGGTTGGCCTATGCAGGACACCTACGTTGATGCGGCGGCAGCCCAAGGGGTGCCACGTGTCAAAGTTCCAGTCCTTGATCCACAGAGCATCCCCTCGGAGTTCGAGATAGAGACAGACAATAGAGACAGACACAGGTGTGGTGACGCAGCGCATTCTGGTCACTGGTCGCCCAAACCAGTGTCTGAGATGCCATGGCTTTGGGCACCAGGCTCGCTCATGTCCTCGCTTCACGGGTACAGAACCTCAAAGGACCCCCGTTCAGGCAACTCAGGATACTTCGCACAAGCCAGCGACATCCCCTTCCGAAGGGGAAGGCTGGACGGAGGTCAAACGAAAACGGAAGGGAAACAAAGCAGGCCCCAAAAAACCTGCCCATCTACAGCAAGAGCCCCCTCTGATGGTCCCTACTCATCAGCAGCCCGGGAAGGGGAAGGAGAAGGGAAAGGAGAAGGTCAGCCAGCCTCCCCCTCATCCTTTACCCCGCCCTCCCCCCCCTCCCCCCTCCTCCTCGATTCTCCAACCCCCACCCCCTCCAGGATCCCCCTCCGCACCAGTGGTTTCCGCTCCACTCTCTTCCTCGAGCATGATCCAGAGGGATCCCCCCCCTCCACCTGCGCCACCTGCAGCCCCGAAGTCAACACAGACCTCATCCTCGCCTATCCCTTCGGGCCCGGCGGAGGGGAGATGCCCTTCCCCGCAGGTGGCCAGCACCCCTCCCTCCGGTTCAGACTCCTCATCTTCGTCCCCATGCCCAAGGGCTGCTCCTAGAGCTCTTCCATTGGAGTTTTACCGAGCAGGTCCTTGGGATTACTTGGATGCAGCGGGTATTGGCTCCTTTCCCGCATGCCTAGACATCAGCATCTTCTTCCTTCGCAAGGGGGCGGAGGGTAAGGTGTCCATCCTTGCCCCACACGATGGTCCTAGCTATTCCTTCACTATCTCCAGTGAAGGGAATGGGCAATGGACGAATGAAAATGTTTGGGAGACGATACGAGACCAGTCCCAGGAGCAGGTATAGGACTGGATTGGTAGCAGAGCAGCGGAGCTTCTTCAGCAGCAGTGGCAGGAGGGTGATGTTCATCTGCGTTGGTGCCACAGCGCCAAACGTTTCCGACTCCTGGTCATTATTAGACCACCGCTGGAGTGGGCCTACGCGGAAGGGCTTTGCCCATGGAGGACTTCAGAGGTTGCGGGCTTCTACAGCATTTCCTTGGCAGAGGCGTCGAGCTGGTTAGAGAGAGCATACCACCACGGGACGAAGGGCCTTTCCCCTCTGCTGAAGGTTTTAGAGGATGGGTCCGATGATCCGGCCTCTCCTTCGAAACCTTCACAGAAGCGCCTTCGTCTCCACGCAGGACATCCTCCGACCACTTCGACTTCGACCGCAAGGAGACAGCTGTTTGTGGCCCACCTTCCCTCCTCATGAGTTTACGCATTATCTCTTGGAACGTTAACGGGTTCCACTCATCAGGCACCTGTGGCCCCAGGAAGATGGTGCTCAGACAGGAGCTCCAGCCAGCCTTGGTGGGAAAGGTAGATGTACTCCTACAACAGGAACACAAGCTTTTGGCTTCACAGACCAGTATTTGTGGGAAGGTCCTCACAGGACGCTCCCACACCTACTGGGAACCTTCGATTGGCGAGCAAGGGAGGAGCGGGGGTGTCTGTACCTCCATCGACGCTTCTCTAGTTCAGCATGTGTGTGGTTTTGGCACTATGATCCCAAGACGTGCGCTTTGGGTGGGCTTGCATATCGAGGGATCCCATATCGGCATCCTCAATATCTACGCCCCGACTGATCTCAGACGTAGATCCGCTTTTTGGAGATCCTTGACAGACTTGTTGCCAGAGATGGACTCTTGGATTGTAGGAGGGGACTTCAACAACCTTGAGACCTTAGAGGATCAGCAGGGACGCGGCCCAGAGTTCCTTGGTATAGCTAAGGCAGAGCAGGCAGATTGGGACTCCTTCCTCTTCGCGGTGGGAGGTCCGGACAGTTGGAGGGAGCCTTCCTTTCACAGATGGCCTGGGAGTCTGGACTTCTCTTGGGGTTACAGGAGGGAGGGAGGCAGACTTCTAGAGCAGCTGGACCGTTTCTATGTCAGTGATTGGGCGCTTGGCAGAGGAGGAGAGTAAGGAGTGGTTCCAGGGACGACACTTTCAGACCATGCCCCAATCATCCTAGTCCTAGACTCAGCCTCTCAGTCCTCACCTCCACGTTCATGCGGGATCCCAGACTCTATCTACTCCAGAGCAACGGTTCACAGCAGGATAGTGGACCTATGGAAGCAGGATTGGGACCCCGCCAGGGATATGGCAGCACAGGTAGCTCAGGCGCTTGCTGAGTCTAGCCGCATTTGCCAGCAGGAGGCGATTCAGGTCAAACAGCAGTGCTGGGCGCGGGAGAGGGGTCTCAGACGTGATCTCGCTTCGATCCAGAGGATGCAGCAGTTTGCTCCAGGCTCTGAGGAGCTCAGACAGCAGGAGGTTCGGGCCCGTGCCATGCTAGAGGAGATCACCCAACGTCGCTCAGAGTTTTCATTTCATGCTTCCAAGTCCTTCTGGGCTAGGAAAGGCGACAGGATGTGCAGAGAGTTCTTTAGGACTCATGGACAGAGGTCAGCAGGGGAACAGCTCCGTTCTCTTAGGGCGCAGGATGGTAGTGTCAGGACAGATCCAGACGAGGTCCGGGACTTGGCGACAGACTTCTACAGATCATTGTTCCAGCAGGAGCTCCCAGACCCTCGTAGCCGCATTTGCAGGGAGGAGGTGTGGAAATCTACACCGCGGCTTGTGCAGCCCAGCATGAGCGACGCCCTTCTCGCCCCTTTCACTGTTGCGGAGATGCAGGATGCGGTGAGCGCTATTGATGGATAGAAATGCCCAGGTGAGGATGGCCTCTCTAGAGCTTTCTTCACCACCTTTTGGGAGCAGATCCACCGGCCCTTGCTCGTAGCCTTCCAGCACATCTTCTCCAGCGGGCAGATGCCAGAGAGCCTTGCGACAGGCTTGATTTGCCTCATCCCCAAAGGGGGGGACCGCCAAGAGATCAGACAGTGGCGCCCAATCACCCTCCTCCCGACAGCCTACAAAATCCTCGCCAAGATGATCAGCAACCGCATCCGCCCCCTGCTACACGACCTGATTCATGACACCCAGACTGGTTTTGTCCAAGATCGCAGCATCTTGGACAACATCTTCACTTTCTCAGAGGCGACGGAATGGGCCCAGCACAGTGGCCAACACCTTGCCATACTCCTTCTCGACTTTGAGAAGGTGTACGACAGGGTAGACTAGTCCTTCTTGGAAGGTACACTCTCTCGGTTTGGTTTCCCGGACGAGTGGATCAGAGGCATTGCTAGCCTTTACAGATCGGCCTCCAGTCGGGTTATCATTAGCGGCAGGATGGGGGAGAGATTCACACTCGAGCGCTCGGTGCGTCAGAGCTGTCCATTAGCGCCTTACCTCTTCCTATTTTTTGCGGAGGCCATGACACACTTCCTTCGAGTCCGTACCACTGGTCTTCGCGGGATGCGTCTCCCTATTCAAGATGATGCATAGCTTCTGGACTCCAAGTATGCAGACGACACAGCCCTATATGTGCAGGATGATGTCGAGTCACTGGAGCGAGTGAGACTGTCCCTAGAGATTTTTTGCCTTGCGGCTGGAGCGAAAATCAACTGGCATAAGTCAGTTGGTTTTCTTACGGATCCAGGAGCCAGCTCACAGTGGGGTATTTTCCTGGGGTTTCGCTGGATCCCTAGAGGACAGACGACACGTTACCTGGGATTCCAGGTCGGCCTGGACATCACACCGGCTCAGCAGTTCTTGCCGGTCCTAGCCTTCATACGACGAAAGCTTGCTTTCTGGAGCACGGCTCGGCTTTCCTTGGCACGCAGGGCCCTTGTGGTCAACCAGGTCCTTCTTGCCACTACTTGGTATGTGGCCTCTTGCTGGTGTTTCTTGAGGTCTTGTGTAGCCCAGCTGAGGAGACTGGTGCGGAACTTCCTATGGTCTGGTTCAGACGGTTTCGGCACCACCAGAGCTAGGGTCGCCTGGCAGACGGTCATTCTCCCCCAGGCAGAGGGCGGCCTTAGCATCATAGATCCAGAACTGCACAGTCAGGCACTTCTTGGCAAGCTAGTCATCCGCGGGCTGACCCCAGAAGGGCAGACGTGGAAGCTCTTGCTACAACATGGTCTCAGTGCGTGTACCCCCCAGAGGAGGGGTGTTTGGCAGCCTTCTATCCGATGGATCTTCACTTCAGCTCCTTTGACTCACCCCCGTTCCCCCTTCCTCCATAGCCTCATCTCGGTCTGAAGGAAGTTGCGACACAGCCTTTCCCAGGTTCCCCCTAGCTACCGAGAGGAGATAGACAGACAGCCCCTGATCTGGAACAGCCAGGTGACAGATGATATAGGTCGTCAGCTTGGAGAGAGATCCCATATCCCTTGGGTGCTCTGGGCGTGTGGGCCCACGCGCTCGCTCCGGGTTTGGAGGGACGTCTACAGTCAGCTGAACCCAGGCGAGCTGGCAGCAGCAGTAGGTACGGCACGTGGGATCCAGGCTCGACGAGCGGAGATTGATGCTGCCATCCCTGCAGGCTGGAGGATTCCCTAGTCACCGGACAGCTCTTCCCGGGAGATGAGAGGTGGCTAGGACAGTTCACTCCACGAGGCATTCCTTTGGTGGTGGCAGGCATCTTCTCGGACTCCTCGGTACACTTCTTCTCCATCACTGATGACAGTCGCCTACAGAGCAGAGAGGCCGTGATCGACCCCCAGCTTCCCTGGCAGCGCCTCCGCATTGTAGGGCTGCAAGGGAAGACGTGGCATATAGACCCCCTGATTATGCAGGACCAGGATTGGAGACTCTGGATATGGGAGGGCCGTTCCTTGATAGAGGTGGAGTGGGACCCAGGGGAGTGGCGTTGGCCACCATCGGAGACCTCAGAGTACCCTACCCCCTTCTTTTCTTACAGTGCACGCACGGGTCGGCGTGCTCTTGGGGCTCTCCAACGTGGGCTACCCACACAGGCACATAGGTGGTATGCCCAAGGGATATCCTTGGTCTTTCTTCGCACTTTCTGGAAGACTCTTTGGGCTAGCTGGCGTCCGAGGAAGATCTCCTACTTCCTTTGGATGGTGGCACACAAGGGGCTTCCAGTTGGCAGCTGGCTTAGATAGATGGGGCAGGAGGGGCAGTGCCAGATGTGTTTTCAGGAGTCGTCGTCCCTGAAGCATTGCCTTTGGAGCTGCTCGCATGTGCAGACGGTTTGGAAGGGAATCATGGGGATCTTAGCGAGGGCTACACCCGAGCTAGGACCGATCACTTGGGGAGCCGTTTGCTGGTGCAGCACTGAGCCGGGACATCACTTGGCCTATGAGTTCTCTAGACAGGATATTTTTCATCACGCAGGCCACTTGGGCATACATGGACAGCTTCCCTTGGCATCTGACAGAGACAGATGCAGGAGCGATGCCTCGGCACCCAGTTTGGGAGATCATAGGGAGCATCGCAGGCTAGCATATCTGGACTTCCAGATGCGCGCAGACTGTAGGAGCTCAGACTACTTCTACTACCCAGACCCTAGCAGATATCTGGAGCACGATCATTCACACGCTCAAGGGTCAGTGGGATCAGATTCAGGGAGAGTCCCGGGCAGGGAAGGAAAAGAGACGACGTTTCCTTCGCGACTGGGACCACCGGGAGTTGTTCTTCCAGCACTCCACTCAGAGTCTTCAGTGGCATTACGCCCCTCCACCGTGGTTGTTTGTCCACTCTCCGATGATTATGCCCTAAGAGGCTTGTATTTAGCATTTTGACTCCTCGGGCTGAATCCGTTTTGTGATTACAGCCCGCTGGCCTTTAGGCCTTCTTGTACTCTCGCTTTCAAGTAATATAACTAGCACTACTTTTTGCGCAAAAAAAAAATTTCAAGCAGTCAAGCGAAACAAGTCACAAAGCAGTCACCAACACTTGGCCTCCGGTGGACTCATCATGCCCCCAAGCAGTCTCAAGTAGTGAAAAAGCACCAACGCTTGGTACCTGGTGGACTCATCATGCCCCCAAGCAGTCTCAAGTAGTGAAAAAGCACCTGGTGGCTTTATCGCTTGGGGCGTCATAGCAGCAAGCACACTTAGAAGCAATAGAACCAGTCACAAAGCAGTCAAAAGCAATCAAAAAGCACCTAGAAGCAGTCACAAAACACTTAAAACTAGCCACCAAAGCAATCCCAAAAGTGACAAGTAGTGCCAACATAGTGACAAGCAGTCCTTTGCTTTGTTAGTTGCTACATGCTCGCAATTGTTCTGATATAAACTTTGTCCCTTGTATTTGCTTGACTAATCACATTCACTCTCACCCATGTAGGAATCCGATAAGTTTCTTTATGAAAGCTCACGTGAATTTTTTTCTTGAGCAAAATTGAGATATATAAAGGGTTACTCTGCCAGGAGGGATATTTTTCTTAAGGAATGGAGGGGATCTCCCTTCTTCTTAGAGTCTATAGCAGGATTGAGGTGGCATTTTCAGCCTCTTCCTTGGTTTCTTTCCAGTGTGTACCAAGGTTTTCTGTTGACCCGTTCCAGGTGGTTTTTTCATTCATGCCATACATGATGTATTTCCACTGAGTTAGCTCTCGCAGGTTTTTTCATACTTCATAGAAGTCTCCTTCTTGGAAAAAAAAAAACGTACAGATTCTTCAATGGACCTCTCCCTAACCCGGTCCTTCGTCCGTTCAGCACCCTTCCTCTTTGGCTCCTCAGTATCGCTCCTGCTTCTTCTTCACCCTTGCAAGCAAGGATCTCCGGCGGCTAGGCTTAGAGGAACCCTTTCTCTCTGCTGGCTAATCTTGGAGAGACGAAGTTTATACCTTCCAGTTTTGGTGATGTGGTTATTGGTATTTCTATAGATAGGGGGTCTCCTCCCACAGGTGTGGGGGCTCTCTCCAATGTGGATTTCCTTGCTCTCTATTACTCCAAAATATCCTCTACTCAAGAGGGGATTGTTTTCGCCACTATGTTGGGTAAGGTGTTCCACCCTTCCTCCCACTCATGAGGCAGCTTGGGATGCCTTCATTTTTTAGTTCAATGCCATAGATGCTTGGAGAGATGATGCCTTTCACACTCTACCACATTTGCTCTTGTTCTCATAGTCGAACAAGAGATCGCAGAGTCCATCCATGCGTAGATGGACAGATTAAATTGATGATTGGGCACTGGACAAAGGAAGCTGGTTATGCATTGCACTAAGAGTTTCCACCTCAAACTATTTTCCGATGATCATGGTGATTTCCAAGCCTCAGTTGAGACGCTGCGCTACCAATATCAGGATTCCAGATGCCTTGTATGTAGAGGAGGGTCTCACAAAGGATGTTTTTATTGGGCATCTCATTTGCAGGGAGGGGGAGGAGTAGCACCTCTTTCACATGTGACAAAATCCCTCTCTGGTATCAGTGAATTTTATCATACTATCACTATTCCCAAAAGCGCTAAGATTCTTAGACGGAAGATTGGCCTTAGACAGTAGTTAGCAGCTTTGCAAATGGAAGGCAGAAAGGACCTATTGGTGATTGGAGTCAGGAGCGCCTTGCAACAAGGGCTCACCAGCAAGTTTTGCTAGATCAGAGAGCAGAGTATACCTTCTATGCATGAAAATCCAGATGGAGGGAAGAGTCAATCGGCACTTTTTCTCTACGCATGGCCCGAGACATGGTAAAGAAAGTGTTTTTCAGCTTATTGACTCAAATGGGGTTCATCATTTAGATCTTGATGCCATCTTACGCATAGCTATAGATTTTTGTGCATCCCTTCCCTCTAACACACCTGCCAAAAATGATGCAAGATGTAGAGTTTGGCAGGATACTCCAACTTTGGTGAAACCAAATATGAGTTGATACACCTTTCACCAATCTAGAATTTAGGATTGCACTTCTTGCCATCCCCATGGTTTTTATTACTTTTTAGGATACGATTGGAAACAACGTCACCTCAGTTTGCAAGGTGTTTGGGCCTCAAGTATTATGCCTAATTTATTTACAAAGGGTCTCATTCATCTTATCTCAAAAGGGGGTTGCAAAAATGTACTTTTTTTTCCAAAAAATAGACTTCTTTTAAGTATGAAAGAAACTCCCTAAATGAAGTTCTAGGGGAAAAACATCATAAAGACATGAAAAGCATAACCCAAAAGGGTAAGATCAAACTCCCATAAGAGGGGTAGGGAAAATCTAGGCTTGAGGCTGAAAATTCCACCTCCAACCCCATGGGGGACTCTAACAACACTGGCGAGCTGCTCCATTCTCTGAAGACGGTAGTCCTACTAGTAGAAGCAGCCCGTGAGGATGCTGCATACTCCCTCAGATGGCGATTAAAGTGTGCACCGTTTTTGTCCAAATATTGGCCAATGAGTGTGCTGGATGGACTTGGGAGGCATCTAAAACCTCTATGCATCTAGTTCTCCAAATATGCCATGCTGTTATGCTTGCCAGAATCTCCCAAGAAGTGTCTACAAAGGTATGTGGTGGTCTTTAGAGATGATGAGGAATGCCGTTAGAGAGCATGACTCAATGAGATGTCGTCGAACTAAAATAGTCCAAGAGGAATCTTGTCTCTCGTAGAACACTTGATGCCTGAGAGAGAGAGCCAAGCCAGGTCATGGAGAGAAGAGAACGCTTAAATGTGCACAAATAATCTAGCGATCCAGGGTTGATCCTCACCGATATGATAATCTTACTACTAAATTATGGGTGAATTATGCCTTTATGCATTCTGATCATGCCCCTCTATGGTTGAGGATCTCTCTTCATGAAATGCTTGATGATCGGCTCTCACAAAGAAGGCAACAATAGTTATGTGGAGCATGAAGCATACAAGGCTATGGTTTTTGATGCTTTTCAGCCTCTTTCACAACAATCCTATTTTGACATTGATTCTTCCTGGGATACTTTTGTTACGAGAATGCAAGCAGTTATTCGTGATTATGGCAAAAACTACACGAAGACTTTGAGGGACACTGTTGCTCGGGCTAGATTCACTTGTTAGTCTTTCATTGAGCTCAGTCATTTTCGCCCTCTGTCTATGGAAGAAAATCTAACTTTATGCTAGGCTAAACACAGTTTGCAAAATAATGATACTAGGACAATCTCTAAATGGGAGACTTGGGCACGACAGAGGGCTTTTTTGGATAAAGGTTGTTCATCCAAAGATTTTTTTAAAAGCCTACATTACAAGAGGCACTTTCAAAGTATTTGCCTATTCTCAATGATAAGTATCTTTGGCAGTCAGTTCGAATGCTGCAGGAAGTGAAGAGGTGAGTAATGATCATAGAAAAATTGCAAAATGGGAGACAAGAGCACATCAGCGAGCTTTCTTGGATAAAGGTTGTTCATCAAAGGGCTTTTTTAAGAGCTTGCATCACAAGCGACAAGCTACAAATATTTGTCCTACTCTGCTTTCTGATGGACATTGGACCTCATCTCGAGCTCAACTTGCTGCAGCTTGTGTTCATCACTTCTCCCAGCAGTTTGGAACTGCTGATCCTCCTTCTCTGGCAGTATTGGCAGCCCGGACTCAGTTATTGCAGCATGTTTTCCCTATTGTTTCTCATGCTCAAGATCTTGAGCTTGAATGCCCTTTCACTGAAACAGAATTGACCACTGCCGTCCGATCATGTGGTAAATGGAAATCTCCGGGATGGGATGGACTTACAGTGGAATTTTTTCTTGCATATTGGGATCTTCTCAAGCCCACTTTGCTGCATATGATTAACCATGCCTGGGAACAGCAACATCTGCCACTTTCTTGGAAAAAAGGGCTAGTTAAGCTTCTTCCCAAAAAGCAGATTTGTGAATCTTTGGCTGATTGGAGACCCATTACTCTTATGCCTGTCATTTATAAAATCATCACCAAAATGGTTGTTGATCGCATTAAAGGATACTTGCATGATGGTTTACATCTTGCACAATATGGATTTGTTCCTCCCACTCATATTACTGATAATATCGCAAATGCCTATGTTGGAATTGAGTATGCCAAATACACTGAGCAGGATGTTCTTTTACTGCAAGTTGATATTGCCAAGGCTTTTGATACTGTTCAATGAGGCTTCATCTCTCAGACAATTCATGCTTTGGGATTTGGGCAGAAATTGCAGCATATCATATATTGACTTTATAGTGATGGTCAAGTTGCTTGTATTCTTTCTTGGGATATCTCTGAAGCGTGGACTCTTCGTTGCTCGATTCGTCAAGGTTGTCCACTTAGTGCACTCCTGTATGCCATCACCACGCACCCCATGCTTCAGTACATGGATCATCTCGTAGCTACGGATCAGCTACATGGTTTGGAAATTCATGACAATCGACCATTGCTTGCTCAAGCGTATGCAGATGATTCTTTTTTCACTCCTCGAAATACAGAGTAGGATCTTTCGGAGCTGATGAAAGCTCTTTCTTTATATGGTTTAGCTACTGGGCTTCATGTCAACTTTCAGAAATCGAAATTGTTGCCTTTGCATTCCAAGGAACGGCACTCTCTTTTATGGCCTCGGGAAATCATTTCTCCAACTCAATTGGTTCATCATCTTGGCTATCCTTTGAGTCGGACAATTTCTCCTCGTCAACAGTCCAATTGGATTCTCGCAGCTCTCAAGAAAAAGCTGGAGTACTGGAAATTGGCGACCTGGCCTTTGCATGGTCATCTTCGAATTGTGCAATCTATTCTGATGGCGTATATTCAATTCTACTTGCCTCTTATAATGTTCAACAAGGCTGATCTTGCCTCTTTTATGTTCGATGTGCTGGAACTCTTCTCGTGTTCTCGCAATGGCGAAAAAAGCTTGCGTTTGCTTCTGGTACAGCATCTTTGTTTTCCAAAGATGCATGGGGGTCTCAACATTTTGAATATCCATCTGCATATTCTTGCCCATAAGGGGAAACTCATGCTGCAGTTTTTGCAAGGTTCTCAACCATGGGCTGCCATGATCCGTCATTTTCTCTTGCACATTGAATCTCCAGCTTTTGGTCATTGGCAGCTTACACTGTGGGAGTTTCTTTTTAGTTCTATGACAGGCAAAATCCCCGGCTATCCTTTGGTTTCTCATTTGTTGATGCATTGGAAACATATCCTCTCTCTCTCTTGGAATGGCATGGCAGTGATTCATTGCAGGGCAACTCTTTCAGATTTGAAAGTATACATTGGTCTAGAGTGTTTGCCCTTCCTTTGGCTTTGCGGAAGCCTCGACGTTCATATTTTCTGAGTCCTAAGGGGATTCATTTGGTTCAGGATGTTGTTGATGATGCTGGAATTCCCCTTCTTTTCCTTTGGCTGCTGCAAAATTTGGCCTTGGAATGCATTATCGTCCACTTTGGCACAAGATTACTTTGATGCTCCAGCCTTTTCAGCCGGTTCCTCCATTGCATCTGCAGGATCGTCTTGAGGACTGGACACTTTCTTCAGCAGGATTGTAATGCCGTCCTCTCAAGTTTACACGTATTACTATCTCTTCTCTTTATAAAGTTCTACTTCCTCCACCATATATCTCTCACAAGGCGAATCAGCTTTGGCATCTTGATCGTCCCGTGAAATGGTGGCGGAAAAGTTTGAGACAGATTTGGCATTCTAAGATTCCTCTCCGTCAGCAGGTTTTCTTATGGAGAGCTTTATTGGGTGTTCGTCCTCATGGACAGCTTTTGGCACGCTAACATATTGCTTCATCTATTTGTCATAGATGTCTAGCTCCGAGAGAGACTATGCCTCATCTTCTTTGGCATTGTCCTTCCTCTCGTGCTTTTTTGGACTTCCTTGGGCAGTTTTTGAGAGCTCGGTTTCCTCAGACTGCTTTTGGCAAGTTCTTCTAGCTTTTTTGTGTACATCCATCCAGACATGAGTTTGATTTCTTTTTTGTTTGGGTTCGATACTAGGCACTCTGGACTCTATGGAAGGATCACAATCATAGGGTCTTCGGTGATCCTACTTTTTCTACTTTCTCTTTCTTCCAACACCCTTTGCAGCAATCGCTTTTTGATTGCTTGCAATCTTGTGTCATTGATCATGATGTATATTTGTCCTACAGTGAGATTTTCTCTTGATGTATTATAGCTCTCCCTTTCTGGGATAGCTTCTTTGTAATATAATGATTGAAAGATTCCACACACAAAAAAAGTGTGTATATGAGTTCTAGCAGAGTTAGCACAGCCGCTAGTGGATGGATCATGCTCCAAGGGGGAAGTTGTCATAAGCACTGACATATGGGTTAAGCAAGGCTGCCCCCTCCACTTGCCAACTCTTTTCAGCAGCTTTATCGATGATTTGGAAAAGTGGTTGAGAATATACAGCAAGGAGGGTGTCCAGATGCTTTGCTACTGCTTATCTACATAGATTATGTGGTATTCTTCGCAAAGAGCAAGGATAACTTGCAAGCACATTTGGATGCATTAAGAGAATTATGTAGACACTCGAGAATGCAAATCAAAATAGACAAAACAAAAGTAATGGTGATCTAGACACATAATAAATAGATTAGTGTCAGCTTTGAAGGAGACCCCTTAGAAACAGTCTCAACACATATAAGTATCTAGGACTGGAATTCACACACAACCACAAATGGAATGCATGTGTGCAGAGGAGGATTCTGGGTGGCTTGAAGGCTTTACATAGCTTCCAGAATAAATGTAGGAAGGCACATCTGTGGAATTGTGAAATGAGAAAGTTTTTATACACCATGCTTGTGTGCAACAATAATCCTTTAGGGGTACCTAGCTTGGGCGTCTAGACTCGTTAGGATCTACTAGGAAAGAATAGAAACTTTACATAAACGTTTCCTAATAGGGGAGCTAGGGTTAAGACACAAACACCCTACCGTATCCTACTGACTGAAGTAGGTATGATACTTTATGTCCATTCATTGGCTAAAGTTGAGAAGATGGACGCAAATAGGATACCATGCAAGGTAAAGGAAGCTATGCAAATCACGAGATGGCACGGAGAGGGTATGAAGTGGATGGAATCATGGGATATCACAGCTTCTGATATACTAAAAGATGCATGCGAAATCAAGCAACAATGGACAACAAAATCAACAAAGTCAAGTATATGGAGAGGTACAAGAACAGGAAAAGAGGGCAGAAATGTTTGATGTATAGACATGAAGGGAGCCTGGCAGAAATGATAGGAAAGCAAGAATCAAGATTCTCATGCAAACAAATAAGTTGAGAGGCACCAAGGTATGGATCTCAGAGGAGCTCACCCCGATTCAGCTCAAGATGAAGTCCACAGAATTGAACAAAGTGAAGGACACTCACAAAGAAGGGAGATGGGCTGTCTACAGAGATGGACAGAAAGGCACTTATCAAAGATTTAAAATCCAAACCCAAGGACTCTCAGTCTTAAACTGATGTAAGACAGGCTGATTATCTCACCTAGTACAATGTAGCTTATCTATAATAACTTTGGAAGTGGTATCTGCACTCCCAAGAGACTCTCAGTCTATAACTGATGTTTGGTGTTTACCCTTTTGATGTGTGCGCTTTCTCATAGTCCTGTGAGGGCTTCTGAACATGTTACTCTCTCTCTCTCTCTCTCTCTGTGGCTTAGTGGAAATGGCTTAGTAGAGAGGCGTTCCAGATTGCTCGTTATTATGACCTTATCCTACTGCTATACGTGGATGATGTGTTCCTCTTTGCAAAGGATCTAGCGTCGAAATTTTGAAATGTATGGACAAATAAGTGGCATCATAGGGTGTCCACGTACCTAGCTGTTTGCAACATGCGGTTGGCTCTACAGTCCACTACAAACCTTGTTTATATATCTTACATATTGTTTCTATCCAAGATTTGACTAATCTTCCAAGTCAATGAGTGCCCTTTGAGAAGTGTTCTGCGAGCTCGGCAACGTGCACATGCATGAAATGCTAAGAACTCACAATGAGGAAAAGATACCCATACATGCTCTCCCATAAGGTTGCATTTTCTTCACGCCATAGCACAAGACCGAAGACTGCATACTCCCAGAAGTCCTTTGCTGCTTTTCTCAAGAAAGGGGCAGCACGTTCTCCAGTTTTTGAGAATATCACCACTTTGACCTGATTGATTAAAATGCAAATACACGTGTATTGAGTTAGTCACATATGAGTAAAAGCTCCAAAGTACAGTGACAATTAAAGAGCATTTGTGGATCCAGAGGGTGTGTTGGGACCCTAATTAAAATTTGTAGTTAAAACTCCAATGTCTTTTGCTCACAACAGTGCTCACCTTATGAGGACCAGATTTTTGAATTAATTCACTCACCTGTACAAGAGTTAGAGATGTAAGGACCATGACCCATACCCTCAACTTATGAATATATTATATAATACTAAGATTTCTGAAATGGATGACACAAATATTACATGTCATGGATAAAATATCCAAACATATGCACAAACCTAGCCATAAGCTACAGATTGCAATATCCACACATGTTGTAAAGAATAAATTGTAACATTTATGCTTTACCAACGTTTGTGGAGAGTAATACAAGATGCGTGGTAATCTGAGAATCCTCGTTGCCATCCAATTTACTACTCCATCAATGCTTATGTCTCCTTCATACCTAAGCATGATTCCAATGATAGAGATTATATGTTTTTAAGTCCTCCATTTCTCAGACATCATATGCTTCCTAGAAGAATCCTTAAATCCAGGAATTGACACTAGTCCAAAAAGAAAGCACCAACCAGAATAAGTTACCTTGCAATGCACTTCTGACTTCTGCAAGTGGGAGGGAAAGCAATATAAGTAGGAAGACCTGGAACACAAAGCCCACATTATTACATGGAGCATTGTGCAGCCAATACGACCAACAAGACAACTAATTGGCAGATAGGAACTCATAGATGCGATATAAGAGCTGATCCACAACAGTTTATTAGTTCTCACACCAAAAGACCCGAACAAAAAAAAGGTAACTCGTGTAAAAATGGGAGGTCCCTGTTCCTCAACCAAAATTGAGCTTTGGTGTCAAGCTAGAAAAGTTGAAGGGCACAACAGTTTGGATATCAAATGATCTGATCCAGGCTCAACTTAATGAAAAACTGGCTGAGCTGGTAAAAGTGAAAGAAGCTGGACAAGTTGGGAAGTGGGCAGTTTACAAATATGGACCTGCACTTATCAAAGAATTCAAAAATTGATGCCAAAGACCTCGGTCCATAACTAATCTAAACATGTAAAAAGAGGATATATGTTCTTGCGTCTCCCATATAAACATTAGAGAATAAGTATCTCAATAGGAATGGGCATTCTATTTGAGTTTGGCCTTATTGTATGTGTATTGGTTCCATAGACCATTTTGGTCTTTTGAAGATGTTTTCCTTTTTTCCAAATTCCAAAAAAGAGACATCTATTAAGTATGATTGAAACTCCGAGAACATAGCTCAAGGGAGGAGAAGCACATCATGCAATGCATGAGAAAACAAAACCCCCACATAGGGCTAAATCAAGCTACTAACAAAATATCCAAGGTTAAGGCTGAAAGCGCCACCTCAACCTTGGTGGGGATTCCGAGAAGAATGGGGATCCACTCCACTCCCTCAAGAAAATATTCCTCGTAATGGAGGTTCCTCGTGAAGACCCTTGCATGCTCCCCCCAAATGGCTGCCAAGGTGTATACGATGTCTATCTAGATACTAGCCAATGTATGTGCAGGGTGTATTTGGGAACCATCCAGGACCTCTATACATCTCGATCTCCAAATATGCCACGGTGATATGCTCACCAGAATCTCCCACAAAATATCCATAGATGCATATGCAGGTTTGTATAGAGAGGCAGGAACATTGTCCAGAGAACATGAATCAACCAAATGCCGTTGAAACAAAAGAGCCCATAAAGAGTCATGTTTCTTGTAGAGCACATGAGGCCCCGAAAAAGAGAGAGCTAGTCAACCAAGCGTCAAGTCATGCAGAACAGAGAATGCATAAAGGTGCTCGCGTCTCTCTTTAGGGAACAATGACAATTTCGTTGACCCAATCAGAATAATCCTTTGGGTAGGTTAACCCCACTTGCTCCATTTTTTGTATATTTGTTTGGATTGCTTTGCCATAGTTGAGATTCATGCAGTATGGACCTTTAATCATAGGGTCTGCATCCGGGTATAAGTCGATGCGATGCTCCATGAAATCAGCTAGCACCCCCTTCAAATCCTTGTAGGACCGGGCAAAGGCATCCACAAATTCTTTAAAAATATATTCAATGTTAGGGGACTAACTGCCCTGGAAGAAGCGATGAGCTAATGGCTAACTCCACGCCAGCTGGACCGCTATGCAGTCCTATAGACAATCCTCACCACACACCTCCTCCAGCGTGGCTGATCCAAGGGCAGATCAACTTCCTCTAAGGTGGCTAACTAATTGTTGTTTACAATCCTCTGGAAGCATTTTGAAAGCTTTCCAATGTGCGTGCATAATCATATCAGATTTTAGTGTCAGTGAGACGTGAAGGGGACCATCGCTCTAGAAATCTCCGCCAAAAGTCCTTGGAGTTGTTGTTGAACAAAGTGTTAAGTAATTCCTCCTCGTTTCGGCAGATAAAATTATGTTTCTTCCTACGAACCATTCGACGGTACTCATGTATCGTTTTAGATTCGTTGGGAAGATTGTGCTGGGTTTCGGGGATCTGAGTTGAGGGCGCGAGCCTTACACTCATCATTGTACTAACTGTTACAAGGGATAGTCCCAAGTGGCAGTGGGCAGGCGGAGCAAGTTGTCTGAGGGAAGGCGTGAAGGGTCCCCTTGTGAAGTGAGCGGGTGATCAGAGCAGCACGATCCTCTAGGGTATGAAATCAATATACGTGAGAAGTGTATAAAGGCGTGCTGAGTACCTAGGCGAGAGACTACGATCGACGTGTATGATGTCATGATAAGTGCTATAGGTTATTAATGAAGTGAAGGGTACTGCGAGGCGAGGTGTGGAGATACGAAAGAAGAGATATGTGTGGTCGGCTACAAGAGGAAGTGGTGCGACAATAAAGTTAGTAATACGAGAGGCAAAGGCAGGGGATCCCATGATGTAATCAACAACGCTGGAGCCTCCTCCATGTGGGAAGCAAGTAAAGCCACCTAAGAAAGGCCATCTGTCAAGACCATTATAAATAATGAGATCATGCACCCTGCCCACATCAAACAAAGCATGGCCATAGATGTAATCAGGGCCCGCCTATCACAGCTGATACTTGCAACAAACCTGCATCCTTTAGGCCAATGTCTGATAGCATAATAGAATCATCTCTGAAGTCGAGGAGTGGTACCTAACGTGCCTCTGTCCTCGCGTTGAAGTCCCCAACCAAGAGGACTTCCCCACGACTCAAGAAATCAATGATGTCCTGATAGAGAACTGCGTATGGTGATGTCTTAGTCTCCTCTCGAATATCTCGGGCAAAGTGAGAGGTCTCAGGGGGGAGTGGCATGCTGCTACGAACAACTCCTGGCTGTCCGTGTGTTGAATCCGGATCCAAAGAAACCTAGAGTGTGAGTCTCTCTTCTCTACCAAGATGGCCCCCTAGAAGAGAAGACCTATAGAGAACTAATCCTCCGGATCCTTGTACTCCTCATGTGTCCCTCATCTCATCTCTGTAAGCAGTCTCCCAAGTAAGAGAACTGCTAATCCTCCAAATCCTCGTACTCCTCATGTGTCCCTCATCTCATCTTTGTAAGCAGTCTCCCAAGTATAACCCCACTGACGATTGGTAGAGGACACTCTGGACTCTGATGAGTCTCTGTATAGAAGACTATGTCCTGACCTCTATATGATTCCGAGAAGTTTCTTGATTCTGACCATAAGATACCATTACAGTTCCAAATGGTACAGGATAGGGTCTCGGATGTTTGAGTCTCATAGACCGCGCCCACCTATGTCACGGAAGGGCCACGTGCTCGATGGGGGCCTGTAAGGAGTCGCCCACTTCCCATCCTTCCAAGCCTGATCCCGCTACTGTATCAGAGTGTGTCTCTCTTCTACCTATAGGGGGGTAAGATCCTCGTCCATAGAGATCGATGGATTGTCTTGTAGAACTAATCTACATCGTAGAGCTGCAAGTCATGCCTATGCATCATGAAATCGTATGATGAGGGATTGCTCTCGATTGGGGTCTCTCCCCACTTGCTAGGCCCTCTCAATCCCGTGCTCCTAGAGTAGTGGCCACAAATGTAGCCACATCGCTCATCAATGTGCTCTCGGTGCCACGAACTCTGATGTTGAGAGCTTTATTGGCTCTCTGCTGCTACTGCTCCATGAGAGTGGCCGAAACAGTTGCCTTCGCAGGTTCTTGTTTGGCCACATCCACCCATCCGGATGTCTCCTCAATGACAGATTGCATGCTTGCAATCTGTGTCTCAACAACTGGTGTACTCCGTGGGACTGTATGGATGTGAAGAACTCCCCTGAGAATTGCGACACGTCCTATCTAAGCCCTTGGATGAGGCCAGCCTGCTCCTGAATAACCCAGGCTTGCTCTTATATAACCCAAGCTAGCTCCTAAGTGTAGTGAGCTTTGCTTCAAAGCGAGTCAACTCCACCTCTCACGCTCGTATACTGTGTACCTCTTGAGTAGGGCCTCCCATGTGTCTGGTGGGCCAGCTAGTCCATGCCCCAACTGAAGAGTGGGGCAGGATGGTAGGCAGTGACTGGCCGAGCTAGGTAAGATATGATGATGGCTAAGGCATCGATGGAATGATCCTAGTATGGTGCAGGAGAGATGGCTGAGGCATGGATGAGATGATCCCAGTAGGGTTTGGGAGAGATGGCTGGCTGAGAGGGAGAGGTGAGAAGAAGGTCTGTGTCACCTCCTGTGATGATGACATAAGGGATGAATCGGATAGAGTATCTGTAGCAAAGATGAAGGAGAGATGGATGAGAGACCAACTGTCGTGGGTGTAGCTGTAGCTGTAACTGTGGATGTAGCCATAGGTGTAGTAGTGAGGAGTCGATCTCGTCGATGTAGATGTACTGATGCTGAAGTAGATCCTGTCAAGGTAGATGTAGATGTAGTTGTAGCTGAGGCTGAAGTAGATCCCGTCGACGTGGAGCTCTTATGGACCGCCTTGCTATCCACTCCAAGACCGCTCCGATTGAAGCGCTTATTGATGTCCTTGAGTTTTAATTGTACCTCTTGAGGTTTGTCTTCTTTCTTGATTTTATCTTTGTCTCTGTCATTGTCTTTTTCTCTCTCCGTTTTCCCCATTGCGACTACTGACCCTTGTCGTTTGCTTCACCGGTGAAGTGGGTCCACCTATGTGGGCCACACCATTTAAGGGAGCCCCCCATGACAGCCTAAGAGCTGGATGGTAGCAGTAGGGACCTGCAAGAGGGCCTACAAGGTGGAGAGGGTGGTAGATGGAAGGGCTGTAGTGATAGGGTGTTGCAGCAGGCAGGGGGTTGCGGGTGGAGTAGCAGATTTGGGGGGGAGGGGGGGGTTGCAAGTGAAGGAGAGGCAGATGGGGGTTGCTGTGTGTGAAGGAGTCACAATAGACGAGGGGGGCTGCACGAGCAGGCGGGGCAATACCTAACGGCTAGGCTAGGGTAGCAGCAAACGGCTAGGTGGGGGCAACAATGCAGACGGGCAAGGCACCAAACGGCGGGCTATGCTATGAGGGTACAGCGGAAGGGTTCAATGGGGTGGACGCGGTGCCACGAGGGAGTAGGAAGCAGCATGTGGGGGGGAAAGCATGAGGCGAGGCAGAGTAGGAGGGTGTGGAGGCGAGATGGCGGGTAGGAGCCAGAATGTTTACTTCTCCTTGGAACGTCACAAAGAATGAAGAACTTACACAGTAGCCAGAAGAATAGTAGTAGAAATACTTCTTATAGAGCCTTGTGTAATTGGCAACATATTTCTTGCTTGCAGTAAGCGATTTTATTACTGAGTGACTGTTGCGAATCAAGCCCTCGACTTATAAGCCCTTTTGAGAAGCAATGGCGTTAACAATCAATTGACTGTGTTGTCTTAAAACAGGTTGCATCGGGAATCTAACCATGAACTATGGAATATCTTTGAAAAGAAGAACTGCTCTGATTCTATCTGTTGATGCTGCTTTTGTACCCACACATAGAGGTTGATGATAGTCGTTTCTTCAAGGCCTCATATGGCTGTTCGTCACAAAGGGTGCTCATAAGACTAGAACTTGAGATCTCTCACCCAAGAAAATCCCAACGCTCTCTCCCTTTCTCTCACTTAGAGATAAGCTGGGTTTCTCACACAGAGTAGATCAATCCCCAGCTGTTGAAACTTTGAGAGGGAGAGCTAAAAGAAATGGGGAGTGAGAGATGGAGGCAAGATGTCACAAAGCAACACAAAGTTTCTATTGTTCACAAGGGAATACAAGTCACGTAGATGTCTCACACACTCATGTACTCACCTTAAATAGGCAAATGGATAAGTCTACTTGTCCTTCAGTAAGCATACGACCTCCAATTGTCTCACATGCAAGGAGATACTTACAATTACTTGCCACATAGCACTCATATGTGTCTCAAGCCTAGCACATGACTAAAACCTTAGACACCCACTCAAACGTACCTCCCATTTAGAATCACTAGTATGGATGCTATGACAATCCATTTCTCAATACCATCTCCCCCAAACCTTGAGGATATCAATCGAACAATTCGTGTTTCATCACACTGACTTCGTACTGAGAGTGGATGGGCAGATGGCATACCCAGAATGGGTCACAAATGCACTTTATTCACTATCAAGAGGTTGAGTCGGAGGAGCATTGCACTTTCAGATGCCTGGTATACAATGAGATTAGAGGTCGCTATCACTGTCTCTTTCGTGGATGGATTCGGACCCCTTATCTAACCTCTTGGCCTACCTAGATCAGAGATGCCAAGCAGCCTTTATCCATGAGGCCGTCTGACATAGGGAGCATTTGCGGAGACGTAGGCGACGAGCTCAGGCGTATAGCAAGACTCCTCTCAGAGCATGATCACTGAGTTCTTCCAGCCTGACAACACTGACCATCAGGGCTCATGGATACAGTGGATCCAAGGACCAAGAGCGAGAGACACGGAAAACTTGCCAGTGGCTTGAGGCACAAATCAAACTCAGGGACCTTCCCTCCACACTTTCCAGCTCACGGGCACGGCCGATGGGAGTGACAGTGGCACTTGTTCACTGCAAGTCCATAGCTAGGAGACCACAACAGACCATACATCAACATCCGTCAGTGCCCCCTCACTAGCTTTATGCCATCACAGCCTCTTGCATCACTGACCCTCCCCTCAGGCTTGACTTCTGGGTGACCGTTGCAGTGTCACCGCCGTGCAGTCCAAGTATTTCCCTATATGTATCGGTATCGTTATGATTATGGCTTTTCTTGTATTCATCATAGGTGTTGATGCCCGCTTAGAGGCTCCATCCCTTCAGCTCATTGTATCAGGTTCTTTCAGTCTCATAGACCCTTCGGTCTTTCGAAGGATTTTAATAAAATTTGTTTCTTTCTTTCTTTCAGCCACTTGCAGCCAGTTAGAGTGCTTAGTTGGCAGCTAGTCACAGTTATCCTACTCAACTTTTCAGCAATTTGCAACCAGGAATTGCACTCAGTTAGCAGCCCGTTGCAGAGAGCTATCAAGCTGTACCAATACAGCCAGTTATCATGCTTAGTTTGCAGCCATTTGCAGCCAGATTTCATGCTCGCTTATCAGCCCATTGTTACAGCCAGTTAAACCTCAAAAACCCGACCTTGAGTTACTTGAGTAAATATCAAGTTTTCTTTTTCCTTTTCCATAAAATTGTGAACGAGAATGTATCACACATTCCCAAGAAGAGTCCACCAAGGTATGTAGAGCCCTGCAGGGCAAGGCAGGAACATCATCCAGAGAACATGGCTCAACCAAGTGTCGTCTGATAGCTATAGCCCATGATGAGTCATGTCTCTCAAAGAAGACCCGAGGCCCCGAAAGGGTACGCCAAGCAACAGAGCCCCAAGTCATGGAGGAGCAAAAGAACTAAAAATCATGGCAACCCCCTTCCATATAATCCCTGCCTGTCTGCAATCCCATAAACAATGCTGAAGAGTCTCCATAGTAGCACGGCAATGTGGACAATAGGGTCAGCCCCAAACCTGGATCTCCACAGGTTCACTACAATCCCACCATGAATAGTATAAGGATAGACACTATACATACTTTTTTTTTGGTAAAATCCAGTGCAGTGTATTTATAATGTCATAACTTTACAAGAGGGAAAGTCTCCAAAAAAATGGAGAGTATCCCACAAATCAGTGTATTTATATTATAGACACTATACATACACCGATGGCAATCTAGAGGGGCATGCAGGGATCCTCTCGGGCAGCTTTTGCTTTGAGGCCTACTTTCCTCATGGCATGGAGGGGCACCCCCTTCTTCTCTGAGTCTCCCACAGGGTTGAGGTGGCATTTTCAGCCTCAACCTTGGTTATTTTGTACCTCTTCTTGAGGAGGTCTTTCCATGCACGGCATGATGTATTACCACCTTGAGCTTGCTGTTGCGAGCTTTATTCATACTTAATAAAAGTCTATTTTTGCAAACATAAAAAAGAATGTATCATACACCCAACTTATCAAGTGCAATTACAAGGGGGTATTGAGAATATTGCAGATAGCACTCGAAAGTGCATGGTCCAAAGAACCCTAAATGGCTCAAGGGAACCCTAACCCAAACTGAGCATACCCAAACCCTTAGCGAGCATGTACATAACATAGAACGTGACATCATGAGTTTACTCCCTTCTTCAAAGACTTTGAGGCCAGGTAAACTTCTTATTATTTCCTTTCCTTCACATGCAATAGAATAAGAGCAATAACCAGAGATGATCTCTCATAAGAAATGAGACTAATTCAGTTTCAAAAGAAGTTAAGACTAAAAGCATTGTCGTAAAAGTATGATTCAAGAATAAAATGACCTCCAAAAAATATTACCATGCCGAAAGAATGGCTTTCCTGTGGCCTTATTTTTCTCTGCAAGGAAGCTGGCCAATTGTATTTCCCCAAGCTCTACCCTTCCAAACTTTGCCACTCCATCCATCTGTTCAACTGCCGAGTAAAGCAGAAACTATGAGCCTAACAACCGCAAATAGCAGTAGCTATTTACCATAGCTTGACAGCCATACCAAAAACTGAGCCCACAACTTGTTATGCATTTGCATCATTTCTAGCACTCATTATGTGATGAAGATATAGCCAGAAATGTCAGATAAAAAATCAACACGACAAATAACCAACTATGAATTTCCCCTTCACTTGGGAACACGATCATTCAGAAGACGCTTTCTTAGGAGAATATCTTCATTTACCAAAATCCCTAAAGATAATGAAATTTCATTGGTAAAAATCATCAAACCCCACACAAAATCTCCCTCATATAAAGTATTTGAGTATCCCATACCAACAGATTCTCTATTCTTTTGCTTTAGTGTACAATCTATTAACCTTGGGCTTGGGAAGAACAACAGACTCTCCTCCAAAATTGGGACCGTCCTATGGGCTTAACTTTCAATCAGCTTCGAACAAATCCCAAAAGTCCTTAAAGACTAGAATCCATGTACTTAAATTTGAAAAACCACCATCCAATAGAAAAACAAGCCATAAAAATCCCATAATGTTTAAAAATCCCTAGTCTCACTCAAAGCCCCTAAGCAACTGCACTCTGGAAACACTTGCATCAACCCCAAAGAATAAATTTATTCAAATGACACATCTGCAAAAGATAAAGAGTTTTAGGCACCCTATTAAATCACATAATGCCCATTATCATATTTTAGGTGACAGTCGCCACACTACTCTGTCTCTCCATAATTCCTCAGTCCCACTGTGTTTTTTGTGTTTCAAGAAAAAAAAATCAGAAACGAGGTGCTTTTGTCACAAGATTTTGGTTATCTTTCTTTCCCCAGCAAGGATCATTCTATAAAATGGCATGAAGCTCCCTTGGTTGTGAATCTCAGCCACACACCAGACCAAACCCTGGAACAAAAGAATTGTTTCACAACCTTAGCCATCTAGGCAAAAGCAATCATGGAGCGAGCATCCACTTTCAAGCCAAAAAGACATGAAGATCCTGCCTAAAACTGAAGATGGTGAACAGTCTGATATGATCGGCATGAAAGACGCATTCTGCATTTGTATATTCAGAATTGATACTTGTTTGAATTGACAATGGCCACACATACTTGATAGAAAGTCTCCACAGCTATCCTAAAGCTATCAAGGTTTTCATGGAAACCTCTAGCGATTTTCCTATGTCATCCATATCTGAAAATCAAGAATAGCATCACCCAAAAGGTATTTTAAGTCAATGCAGGCTGGTGCCAACAAATGTACAAGGAAAGGATGTCATGGCCTTGGTTACAAACAAAAAAAGATAAGGGGCAAAAGGGCAGGACTTGCATGATGCAACTGGCATTAGATTCCCTTGATGCGACTGATCTGATACGTAAAGGATCAGACTTAGGAAGGAAAGGCATAAAGGATCGGGGCTTACGAAACACAGTCGTACCCTCGAATCACATGATGCAACTGGTCTGACATCACACACCTATCCCTTTAAATCCCTTGGGATGAGGACATTGATACACAAGGAAGAGTACAAGACCAGGATGCACAAGTCAAAGGAGACAAGTCAATTATAAAGGCCCTCCAATAATTAAAATCCAAAGGATTGTAGGCTCTCTGAAAATCAAAGAGAGTTAATTTGAGCCAAATCCATTTCCTCACGTCACCTGAAGATGTTTTTTGTGAGTGTTGCAATCCTCATCAAAATATGTATGCATCGTATGAGTCACAAATGAAGTCAGTAAGAAAAGGTTGCAATTGAATAATTATAGCCTTTACAAGAATTTGTAAACCGTCTTATAAAGAAGTCCCAAACAACATGACAGGTCAACACTCACACTAAGAAGATCGTTGGTCACACTTTAGGGATCAGACACACACGAAATATGGATGACTCACCTTTCATAGACCCACTAGGGAAAATCTTACAAAAGGCTTTAGCAATGTCCTTGATAAAGGGGTGGCCAATGTTGTCTACCACACATGAAGGATAGTACATGCTAACTGCACACTTGGCAAAAGGCAAGGCATGAAGCGCTCACAAATCCTTCCCAAAAATCTCTCCCCAAACACTTCAAGCTTCTTCTTTGACTTCTTCTTGGTAGGTCCACTCTTCTCCAGGGCTACTGCTCAGTTCAGCTACTCTTCAGCCTAGATATACTCCTTTGTTCAGACACAGGTCGTTAGACACATCTTCAAACACTGCAAGTCGTTCCTAGACACTTGGAGATATCTTTTATAGTAATATGCTAACCCAAGCAACTGTTGCAACTCATTGCTGCTCAGCATGAACTGCTACTCCCAAAATCTATGTGCTCATTTCTATGGACTTCTATGCTCAATCCACTCAATTCCCCACTCATTCTTTCAGCATTCAGCACACTAATCCCCAGCAGGATCACCAAATATTGAGAGTCTTTTCCTCTCACCTCTAGTTTGACCATTTAACCTAGAGCTCGGATGCAACAGTGCTAGCAGTTGGGTGGAAGATGCCCTCTCTTGCACTCTCTGGCTTGGTGCTGAAACCTACTCAGTGCAGAAGTTAGATGTTGAGAGCTAACGCGGGGGTTTGTGCTACATGGGTGAAACCATATGAAGATTGATGGAGGAGTAGGAGTGTATGTGACGAGAATCGCAACATAAACAAGCTACACACCATGTTACAACCTTTAGTTGCATTAAGAAAAAGGGGGCCTAGGCCCCTTACAAATAGCCGTAGCTGCAATTGTGCCCGTGCAACAACCAGTGTGTGTGCTCGCAACCGCTCACCTCGCTCAAGACTCTCAGAGTAATGGGACTCTCTCTCAGACTCAAATAATCAACTTACAATAGAGAAATTTGGGCAAAAGAGTGTGCCCATTCTAATTCGGACTCCAGCCTTAAATAATCTTAGGACGCTCTCTCAACTAGGCGTTTTTGTAAACCGACTTCCTAAATTCTACTCAGAGTCTCCTGCAACCACTGGCATGGATTGGACCACCTACTAAACCTCTTGATGCTTGCCTTTGCCGTTCGATTCTCGCTACTTGGATACTTGGAGGCGTAACATGGGTGCCCGATCATCGGGGACTCGGGTTTAGTATAAGTTAGCCTAGGATCAACAATGGCATGCATAAAAATTTAGTTTAGGGAGTCACAAGTTCACTCCAAACATATGGCCGGAAGATATTACAAGGCTACAAAGGACATCATATTTCTACAAAATGCAGCATGGAAACAGTGCACGTTAATGCACACTACGTTTTCATATAGATGGCCATATTCTTGGCATGCCTAGATGTTAAGTTTAAGGGCCACAAGTTGGCTCCAAGCATGTGGATGTCATTAATTGATGAGGCATATAAGGAGACAAAATCAAGGCACATACGAGTCATGTGCACCTTGATTAATCCGAGGAAGACAAGTGAGATATGCACTCTTTGTTAGAATTATTGCTATAATTTAGCAGTGACCAATGTAATGTAATAAGTAGGTTAGGGGCACTTTTCCCTCACTTAGAGGTTTTTTCCCCTACCATAGTTCACTAACTATGGTTAGTGAAGTGATAAGGTTTTGTCATTTAGACAAAACCCATCACTCCATTCAATTGTAACACTCTCATCTCATTGCAACTACGTTTTCAGCTCTCACACTCTCCTGCTCTTATTCTCACCTTTGCTCTCTCTCTCCCATTCTCACATTTGGTATCAGCGCAGGTTGACCCTACTCTTTGCTTCCTGCCTCCATCTTCAGCTTACAAGCTCCATCTGTTTACCGTCCGTACAATTCGTACGGACTGATTCCGTACAGTTCGGTACTATACATGCGCTGCCTTCCGTACAGCCCCATCGCCATCGCTGCTGTACTAGCTCGTTGCCCGTACAACTATACGGTTCGCCGTACAGTCCGTACAACTCCTGCACCACATTTCGTACAGCGTGTACTGCACTTGCGTTGCTAGCCGTACATCGTCGCCAACCGTACACATGCAGTTCGTCCGTACATCCCGTCCGTGTGGCGCCGTACAATCTCCATACGATCGTACAATCCAGTCGCAGATACCGTACCAGCTTCAATCGCCATCCGTACAACAGGCGTCAACGTACAACCGTACAATTGCCTATCAGTCCTCCATACATCGTTGGCCGCTGCTTGCCGTACAGTACATACGGTTGTTCATACATTGTACGGACAAGCACCCGTACATTTGCAGCTCTGCACCAGTCGTTTTCTTTGCAGGGCCTTCTTCAGCAGAGGATTCTTTGCAAGAGCCACTTTGCACGTATAGTTTGCACTTTGCATTTTGTGGATTGGACAAGTATTGCAGGCAGATTGCAAATTGACCAAGAAATCGGGGCTTTTGTAGGAGATTAGCTTTTTGAGTAAAATTTGGCTCAATTTCAACTACAAATTTGGGGCTTTTGTTCAGAAATTGCAGATTTTGGGGCTTTTAGTAAATTTGCCCCTTTTTGTTTGCAATTTCAAGCCACAAATTGGGGCTCTTGTGTTGGGAGAGCAATTTGACAGATTTCAGTTCACACTACCTTTCTGTGAGTGTTTTGAAGCACTCTTGGCAGGTTTTGGGAGAGATTGAATGCTCTCACAGATTTCTGACAGAGACATTACAGAGATTTAAGTTGCATTTTTAGCCAGTGTTTGGCTGTGTTTTTTTGGGATTTGTGCACTCCATTTCCAGCAAGGGAATTCAGATTTGCATTTGCTGTATTTTCTTTCTCAGACATGGCCCAGCAAAATCACAATGATTTCAGTTTCAGTGGTCTCTCACAAGACGATAAGCTGGATGGTACCAACTACTCCCTCTGGAGTTTTATGGTACGCAATATTCTGATTTCTCGTAATTTATGGGACTATGTAAGTGGGGATGAGTTTCGGCCAGCAAATGTGGCACCTAATACCCCTCCTCAACAAGGAGGAGGCAGAGGTCGTGCACAGAGTACAGCTGCAGCACAAGTTATTGGTGCAGTTATACCTACCACTCTAGAGCAGAAGAGATGGGATTCACGTGATGCTTTAGCTTTGTCGTGTATTTCTCTTTCAGTGAAAAGATTCATCATTCTGCATATCCGGTCGTGTAAGACCTCAAAGGCAGCATGGGATATTTTGGAGAGCATGTATGCAGCTCGGAATGATGCCAGGGTGTCTTTTTTGAAAAGAGAATTGTCTCATACACATATGGAAGAGGGTGACTCCATGTCAGTGTACCTCACAAAGCTACAAGATTTACGAGAGCAGTTGCTGAATATTGATGAGATCATTCATGATTCAAAGATGATTACCACTACTTTGAATTCTCTTCCTGAGTCTTATCTCAGCTTTCATACCTCGCTGAATTTGTCGTTGAGGGGGGGTGCAAATCCTCTCACTTTTCACGAGTTGATAGGACTTCTGCTGCAGGAAGAGCAGACCAGGAAAAACATGGCTTCACGAGCAGGTGAACATGCCATGCTCTCAAAATTCAAGCCTAAAGTAAAGGGACAGGCAAAGACTTCAGCAAATCAGCCTTCCAGTGGTTCAAGACAGCCTTCTCAAAAGGCTAAGGGTGATGCAGGTAAGCCCAAGAAGAAGGGAATATGTCATTACTGCAAAAAGCCAGGTCACTACATTGGAGAATGCAAGAAAAGGCTTGCAAAAGAAAAGAAAAACAGCTCCGGTATGGCTGCCTCAGATTCAGCTCCTCATGCATCTGACAATGAGCAAGCTACAGCCAACTTTGTGGAGCACGACTATGCCTTCTTGTCTTGCATTTCAGACTCTCAGTTGGCTGCTCGGGATAGTACAGCCACTTGTAATGATGACACTTATGCTTTTTTGACATGCAGTTATGATTCTTCCAAGGATGCATCAGCTTTCAGTGTCAATGAGACACATAATACATGGTATTTTGACAGCGGTGCCTCAAAGCATATCACTTCCAGGAAGTGTCTCTTCACATCTCTGCATCCACCACCCGTTGGTAAAAAGGTCACATGTGCCAACAACAACTCCTATTTAGTTCGTGGTACAGGAGAAGTTAAACTTATAGCCATTAATGGCTCAACATTCAGAATTTCTGATGTCTTGTATGCGCCTGGTATCACAAAAAATCTACTTTCAGTGTCCACTCTTAACAGAGCTGGATTTCAGGTCATTTTTGAAGATGACAAGTGTGCAGTCCATGATAGAGAGCACGACTATGCCTTGAGATTGTCTGGCACTTTGTTGCATGGTCTTTTTCAGCTTGACATGTATGAGAAAAGACAAGCACATGCTCTTGCAGTTTCCACTCCTACTGCGGCTATGCACAATGCGGAGTTATGGCACGCGAGATATGGACACATGCATTATGGCAGCTTGATGACGCTTCAAAAACATGCCATGGTTGATGCATTGCCTCCTCTTGAAACACCTCCTCCACATGCCTATGAAGGGTGCATTCTTGGTAGAATGCACAGATCTCTTTTTAAGAAGGATGGATCAGTTAAAGCTGTTCGAAAATTACAGCTTATCCATAGTGATGTCTGTGGTCCCATGAGGACTCCGTCATTGGGTGGTCATCTTCACTTTGTCACTTTATAGATGACTACTCCAACTACACTTGGGTTTATGGACTGAAACGCAAATCAGAAGTGTTTATGGTCTTCAAACACTTTGCAGCCATGGTTGAAAATGAATCCGGACTCAAGATACAGACATTACGCACAGATAGAGGAGGGGAGTACTTGTCTGCAGATTTTGATGCTTTTTTGAAAGACAAGGGCATTGTACATCAGCTTACAGTGAGGCTAACTCCTCAGCAAAATGGGAAAGCTAAGAGAAAAAATCGTACTCTTATGGAGATGGATAGATGTATGCTGAAAAGCAAAAAATTGCCTCACAAATTTTGGCTTGAAGGTATCATGTGTGCCAATTATGTTTTGAATCGGGCACCCACAAAAGCTTTGAAGACCAAGACTCTCTATGATGTTTGGCAAGGGAGAAAGCCTTCTGTGGATCATTTCCGTGTCTTTGGATGCCTTGCTTATGCTCATGTGCCTGTTGAGTTTCGGCATAAGTTGTCTGATAAGGCAATCAAATGCATTTTTGTTGGGTACAGTGCAGAGAGCAAGGGGTATCGTCTCTACAATCCTGTCACACGCAAGATCATTGTCAGTAGAGATGTAATATTTTCAGAAAATTCAGCTCACACTCAAGCTGAATTTCATATGCCTTCTTCTTCCGGTGATGTCTTTGAGGGGTTACTACCCATTGCCTTGGGTTCCCCTGCTGATATATCTGATGAAAATCAGAATTTTCAGATACCTCCACATGCTCCGATTCAGCCACATGATGCCATACCACCTCCACAAGCCGTGGAAGAGGTTGTTCAGCAAGAAATTGCAGATATACATGCAGCAAAAACAGTCCCAAATTGGCTATTACAGACTCTCAGGGAGAGTAAAATTGATGCTCCATTACCTGGCAGAACTCGGAGTGCAGTTTGGCATGGGGGAGGTGCTCTTTCAGTTGAATCAGCTTATGCAAGTACTCTTCTTGATGAGGAGGACCCTGAGACATTTGAAGAGACACAGGATAATGTGCATTGGATGAATGCAATGCACGATGAGTTGCAGTCCATTGAGAAAAATCAGACATGGGAAGTTGTCGATTTGCCACCAGGTAAACATGCCATAGGTACACGGTGGGTTTTCAAAGTTAAAAGAAAGCCCGATGGCACCATTGACAGGTACAAGGCAAGGCTGGTTGCAAAAGGATATGCTCAGAAA
Organism: Dipteris shenzhenensis; assembly: GCF_047967505.1. Taxonomy (NCBI): domain Eukaryota; kingdom Viridiplantae; phylum Streptophyta; class Polypodiopsida; order Gleicheniales; family Dipteridaceae; genus Dipteris; species Dipteris shenzhenensis. The sequence goes on along the minus strand of NC_141608.1, from coordinate 18,536,488 downwards.
AAGGGCATAGACTATGAGGAGACTTTTGCTCCTACATCCAGAATGACAACCATCCAGTCAGTCATAGCAATGGCTGCAATTTTCCAGTGGAATGTTCATCAGTTGGACATAAAAACAGCCTTCCTTAATGGAGACTTGTTGGAAGAGGCTTATGTCAAACAACCTCCAGGCTTTGAAATTTCAGGAAATGCACTTAAGGTATGCAAGCTAAATAAAGCTTTGTATGGGCTGAAACAGGCCCACGTGCATGGTATGCAAAGATTCATGCCTTTCTGACCAGCAAGGGGCTGCACAATAGTCCAACTGAAAGCACCCTCTACATCAAGAAGGATGGGGGGGATATTTTAGTCATCATTCTTTATGTAGATGACTTACTGCTCACAGGGTCAAATTAAGATAATATTGCAGATTTTAAAGCTGAATGGCAGACCACTTTTGACATGTCAGATTTGGGGCTGCTACACTTTTATTTGGGGATCCAGTTCACTCAAGAGCAAAGTGGCATCGGTATGTCTCAATCCAAGTATGTGCCAAAACTCTTGGACAGATTCAACATGCAGGATTGTAAGCCCATAGCTACTCCCATGGAGCCGGGGCTGAAGCTTACAATGCATGAAGCAGGTGAATCATTTGATATCACACTCTACAGTCAGGCTGTTGGATGCCTCATTTATCTCTGCAATACACGACTTGACATTCAATTTGCAGTTTCTCAGGTGAGCAGATATATGCACAGCCCAAAGACTATGCATTGGTAGGCTGTAAAACGCATCTTCCGTTATTTGCAAGGTACCAAGTCTTTTGGCTTGATGTTTCCCAGGGGGGGTGACTTGCAGATGCATGCCTACAGTGACTCAGATTGGGCTGGAGATTATGACACTAGGCAGTCCACAAGTGGCAATTGTTTCTTTCTGGGAAAAGCTTGTATTTCTTGGTTGAGCAAGAAACAATCTACAGTGGCTACCTCTTCATGTGAAGTTGAGTACAGGGCAGCTTTCACAGCGACAGTTGAATGTGTTTGGCTGCATCGTTTATTTGCTGATCTTCATCTTTCATTGGAGGGTCCTTCTCCAATTCTCACCGATAGTCAGAGTGCTATTGCAGTGGCAAAGAATCCTGCGTTTCATGCTCGCACGAAGCACATTGAGGTTCACTATCACTACGTCAGAGAGAAGTTGCATGCAGGAGAGATCAGCATGATCTATGTGTCAACACATGACAATGTTGCAGACATTTTCACCAAAGCACTTCCACGTGAAAAGTTTGAGGCATTTTGCAGTGCCCTGAACTTATCTCCTTTTGGTGATTGATCATTTCCTTGTACATGACATTGGCACTGCAGGGGGGTGTTACAATTATTGCTATAATTTAGCAATGACCAATGTAATGTAATAAGTAGGTTAGGGGCACTTTTTTCTCACTTAGAGGTTTTTCTCCCTAACCACAGTTAGTTCACTAACTATGGTTAGAGAAGTGATAAGGTTTTGTCACTTAGACAAAACCCATCACTCCATTCAGTTGTAACACTCTCATCTCATTGCAACTACGTTTTCAGCTCTCACACTCTCCTGCTCTTGTTCTCACCTTTGCTCTCTCTCTCCCATTCTCACACTCTTGGCAAGGGTTCAAAGAATGAACTCGTATGGGAAAATCTCATTTATTCTTTACAATTAGGTCTACCTTTGTTGCTATTGATCTCCTTGATTTACTGCTTAATTTTACATTGCATTATTGTACTAATTCTCTTATAGGCTTATTGGGCATGCTATGATCAAGCCAAGCTTGAAAGACACTCTCATTAATATATGTGAGTGTGGCTAATGATGGGTGGCTCTCATCTATCCTATTTCAAGTACCTCAATTCCATTATAAGGTTGACTGCTCTCCTACATTGTATGTTGTGTGTAGTCTTGCATGATAAGCTGCCCTATGGAATTGTCACTGATAATGGAGATCAATTGCCTATTAAGTATATTTGTGCCTTAATAAGCACCCTTACATATGTGGCATGTGGATTTGCCTGGCTTTTATGTGGACTATTCAAATGTCTTTCAAGTATGATCCCCCATGTTGGTGTTTGTGCGACCAATGGGCACGAAACTGGCCCTGCACTTTGCAAAGAGCAAGGCTCTTTTTGATAGCCTTCAGATTAACTGGATTCTTGCACAAATGGCAAAAGCATCGATTAGCAATTTAAATTAGAATGAACTACCATATTTAGGATGCAATGCACTACCTACTTGAGGTCCACAAGATATTGGCACCAATTACTGCACGACTTGTTCATGGAAACTAAGATGTCCTAGATTTGTTGCTTATCTTTTGAGTTTATTGTGTGTCCCAAGAGGATTGAATTTGGAAATGGGTTGTGGCACTGCACCTCCCATGAGAGCTTGTCAAGCCTTGAGAAGAACATGCTTCTCATTTGACATGGATGCTTACATGGTGAATACATTGGTGGAACTACATATGCAAGCATCTACTCGCAAGAGAGCGGAATGGAGGAGGGAGATGTAGAAATTGGGGATGATGAATATGCAATCACACCCACCAAAAATCCATTAGATACTAGCTTGTCATGAGGATCATACCTTTGGAGTACCCCACAGTTTGGTTTCTTTATTGTCAAGGTTTGGTGGCTTCATGTCTTTTGTGGACGTGTATCTTGATTTTGTTGTAGTTCTTTCATACTTTTGAGGATTTTCACTATCATGATTTTCAATGTATTTCTTTGCCATGCTATGTGGAAGAAATGGTAAGATTTATGTCAACAGATAGGAGATATGATGGGAGAGAGGCCCTTGAGAGGCCACATTTCACCTCCCAATTGACTACCTATTTTTACCTATGGATGGGAAAACCTAGCTCTTTCTTCAATCACTTTTTTTATGTCGCTCGATTTTTGCCACTCACTTTTTGGTATCCTTTGTCTTTCCTTTGCTATGCTTATACATATTCTTGTGCTTTGGAGGAGAGTTGGCTATGGCAACACCATCATGTGCCAAGCATTGGTGGATATGGTGCAACCCAACATCATTCAATATTTTATCAGGACGTTCTCCAGAGGCATGAGCACAAATGCACATTCATGATACTTGAATTTCCCAAAAATAAGCTAAACCTTATGCTCAACATTGTTTTCTGGGGGCAACCCATAAAGTAGCTCACTCCTACGAAGAAATCATAAAATATCTGATCTGCTGATGTGGGTGGCCTTCCCTCCATCTTGGAAAATAGTACAGTTGGTCAGCATATCCTCTACTGACTCTACCAACCCACTACCAAGAAGCACAACTTCACTTGGAATTTTATGAGCTTTTCCGCAAAGATTAAAGCATAAATAAATAACGATAGTAGGGCTTGTGCAATATGACTTACTGAAAGCCTAATACCTTCTTGGACCTTTCCATTTGGATGTGGAACATGATGCATAAAGTTCTGTGCCATGGGTACAAGGGTAATTGCTGGAAAACGCTGTTTACTTGGAAATTAAATTGCTTTTGGGCCCCATGGAGTTCATGTGCCTTGATAGGCATAGTTGGAAGTGGTGGACTTGCTAATCAATACATTTAATATCAAGACAGTATTACACATTTGTAGGTTGCTTAAGATCATCATTCTTACCAGAACTCAACTGCCAAATTTGCAACCCATCCAACACTTTCCAAAGATGAATTCGCATCCATAATCTCAATGTTTTTACTTACATGACAAGTAAAGCTTTATTCTTGTAACGAGGCTTGCCACAAGCTAGGCAAACAACACTTAACAAAAGGGAATTTTGTGGGAAACTCTGTATTCAAAACGTCACTACTTCGTGGGCAGTCATTATAGAGTTTGAAAAATGACTGCATGTTTTGACATCATGTAGTTCTAAATGACCATTGCGGAGAAGGACACTTGCAAGATCAAATCCCAAATGCAGATTTTTCAGAATAGGTGTAGTATTTAACACTAACGCACACTGGATGTGCAATTCAAAATATCTCAGAATCATTCTCTCCAGAGTTTCACTCAAACTGCCTAAACCTCAGAACACCATGAATGCAGCAGAACTTTTGCTAGCATATTGAAGGCGTCGAGATTCTAGTGCAACAAATCTAATTACACTGGCTTAAGTCAGGCAACTTACAAATCCATTCCTGAGATCCTTCAGTTTGTTTGCAATTCCTGCTTGCTATCGAGTATATCTGCAACATACCCATGCAATTTTTGAAATAAGATGAGGAAATCTTACATCACATTTGGGAAATGGACGAGCTAAAGATAAAGTGAGTGTTCTCAAGATAATCCATACAAACATTTCAAAATTCTTGGAATTTTCACTTCATTGCTTTTGGTCACTTGAATTGAACATCGCGTAGCTGGAAAGATCACTAAAGCCATACAGTACAAAACTATTTAGAGATATTCCACACCTGAATTAACCAAGCCTCCTTTCCTTCAAGCAACTTTCCAGAGTTTTCCAATGTAAGAGAGCTAGCCCCAAACTCCAGAGGTTCTGAGTTGAATAAAGGTATATAATCTGAGTTTCAGTGAGTGCCATGATCTAAGGAAATGCTTTAATTAGAATGAATATAGTGCAAGAAGTTTTAAAATCCCTTCTTTTGATGATCACAGCATCACACGGAAGGCCAAGCAACAGCAAACCATAAGTAAAAGTCTCCAAAAGCGGAAGCTGGAACTTGAAGGATGCATCACCAACATGCTTCTGCAAATACTTTACTGTCTCCTGTGAGGAAACAACCAGATGTGATGCAATATAAGGTCAAAAGTCCTTGGATGACAGCAGGAAAACGAAATAGTTGAACCTAGAAGTCCAAGTGTTACTTGCAGCTCGTCTTGATGGAAATAATCGTAATCCCTTCTTCTAAGAGTATCTGCCAGAATTTCATAAGCATGCTGTATCTGCACAGACTTACAATACCGACATGAACCATAATAAGCATCTGCACTACTTCTGCTGGTATGAATGACTGAATATTGGTTCAAATGTGCTACTCCAGCCTAATTAGTTGCCTCAAATTTCCCTTACTTCATGTACCGAATAATATAGAATACAAGAGAGAAAACAAATATTATGCAAACACGAAGTCGGAAACGGTACACATTATAGAACTAAAAGGGGTAGGATGCCCATGATACTGATGCCTTTGAAAATCCATAATGTCTAAGAGACCAAATAAGATACAGGAAAGGAAATACAACCCAAAAAAAGACTTGTGTCTCTAGGATACTACCAAAAATTACTCTAATCTTGAGCATTCCTTCTTCTAAGAGTATCTGCCAGAATTTCATAAGCATGCTGTAACTGCACAGACTTACAACACTGACATAAACCACAGTAAACGTCTGCAATACGTCTGCTCGTATAAAGGACTGAATTTTGGTTCAAAAGTGCTAGTCCAGCCTAATCAGCTGCATCAAATTTCCCTTACTTTATATACTGAACAATATAGAATACAAGAGACACAACAAATCTTATGCAAACGCAAAGTAGGAAATGGTGCACAAGGAATGTCCATGATGTTGATAACTTTGAAAAGCCCTAAGGGTCTAAGAGACCAAAAGACACATAGGAAAGGAAAATACAACCCAAAAAAAAGAACTTGCTTTTCTAGGATACTACCAAAAGTCACTCAAATCATGAGCCTCCCTAGAGAAGCAGAACTGCTAGCCTAAGAAAATGCATGGGTCATTTGGAACAAAATGTATCTAGGATGGAAACAAACATCCATCCCAAGATATGTTGGAACGAGCTCCTGCTGCTCCCCTCTGCACACCCTGCTTCTACACCCCTTCCCACAACTCTCTGCCCCTCTCTTATTGGCCTCTTCCAAAACACATCATTAATTCCTATTGGTTAAGAAATAAAAAGATGTCTCCTCAAGTGCATCCCACAAGGCTATGACCTGTAAAGGAATACCCATCCTCGTGAACGCTCCCAACCAAGTGGACTCTGTGATCGGCATATCATCTTTATCTATCCACTCTGCTGGTATGGTTGCCTCTACCTCTTGCATCCTGACTGCACAGAAGTGAGTCTTTGATCCTCTGGCAGCTGCCTACCCCTCTCCCTCTCTCCCTCTCCCTCTCCCTCTCTCTCTCTCTCTCTCTCTCTCTCTCTCTCTCTCTCTCTCTCCACTTCCCTCCCTCTCCCTCTCTCTATCTCTCTCTATCTCTCTCCTCTCCCTCCCCCTCCCTCTCTACCTCTCTCTCTTCTCTATCCTTTCTCTCTCCCTCTCTCTCTATCCTCTCCCCCCCCTCCCCCACCTACACCTTCCAGGCACCTACTGTAGAAGCAGGTCCCATCTCCCATCTAGACCACTGCATATAATGTGACGCTCCTACTGATCTGCCATGCTCATCCAGTATCGAGTCATTCTGATATGACCAAAACTGTTAACGCATAATTTTCACACCAATCACGGGCATAGGCACACAGATTATCCTCCCATCCAACCTCGATGGTAGCAAACTCAGAATCTCAAATTTTCGTGAAAGCTCCTGCTTGCAAAATTCCACCGAGCTCCAATTCCCTAGATGGATCTAGTATGCCACATGTCTTCATTCTAAGGTACCTCCTAAATGCATCATTTACCCCTCTCTTGGGATATCATTGAAATCATTTGCCCCTTGGCACATTTAATGCATTTAGACCCTTTAGTCTTAGATCCACCTAGTCTTGTGCCATGTCACCCTCACCAAGGACCTTGACCTTAATTCCCTTTTGATCATTTACGTGAAGCCCAAAGAAATATAATACAAACATTGATCCTTTAAAGGAAAATGTCAACTGACCCTTCCGAGGTCATGTTGCCTCAACTTGAGCGTAACATTCCTTCCCTCTTTAGGCATCAGCGTCCTCGATGATAAAGTCTGGGAACACTCTCCGTAACTAGTATATGGATTCTCAGGTAGCTTCTGATAGAGGTAAACCATGCCATGCAACCAACACCATGGGTATCTTCTGATTGCGTACTTGCATTGTTCCTCGGTCCAGGATTCTTGTTGGTTTGCGTCCTGCATTATCCTCTATTTCCTGAAACAAAATAACACCCTCGATTAGTGAGTCACCTGTATGCAAAAATTTCTTTAAACGAGAAACATGAAACACTGGGTGCACCTTACAACCCTGTGGTAATTCTAATTTATAGGCTACCTTGCCTATTCTTTTTAGAATTAACCACGGCCCACAATATCGGGGTGATAACTTAGCACACTCTCTTGCAGTCAAAGACTTGAGTGCGAAGGAACTCTGAGAAAAACTATTTCTCCTTCCTTAAATTCTCTAACGGATCTGTTTTCATCCACATACGCCTTAGCTCTATCCATAGCGTGGCGGATGTTAGCTCTCGCAAGTGCTAGCATCTCCCACATCTGAACCACAAAGTTCGCGGCACTAGGCACTTTCTAAGCTACTCCAACTGTAGTTGGATTCGCTGGTCTATAACCATAGTTCAGCTCAAACGGACTGAACCCTGTAGAGGAATGTTTTCTATCATTGTAGGCAAATTCTAACAATGGCAACCACTTGTCCCATGTATGTTGCCTCAATGAACATACGCTCTAAGCATATCATCTAAAATTTGGTTGATTCTTTCCGTTTGACCATCCGTTTCTGGATGATCCCCACTACTCATTCCCAACTCAGTCCTTAGTGTCTCAAACACTGCAATCTAAAAATGACTGGTAAATTTGACATCCTTGTCTGATATTATGGATTTTGGTAATCCATGCAAACGAAATATATGTTTAATAAACAAATCCGTCACTTGCGGGGCACTAACAGACTCTCTAGTTGGAATGAAGTGAGCCATCTTGGTAAGACGATCAACTATCACAAGGATATAATCATATCCACCTTGTGTCGTAGGCAGACCTACAATAAAGTCCATGGAAATGCTCTCCCACCTACCTAGTGGTATTTCCAAAGGTTGTAAAAGTCCGGGTGGCTTCACCCGCTCTGCCTTACTTACCTGACATGAAAAACAACGTGTCACATATTCATGAATATGCTTTTTCATCTTTGGCCAAAAGAAATCTCGCTTCACGAGATCATATGTCTTCTCGACTCTCGGATGTCCCGCACATGGGCTATCATGGCATTGTTGAATGACTCTCTGCCTAAGATCATTTTGACTAGGTACTACTACCTTGCCATTTCTTTTCAGCATACCATCTCTTATAGTATATCTTACATAAGTCTGGCCTTTTCTGGATGCCAGGTCACCCTTTTCCCCGGGTTTGAATACATGAGTCTTAGGCCAAAGACTCTGGACGAACTCGTCCACCTTTTGAGTTTCTCTAATCTCGGTCGTTAGAGCACTCTCTAATACCGTGAAACTCATATTATGCATAATGCATGACAACGCATCAGCAACTTTATTATTCTTCCCTCTTCGATACCGAATCGTCAAGTTAAACTCCTGCATGAGTTCTGACCACCTAGCTTGGCGGCCTCTCAAGTCAGGTTGTTTACAAAAATGTTTCAGAGTATCATGATCAACATCAACATAAAACTCTGATCCATACAAATAATATCTCCATGTTTTCAGAGCATGGACAACAGCATACAACTCTAATTCATGAGTTGGCCAATTTCGTTGAGAGGGAGAAAGCTTCTTGCTTTCAAAGGCTACTGGCCTTCCCTCTTGGAGGAGAACTGCTCCTACCGCGATGCCACTTGCATCGATTTCAAGGAAAAACGGTTTCTGGGGATCAACTATTCTTAACACCGGTCCTGAGACCACAGCTTGTTTTATGGTGTTAAAACTCTCCTGTTAATTCTGTCTCCATATAAAAGGTACTTTATCTAAGGTCAGATCAGTCAATGGCGATACTATTTCGGAATATCCTTTGATATGCCTTCGATAAAATTGAACAAATCCCAAGAATGATCGCAAAGCGGTCAAACTCTGAGGGATTGGCCAAGTCAGTATCGCAGCCACTTTCTTTGGATCCATTTCTACCCCCTCAGGAGTAATTATGAATCCTAAATATTCAAGTCTTACCATACATAGTACAGTTTTCTTTTTATTTACATAAAGACTGGCTTTCCTTAAAGTATTGAACACTATTCTTAAGTGTTCGTGATGCTCAGCAATACTTTTGCTGAACACAAGAATATCGTCAATAAAATGTACTACAAACTTCCGGATAGACGGACGTAGTAAATCGTTCATAAGCATGACGAATGTAGCTGGAGCATTGGTAAGTCCAAACGGCATTACCAAAAACTCATAATGTCCAAACCTGCTTCTAAAAGCGATTTTATGCACATCCTTGGCTCTAATACGGATCTAATGGTAGCCACATTTAAGATCTATCTTACCGAAAATTATGGCCCCATGTAACTCATCTAGCAAATCATCAATCCAAGCCATCGGAGACCTGTGCTTGATAGTGATATTATTCAATGCTATGTAATCTATACAGAGGCGAAAAGTATCATCTTTCTTTTTTTTTAATATCACTGGCGAAGCAAAAGGTGAGAAACTGGGTTGAATCTGCCCCAGCTTGAGGTATTCTTCCAGTTGTCTTCGTACCTCCGCTTCTTCGGTAAAACTTAACCTATATAGGGAGGTCTATTTACAGGTTTTACCCCCGGGATTAGTTCAATCTTATACTGAACATTCCGCTCTAGAGGTAACCCATAAAGTAACTCATCCCTAAAACAATCAGAGAACTCCTCTGCTATTTGATCAGCCAGCTTGGCCATCTCTCCATTTTGGGTAACATCAGTGCTAGCCGAAGGACCATCAATTGGCTCTACCGATACTGTACAAAGAAACAAAAACTCTTCTTAAGCTTTTCGAATTTCCATTACGGAAACCAACGGTCCTTGAGATATATCTTTTTCACCTCGTAAGACATACAGCACATCATTCATCTTGAATTGATAAATGTGTTTTTTCCAATCTATGGCTGGATTCTTCTTAGAATGCCAAGCCTTACCCAGGGCTATGTCTACATGAGCAAGTTTTGTCATTTCAAAATCAAATTTCTCAGCATAGTCTTGAATTCGAAATTCCAACTGGGTAATCCTTTGGTCCCATACTTCAGTTGAACTCCCGTCTGCCATTCTGACTGTATATGCATAGTCAGATGGGCTAGTCTTTAATTTCAGCCTCTTTACAAGCTTGGAGTTAATTACATTGTGCGTTGATGCTGAGTCAAACAACACAATGACATCATGATTGGCTACTTGCCCTTTCATCTTAATTAACTCCGCATCATTAAAGGCTGTATACCCCGTTGCTGCGGGCTTTGACAGGACGTTATCATGTGCACTAGTTACTAGCTTAGCAATAGACACACATAACAAAACAGGTACTGACCTTTGAGAAGACCTCGCTAGCTGAATCTGCATCTGTTCTGCTTTGGGACTTCCCTCCATTTCCACGTCGCATTTTGAGATCACCATCTCAGCCATTCGACGATCCTTATTTCATGGACAATCTTTCCACTGATGAGGCTGAAGACATCCAAAACACAAGCCTTCTCTCCTCACTTTTTCCCTTTGCTTTGGGTTCAAAGAAGACTTCGACCAAGCCCGGGCTGCCATTGGTGTTACTTTTCTTTTCATTCCAATGGTGGTACTTGGTTTAGGAGTCTCAATTAACTTCGCCTGCTTGGCTTGACCACTAGGCTGTGAGACACTTCCTTTGCTAATCCAATTCTTCTTAAACCCAGTTTTCTTTGGGTACTCATACCAAGTCCCAACCTGCAAAAACCCACTTGGCCTGTTCCCTTTGGCATCCTCATAGTTCAGGGTTATGGCAATTGCTTCATCTAGCGTGTTCGCATACTTAGCCCGAACTTCCATTTTGATCCGATCATTCAATCCAAAGATAAAATCTTTTACCTAGAATGACTGAGGTAGAGGTTCATAAACTTTCATTACACTTTCTCTGAACTTATTAGTGTATTCCGCCACTGATAAATTCCTCTGACAAAGGTTTCGATACTGATCCCAAGCTCGGGATGCTTCGTCCGGAGGTACGAAGTGTTTTCTAAATTCTTTTTTAAACCCCTCCCAAGTAGTGGATGCCATTCCATCTTTCTGTTGTTTTATCCACTACCTATCCGCTGCCTCATTAAACATATGGGTAGCCTCACGGATTTTCTTTATATCATTCCGAATTTCACAAATGGCGAAAGCCTCGTCCCATTTGTGTAACCAGGTCTCTATGATATCAGAACTACGGTCAAACATCCGACCAGAATACGTTTCTGGCCTATAATTGGCAATATTAGGCACCTTAGCCCTCCTAGGCTCAACCGTATGAACACTGGTTTCAGGTTCCATTGGAGATTTACCTTTCTCTTCACGAGATGGTCTAGCAAACATACTATGAACCATTTTCCTGAGCTCGGATTGCCCTACATTTGCTTGTAACTGTTGCGCTAAAATTTATTGCAAGGCATCCTTCAATAAGGCAATTCTACCAGATAGTGTATGGCCTGCTGGGCGCAACACCTGCGGGGTCGGCCAGACTCCCGACTCTACAGGATCCACCCTAGAAGCTTCTTCTTCAACTTCCATTTAGGTCAATGAGTGTGTGATTTTTTTATTTTTTTAATTTTAAAAATTTTTTAACACACCTGATGTATCTACAATCAAAGTCTAACTCATAAAATTACAGCTGACTAGGCATATTTCAACTTCAACCAAAACCACTTTTCCCTATACTAGGGAAACTCCTGCACACCTAAACTGCAAATATCCCATGCATAACAGGCATATAACCGAATATTTGCATCAATCCAATATGCCTCCCAAATCTGGAACCCAATACAACGAGCAGGAACTCCAAACTAAAGACAAATAAAATCTGAAATAGCACTAGAAATACCAAAATTCAAGAAAAGCAGAGTAAGATACTCCCTGGTAATTTCTTCTTGCTAGCCACCATTTGATCTGTAACTCAGAATCGACTTCTTGAATGCAATTGTCTTGGAACCCAATTCATCGTGAACACAAACTACCCACAAAGTGACCGTGTTGTAGGAGCAAACACACCGTCCAGCTCTACGTACTCCAACGACCTCCTCACAGAACCGTAGCTGTATCACGCTCCAATCTTTGGTATTAACCAAAGTTCCGTCAGCCAGTTACTATGTCCGCTCAATATGACGTGCGCTCCATCTGATACTGAAATATAACAACAGCTAGCCCCCGCGATGCCAAGGAGCCCTGAAGTCAATAAGCCATGACCAGCGCGTGCGCCACCCTGATGTTCAACGCAACTCCAACGTTGACGAGCTACTACTGAAACCAGAGCGATTTGTGCTTTGTATTGTCCGTCGCCAAATTTGGGCGTCGCACATTCCTTTTACTAGCAAACTGCCTACGGTGTAATGCATGTTCTCGAATAGCGTGGACGAGTGAGACGATGTCGTGTTATTTACTTGTGTCTTCCACACACTTCAAATCAACGACGAAAGATAACACCAAATCCTTCCTAATTAATTCATCATTAGTCTATCAACTCGACGTACAGCTTTAGACCACGACAATCACCAAACACTATGCTTTGATACCAAATTGATATGACCAAAACTATTAACGCCTAATTTTCACACCAATCATGGGCATAGGCACACATCCAACCTCGGTGGTAGCAAACTCAGAATCTCAAATTTTCGTGAAAGCTCCTGCTTGCAAAATTCCACCGAGCTCCAATTCCCTAGATGGATCTAGTATGCCACATGTCTTCATTCTAAGGTACCTCCTAAATGCATCATTTACCCCTCTCTTGTGATATCATTGAAATCATTTGCCCCTTGGCACATTTAATGCATTTAGACCCTTTAGCCTTAGATCCACCTAGTTTTGTGCCATGTTATCCTTACCAAGGACCTTGACCTTAATTCCCTTTTGATCATTTACGTGAAGCCCAAAGAAATATAATACAAACATTGATCTTTTAAAGGAAAATGTCGACTGACCCTTCCGAGGTCATGTTGCCTCAACTTAAGCGTAACACATTCCACATGACTGGCTCCCTGTCTATCTCTTCTCGAGAGGAGGGTGGAACTCTCCGAAGAGTGTTTCTGAAGCTGCCCTAAGCTTTCAGAATGGCAGCCATGAGAGGGGAGGAGGAAGATCTTTTTTTTTTTTTTTTTGGCAAAAAAGAGACTTCTATTAAGTAAGAAAGAAACTCGCTAGAGCAAGCTCTGAGCGGAAATACAACATCATGAAATCATGAGGATAAACAAAACCCCCTCAAAGTGAGGTGGAAAACAACCAAGGCTAAGGCTGAAAGTGCCACCTCAACCCTGTAGGAGTCTCAGAGAAGAAAGGAGAAAACAATGCTGAATAGTCTCCGAAGCAGAGAGGCAACGAGGGCAACTCCGAACCTGGATCTCCAAAGGTTCACTGCAATCCCACCATGGATAGAAAGCCAAAGGAAGAGAGTGATCTTTCTATTCCTGTGGGATTTCCAGAGTCTCCTCCAGAAGCACCTCTGCAGATCCGCAGTGATATCAAATGTCTCCCAATGAGAAACCCTGGAAGGTCTCCAACCTCTACTACTGAGCTGAAATCTCCTGGCATTTCTGACCGTGTAACGACAGAAGGGGATGCTCTTCTCTCGATGCCCTGCGTCAATCCACTCCCACTCTCCAAGGTCCCGCAAATACCTAATGGAAACTCCCCCGTAGAGCCAAAGCCTCCAAGACCTGATGGAGAGTAGCCGGGGGTCTGGGTCGAGGAACCACTCTGAATCTGATCCCTGCACCAAAAGACCTACAACCCTGATAGGCTGAAAAGCAGACTCAAGCAAGATGTCCTCTATGGATCTGAGCAATCTGCCACCATCCTGCACAGTAAAAACTAAAGCATCCTCTTGTGCATCTCGAAAGGCCAAAACCTGAAGCGGAACACCGCCTCTCGTAAAAAGTACCTGCCCAAGTGGATCAAGTGAGTGGCATATCATCTGTGTCTACCCACTCCTCTGGATGGGCTGCCTCAATCTGCAAGACTTGGTCTCCTCTCGAAGCCTACGTCATCTGCCAACTCACTGTCAAGTAACTCCTCTTCCCTTCTAATGGGAAGTCTCAGCCCAATGATGTCAGCTTGAGATCTAACATAGATACTCATAGCTTCGGCCACGAACAAAAAAAAAAAGGGAGCAAGGGGGCATCCCTGATGGACTGATCTAGAAATCTGAAATCTCTCACCCCTTACCCCACCAATAAGTACCTGGCTATGGGCTGATCGGTGCAAGGAGGAAACACCTCTGATCCAAGCATCAGTAAAGCCAAAATGTAGAAGGGTGCCCTCCAAGAAACCCCAATCTACTCTGTCATAAGCTTTCTCAAAATCCAAAAGTAGAATGGCTAGATTCTCGCCGCTCTGCATGGCCCACTCTGAGGCTTCTCTTTCTAAGTATTATGTCCGTCCAGTATGTCCGCGTTTGACTAACACACCTTAAAATGTTATCAAAAATGCTTCTGCCATGCACAAATCCCGTCTGAGTGTCATGAATAAGATCTGGGAGAAGGGACTGCAATCGAAGGCTGATTGCCTTGGCCAGAATTTTGTAACAAGTCCCTAGAAGTGTGATAGGCCTCCACTGGGACACTAGATTTCTGCAACCTCCTTTCAGGATAAGGTGGATGAGACCTTCTGTAAGCGACCCGGGCATCTCACCACAGTCCCAAATACCCTACAGGGCTGAAGTAATGTAGTCTCCAATCATATCCCAGGATGCAATGAAAAAAGAGGGGGTAAGGCCATCCGAACCTGAGCACTTGCCCTTGTGAAGGGCTGAAAGTGCAGTCCTGAACTCTGTGTTGGTGAAAGGTGCATCAAGCAAAACATGCATATCCAGTTTCACCAACAAAGGGATGCTCTGCCAAATAGCCTGTCTAGCATCCTCTCTATCCCGTGTCTCGGGATCAGCAGTAAGAAAGGCGGCATAAAAATCTGAAGCTATGCGCAAGACATCATCAGGATCTGTCTGTAAAACCCCATGTGAGTCAATAAGTTGGGATACACTCTCTCTACTATGTCTAGAGAAAAAGTGTTTATTGACTTTGCCACCCATCTGAATCCAGAAGGACTCCCGTGCATGAAAGGCATACTCTGCTCTTTGATCAAGCAACCTGCTGATGAGCCCTTGCTGCAGCAAGGCGCTCCTGAATCCAAGCATCTGAAGGTCATTTCTGCTCTTCCCTCTGCAAAGCTGCCACTGCTGGCGAACACCAATCTCACGTCTGAGAATATCTCGTCTCCTGGTACGAGCAACTGAGAGGTAGAAGTCGCTAATACCAAAAAGAGCAGCAGCTACCTGTGATGGCAATGGCTGCCCACCCTGGACATGAGAAACCCATATCTGCAGGGCTGCCTCTATAAGGTCCTCCTCTGTGTACAAGGCATCTGGAATCCTGATGCTGGTAGATCGGCCTCTCAAGTGAGGCTCTAAGATAGCCAGCACAACACGAAAGTGGTCTAAAGTGAAAATCCCAGCAGCAATGCATACTGATCCACCTCTGTCAAGTGCCCGATCATCTACATAGAATCTGTCAATACATGCATGAATAGGCATCTGTTGCCTCCTGTTCGACCAAGAGAACAGGAGGGACTGTGGTCGAATAAGAAAGGCATCGTCCAACCAAGTATCTCTGCCACAGTAGTGAAAAAGGAAGGCATCCCAAGGTGCTCTCTCCAAAGAGTGAAGTCCTCTTTCTCTACTCCCTTTTTTGTCTGACGGTAACTCAACCATGTTAAAGTCACCTCCAATCACCCATGAATCTGCAATGGCCCCAGGAGAGCAAATCCTTCCACATAAAGACACGTTCCCCTCTAATGTTGGAGGCATACAGGTTAAGGAAACCAACCTTACACCCTCCAATCAAGAGAATAATCCACTGAGCTCTAGAGGAGATAATGACTCCGTGTCCAACGACCAAGGGGAGAACCAAGATCTAAGATGGGCTGAAGTAAAAATCCATCTGGAGCTATCCATCCAATCCCCCCCATGGGATGGTATGCAAGATTGAATGCTGCGTAAGAAAAAATCCTTCCAAGGCTCCTATCCAGGCATCAATCCTCGTACTACGAACTTGCAGAGCAAAGCCATACACTGCAAGTTTGGATCGATAATCTTGAGGCCTCCTTTCCCCTGTGTGGGGAGAATGAGAGTCTCCCAAGCCACCCTGGCCACAACATCTGAGGTGCCATCTAACCCACTCCAAAGGAAATTCCTGATAGGTCTCATGAGCTGAGCGATACAACCTCTAGATCTGCACCAGCATGAGCAGACGAACCAGGCAGTAGCCAATAGTACCTAGTTCATAACCACCACCCTGGATGCGAGGTCAAGTTTGGCGGAACTCCAAAAAATGAGTTTCCTCCTGATACTCTCCAACACGGGAGCAAACTGATGTGCTGGAGAGATTCCCAACCCGACCTGGCATCCTAAGTATTTGAGGGAAACACCCCTCTGAATCCAAGTGAACCCTATGTCATTACCCCAGTCTGGAGTGTCCTCATCACTAATCCAGAAACCATTGGATTTATTCCAATTAATATGAGCCCTTGCTACAGTGCAAAATAAATCCAAAGCTGTCCTAAATGAAGTGAGTGTCTGTGGCGTGGCATCCAAAAAAACAGCCATGTCATCTGCCAACTCACATCCCCGTGCCTCAAAGGAAGCCTCATCCCTATAATATCAGCACGAGCTCTAATGTAGTAGCTCATAGCTTTAGCCACAAATAAAAAGAGAAAAGGGGCTAAAGGGCATCCCTAACGGACTGATCTGGTAATCTAAAACATGTCTCCCCGACTCCACCAATACGCACCTGGCTATGGGCTGATCTGTAGAGAGCTGATACCCCTCTGATCCATGCATCCGAAAATCCAAAACGAGTGAGAGTACCCTCTAAGAAGCCCCAGTCTACCCTGTCATAAGCTTTCTCAAAGTCCAAGACTAGAATGGCAAGTCTATGGCCATTATGCATGGCCCAGTCAGAAGCCTCACAAAATGAGAAGATGTTATCGAAAATGCTCCTCCCATGCACAAATCCCGTCTGCGTATCATGTATAAGATCTGGAAGAAAAGGCTGCAAACGAAGGCTGATTGCTTTTGCTGAGATTTTGTACAAGGTGCCCAAAAGAGTGATCGGTCTCCATTGAGACACTAAATTCCTGCAACCTCGTTTTAGAATAAGATGAATGAGACCCTCCGTAAGCAAGGTCAAACCATCGATCAAATATTTAGCAAGGTCCTATATAGCTTCATGGATTGTTTTGCAAGCATAACTCGATTGCAATGGCACTTGAGGAACTGATTGATCCACGAAGTCAATACTAAGGGTTTTTCCTTACCATCAAACCACGTAAAGTTGAGCTTCCCCAAAAAAGGCTTGACTGGCGGGGAGAGTCTCTCCTCCTCTTCCGATGGTTGGAGTAGAGAAATGAGGAGATGCCAATCCCGTTCTTGAACTCAAGACCACCTTTGTGATTCACTCTCTTTAGAGAGATTTCTGGGATGCATTCATTTTCTTCTTTAGAGGCATAGATTGTTGGTGGGTTGATGTGCTTTTCATGCCTTGCCACATTCTCTCCTATTTCTTGATCAAATAGGAGACGCTTGAGTCCCATCCATGCATGGATTGCAAGATTTTATATGGATGGTTGGACTTGGATTTAGGTGGTACTATTTGCATTGTCCCTAGGGTATCTACTTTTGACCATCCTCAATTACTATTTTGGATTTTTGAAGCAAATTTGGAATTCCCACTTGTAGGATGGTTTGTGCTCTCTTCTTGCATTGGCAGCACGTCTTTCTGATATAAGTGGTCTTTATCACTCCATTGCCAGCACCAAGCAGGAGATTGCCATTTGTCAGTATTTGGCAGCCCTGGAAAGGGAGAAACTGAAAAGACCTTCAGATGCCTCAGTCCACGAGCACCTTGCTAACAACAAGAGCTCAAAAACATGCTCTTTTGGAGGGTACCTGAGCTTTTATATCATGCATGGGAGTCTTTCTAGGCCCAAATGGGGGAAACACACAATAAATACTTTTTCTCTTTACATGGCAAAGAAAGTGTTTCTCAGTTGAGTGACCCTGACATGGAATTACAGTCAAATATAGATATTATCATCATATTGCTTCAGATATTTATTCATTTTTTTAAAAGCAAAAAAAGTGTGAATTTATATCATAATCATAATATTTTTACAGTATTGTCCCTGTCATACAAAACTCTCTCTCCTAGGAGATCTGTAAGTAGCAGAGAATTCTGATGACCAGACAAATTATTAGTAGGATCAGTCACAAAGCGGTTCCTCTTTAACTGGGAAGAGGGAGGGATGATTTGAGATTGCAGGTTCTGGAGAGTATTGTTGCATTTGCTGAAGATCATGTGGTGATCCTCAGTTTCCTCCTGTAACTGAGACAATTCAGCATTGTAGTTATAAATATCCTGGTCAAGCAGCCAATTCACCTGAGGGAGAATAGTAACAACACATTAGTCTCATTTCTGAAAAAGATAAGCATTTCTGAAAAACCAGTGAGCAAACAGATCTTCAACAATGACAGACTCATCATTCAATTGAAACCAGCCTCTAGCAAGCTAAAGGGCAGTAAACCATGGCCTTGCGAAGTCATTGTCTGACCTTGGGAAGTCATTGTCGCGTAAAATGGAGCAAAGAGATGGTCTTTGGGCAACCGAGGCTTGTACCGTGGTCATCTCACAGGCATGAAAGGGCGTGAAGGGGAAAGTGGCCCAAGAGAGGAGGGCGCTCAAGGAGTGTCAAGAAGAGGGATATGATTCGCTAAGAAGGGGAGCTGGAAATGGACATAAAAGGGGGTTCAATCACCACGAACGGGGTCGGACAGCACCAAGAAGGGGGGATTTGTTCAAGGAAAAGGAGGGACTTGAGGCGAGATGGCTGGAGGGAGCAAGGGAAGCAAGGAGGCAGAGAAAAGAGGACGCAGGGGGAAAGGCGAGATGGGTTGAAGGGAGCAGGTGAACGAGTCGAGATATGCTGATGGGGGGGGAAGCAAGGAGGGGGCTGATGCAGAACCACGAGGAGGGCTGGAATTCGGGGGCTGAGAGGACCACGAGGGGGCAGCTAGATGGTGCTAGGAGGAGGAGATGGAGGGTGCAAGAGGGAGGGGGGGCTGACATTCGGAGGTGGAGAGGGCTGAGAGGACCACGAGGGGGGAGATGGAGGGCGGTAGAAGAAGAAGATGGAGGACACCAGGTGGGGGGAGAATGGCCAAGAGAGGAGAGGTTGATGAAGCACAATTAGGGAGTTGAAGGGGCCACAAGGGGAAGGAGATAGAAGGCGCCATAGAGGTGGAGATGGAAGGCTGCCAAGAAGGGGAGAGAGTCACCACAGATGGAGGGTTGCTAGGAGGGGAGAGTCACCAAGAGAGAGGGGAGTGGAAAGTGCAAGAAGGGGGCTGAAGGGATGGTGCTATGAGGCGGAGGTGAGTCACCAAGAAAGGGGCTGGAAATTGCTTGAGGGGGGTTGAAAGGAGAGGGTGGTAGCTGCTTTTAGAGAGGAGTTGCTAATATTAGCTTAGCTTAGCTAAAATAGCAGTAGGCCAAGAGAGGTTGTAGGGATAGGGATGGGTGTTAGGTTTAGGAAGGGTTAGTTCCAATTTAGCAAGTTCGAGCTAAATTTAGGAATGTCAAGCTAAATTTAACAAGAGGCTCCCCAAGGTGGTCCATGTGAGAGAGGGTGGATGGGATGTAGAAAGAGGAAGGGAATGACAAGGGATAGAAAGAGAAGGATGGAAGTAGAGGGAAATGATGGGAGCACAAAGGTTGGAAAGAGGAGGTGGGTATAGAGAGAGGGGCCCACGGGTGGAAAGAGAAGGTTGGATGTAGAGAGAGGATGAGTGACGGGGGTGACAAGGGGTGAAAAGAGAAGGTGAAATGTAAGAGAGAAGGTCGGAAGGTGGAGTGACAAGGGGTGGAAAGAGAAGGTCATACGTAGAGAGAGAGGGGGAGTGACAAAGGGTGGAAAGAGAAGGTCAGATGTAGAGAGAGAGGGGGAGTGACAAGGGGTGAAAAGAGAAGGTGCGATGTAAGAGAGGAGGTGGAGTGACAAGGGGTGGAAAAAGAAGGCCCCATGTAGAGCGAGAGGGGAATGACAAGGGTTGGAAAGAGAAGGTGCCATGTAAAAGCGAGAAGGTGGAGTGACAAGGGGTGGAAAGAGAAGGCCACATGTAGAGAGAGAGAGAGAGGGGGGTGACAAGGGGTGGAAAGAGAAGGTGCCATGTAAGAGAGAGAAGGTGGAGTGACAAGGCGTGAAAGAGAAGGCCCCATGTAGAGAGAGAAGGGGGTGATAAGGGTGGAAAGAGAAGGTGCTTTTGTAAGAGAGAGGTGAAGTGACAAGGGGTGGAAAGAGAAGGCCCCATGTAGAGAGAGAGGGGAGGTGACAAGGGGTGGAAAGAGAAGGTGCCATGTAAGAGAGAAGGTGGAGTGACAAGGGGTGGAAAGAGAAGGCCCCATGTAGAGAGAGAGGGTGAAAAGGGGTGGAAAGAGAAGGGTCAATGTAGAGAGAGTGGGGGGAGTGACAAGGGGTGGGGAGAGAAGGTGAAATGTAAGAGAAACAAAGAAAGAAAGATATATTAACGTCCACGGGAGACCTCACGAGCCTATGGGACAAAGTGCACAGAAACGCAAACTCATACAAGCCTCAGTGGGCTGAAGCAAAGAGTACGCTAGGACCCTTGCTGAGTACTAGTCTATGCTAACAGAATCATAATCATATCAATCAATCTATCCAGGTGCTAAGATGAAACCGAAGCCTGGTACAGTGATGGCTCTCTGGTGGGCTGCAAAAATGTCTCGTATCTGCGTCTGTTGAGCTGTCTCGCGCTGCAGTGGGGGGCGCGGTCTCCTCGCTCTCTAGACTCTCTGGGCTATGTCTAGAGTGACCCCTCGTCTCTGTCGATCTCCCCTGAGGAAAGTTGTGATAGGTCGGACCTCAATAGAGTGTACTCTGGGGGCTCTCTATCGCACATGTGGCCTCTGCGCCCCTCTCTCAGCGGTACTGTGCCGGCTGCTCATCCAAACTACTCTCATATCAACTAGCTCCTCTTCCTCCACTCCACTGTGTCCGACGGCTAACTCAAATGTATAGAAGTCTGTGACGTGCCGCTGTGCTTGGTCACCCTCTATGTCCTGTAGTAGTCTGACCATCCCTTGCTGCTCTTTGATCTGTCGTAGAAGCACCTCCCTATGTCGCCGCATCTCCATTAAATAAAGCCCGATACAGACTTGGTCATGGAAATGGATCAGTCGTGACAAAGGACCGAATCCATTCCCCTCTAGGTAGAGACAGTGGTAGTGTCCCCGAATCTCGTAGTAGGCTAGGCAAACACAAAGAAAATGCTCCTCTGTCTTAACTGCCCCCAGCGTACATAGCATGCAGACACGCTGCTCTCTAGGTATACCTGCTTCTCTCCCTGCCTCAATCCTCAGCTGATGGAATGAAACCTGCATCTGACCAATGGCACTCCTCAATGCATGAGATACTCCTCTATTGAAACTGGCCTCTAATCACTCAGAGGGCAGTGGAACTAAACCTTTAATCACTTCAGCACTTATTTACAGCTCACAAAGCATATATCACAACCATTAACCATTGCATGATCACCATTTGGCATTTACCCATTTGTTCACAAACAAAACCACTGAAAAAGGGATGGAGGCTAGAATGCCCCTGCTCAACAAACATAGACAAGTGCACCCGATTGGCCCCAAACACCGTGGCGCCCCTTTCGGTATTTCTTTATATTTCACAGTGAAATGATTACAAGTTGCATCTGGGAGACCTTCCCTGCAACTGAGCACACAGCCCCAATTCACTGAGCCTTCGCAAGGCTTTCAAGCATAGAACACCATCACATAAGTGCACTTAACCCATAGGCTCAACCCAAAGGCATTCTCTTTTCCGAGTGCAATTCCATTGGCTGTCCAGATGCAATCACACTGCACCCCAGCTGCACTCTCTTTGAGTGGTTTCCAAATGGCATTCACAAAGCTTTTTAAAGCTCCAAAATAAAATCAGCAAAGTACCCAACCAAAGAATGACTCATGTAGCACTGCCTGGGCACCTGTGAACCAAGAAAGAGGCGGCACACGAGGCCAACTAATAGCTTATGGCAAAAACAAATTGCAGCAGCAAAATCACAACTCACCAAGCCCTGAAAACTCGAACCAAGTCCTCAATCGCCAAGAGGACATAGTAGCCAATGCCCAATTGCATTCTCAGCCAAAGAGGAGTGCAAAGGCATGAAGCCAATACCCAATTGCATTCTTGGCCAAAGAGGAGTGCAAAGGCATGAAGAAAGAGCATTTACAAGAGCCGACCAGCAAGAATTCCACTGAAAAATGCAAAAAGCACTTCTGTCGCGAAGTGGGAGTCCTTGAGCTCAAAAGAATCATGCTTCAGAGAGGAATGCATTGAGAAGGTTTTGGAGAAGTTTCATCGCCGGAAAGTCCTCCAAAACTGAGAAAAACCAGTCAACCAATGCGTGGGACCACTTGAAATTCAATAGAAAGCTGTAGCTTTGCAAGAGGAGAGGCCCAAGAGGCTGTAGAAGCAAAAAGGTTCAGAAAAAGCCACTTTTACAAATTCGACCAGGAAAAGAAGTGCTCAACTCTGCCCGTTCTAACAAACGCATGGAGGGAAAAGCATATCACTGCGAAGGGGAGGTAGAGGGGAAGCCATCGGGCCAAACGGAAGTCAAGGAATCCAAACCGGTGAGGAGTTATGAAGAAAAACGGAATTCAGCTGAAGGAGGCTGAAAAACCAGTCCAAAATCTCAACAAAGGGAGAAGATGAGAGAGAAAACCACACATGTGAAGTTTAGAAGGCCCAGAAAGGTCCAGGAATGGCAAAGGAGCATGTAGAAGGCACTAGAGCCACTTTAAACTCTAGGGGAGCCACTGAAGGTACATGGCCCTCTAGGGGGCCCATTAAAAATGCCACGTCATCATTTTTCAACAACCACTCTTTTAATTCCTTGGAATGCCTTTGGGCCTAGGGATTAATTACGCTTATGTGCTAGGCACCATGCCGCGTTTAATTACACATTATTAAGCCCACGCTTAGACTTTTAAAACCAAAGTTGTCACGGTCTTGTAGTACATTAAAGTACTTAGAATTTCACGCCCCCATGACATACCCCTCTCTTGAAACAGCAAACCACAGTTTGCTGCCCCAAAACACAGGAGCGAGCATGAAATATAGCATGAAAGAGTATACAAGAAAGCTGCAGCTATAGTATACAGAGACACTGAAAATATGGCTAGGAGAGACATGCATCCATCCATATACACTGCTCAAAATCTATGTGATCCTCGGCGATCAATAGTCAAGATGCATCAATATCATGAAGTCTCACAGCAGAAATACTGTCAACTCAGTATCTCGGATGAAACATACAGTGTCATCAAGCGACCTCATGAAATCACGGTGAGCTCGTTTGTACTGAGGGAGTGGAGGTGCTACCCCCGTCTCGAACACCAGGTAATGCTCCAGACGCTCGCTCTGCTGAACTACCTGTAGGAGCCTGGACCGCAGTCAGCTCTAACTGGAAAGCATCAAGGTAAAGCTGCAATATCCCAGGTGAATCTGCCAGTTCACCTTCATCCATTTTGCATCAAGTGATGGGTAATTTTGAAATTTTACCAAGTAGCGACGGATAACTTTACCCTTGAGCTTTCTATCTCTATGTACTAGAATCTGCTCTGGGACCAGAAATTCATCCTGTTCTTCCACTTCAGGCTGTACATCATCAGGTAAATCCTCGGGAACATCTCCATGATATTGCTTTAACAAGCTCACATGAAAGGCATTATGTATCTTCCAATGCGGAGGCAAATTCAGCTTGTAAGCTACCTCATTTATCTTTTCAGAAACCTAGAAAGGACCATAGTAATGCATGTTCAGCTTTGTTACAACCTTTCCTTGCCTTTCTTATTTTTCAGCCTTGCCTTCTTAAAACGCAGCAAAACCCGATCACCTTCTGTGAATACCAATTCCCTGCGGTGCTTATCTACTGCTCTTTTCTGCTTGTCTTGACTTCTTTGCAAGGCATATTTGATCTTCTTGTAAGCCTCTTCAAGGCTTTCCACAAAATGATCAGCTTCGAAGATTTTCTCTTTTGTATGCAAAATGGGAGGTATCTTCCTGGTACCTTCCACTATTTTAAAAGGTGCTTTACCTGTGGATGTGTGCACCGTATTATTGTAAGCATATTCCAGCAAAGGCAAATAATGCTCCCATTTGCTTTTGTGGTCTGAGACATAGCATTTAAACATATCCAAAATGGTAGAGTTTTCCTGCTCCGATTGTCCATCAGACTGAGGGTGAAAAGACGATGAAAATTTCAGCGTAGTGCCCATATTTTCAAACAGGCCTCTCCAAAAGAGGCTGGTCATCCTCGGATCTCTATCACTGATTATGGATTCAGGTATCCCATGATACTTGAAGACATGCTGCAGAAACAATTTGGCCATTTGATCTGCTGTAATTTTCTTTCTTACTGACACAAAGTGGGCTTGTTTGCTAAACTTGCAAATTATTGTCCACAATCCATCATGTCCAGTAGGAGTATGTGGAAGATCAAACACAAAATCCATAGCTGTGCTTTGCCATGGTCTATCCGGAATTGGCAAAGGGTGTAACAACCCAGGTGCCTTTTGCCTGTCAAACTTTACTTTCTGACAAACCATGCATGTTCTCACATATTCTTCCACATCTTTCCTCAAAGATGGCCAATAAAGTATTGCTCCACTGCTGTGATTGTTGCTGTAATTCCCCTATGTCCTGCATATGGAGGAGCATGACTTTCCATTATGACTGTCTGTCGCATCTGATCAGTGACACAAGGTCGTCCATGCATCAGAATGAAACCCTCTTTCAACATATAGTGATCATGCCTTTGACCATCAGAAAGCTGATCATAAATAGTTGAAAAATCAGCATCATTAACATACTGATCTTTCATCACATCTAACACATTGTTGTAAGCAATGCTCACTGCTGAAACACTGGGTTTCTTGGAGATTGCTTCAGGCTGTGGTTTCCTGAAAAGTGCATCAACCATGACATTTTTGTTACCCGGCACATGTACAATTTGAAAATGAAACATTGAGAGGAAGTTAGCCCATCTCATGTGCTTTTCAAATAATTTTCTGTGCGTGAGAAAATATCTAAGTGACTGATGATCTGTCTGCACATAAAAATCAGCTCCAAGAAGGTAATGTTTCCATGTGGTCAAGGCATGTATCACTACTAACATTTCCTTCTCGTATGTCTACAAGTACAATTCAGCATCTTTGAGAACTCTACTCTCATATGCAACCACTCTGCCATCTTGCATCAAAGTGCCTCCTATGCTATTCCCACATGCATCAATTACAGCAAAGGGTTTTGCAAGATCTGGCAAGATAATAACGGGTTCAGAACACAACTTTTGCTTCAGCTCTTCAAAAGCTGCATTTTCCTTTGCTCCCCACCGAAACGGTACAGCTTTCTTCTGTAAAGCCAAGGGAGAAGCAATTTCTGCAAAGTACTTTATAAACCTCCGATAGTATGAACACAACCCAAGGAAGCTTCTGACTTCATGCAGATTTTTCAGAATTGGCCAACTCCTTATGGCCTCAACTTTTGCAGGATCCATCTTGACTCCATTCTTTGACACTATATGACTAACAAAATGAATCTCATGCATAAAGAACTCACTTTTCTTGGTGTTTATTAACAGCTTGTATCTTTTCAACTCTTGAAACACAATAGTGAGGTGTTTCCTGTGCTCCTGCTCATTTTTAGAGAACACAATGATGTCATCAAAGAAAGTGCCCCCACAAACTTTCTGTGTGCTCTAAAAATTATGTCCATCATTCTATTGAAAGTGGCAGGTGCATTAGTCAAACCAAAAGGCATCACAAGTAACTCATATAAGCCAAATGAAGTGCGCAAGGCAGTCTTGTAGACATCTTTAAGCCATATCCTTATCTGATGGTATCCACTTTTAAGCGCTATACGACTAAACATTGAGGAACCTTCCAACCGATCCAATATATCATCAATGCGTGGAATTGGAAAACGGTTCTTAATTGTGACTTTATTCAAAGCCCTGTAATCAATACACATTCTCCAACTGCCATCCTTCTTTTGCACAAGCAACACAGGGAACAGTAAGGAGAATTACTTAGCTGTATTAATTCCTTTTCCAAGAGTTCCTTCACTTGTGACATTATCTCTTCCTGTTGTGCCTTACTGACACAATAGGGAGGTATATTAGGCGGTGAGCTTCCTGGAATTATATCAATTTAATGATCCTCGAGCCTCTTGGAAGGTAATTCTTGAGGAATGCATTTGAGAAACAATCCTGAAAATCTGAAATAAAAGCAGTCCTTTCTCTATCTAAAGCAGAAAGAGTAGAGCCTTCTTGAACTGGTTGGCTGTCCTCTTTGACAAAATCAAGTATGCTGAAATATGACGCTTTATTACATTGGAAATACAAGAAGCTGAAACTACAGGGATGGACTCCCCTTTCAACTTTACATCAAGTACATGATTTTTGCCTCTATGAGTTAAAGAAATCTTCTTGTTTCTCATCTGCACATCAGCCCCACCCTGTACATCCAAGGCATCCCAAGCAAAGCATCACACTCTGGCAAAGGCATAATGTAGAAGTCCTCTGCATCCTGATATCCATGGATATGCATCCTCAACTTGCCAATGATAGGAGTGACAGGTGTGTTGAGTTCAAGGTTGGCCATATCACACATGCCGGATGGCCCCATTTCCTCAGGCTTGATGTCAAGCCTTCCTGCCATATCAGGAGTTATGAAATTTGCCTTTGCCCCAGAATCAAAGAAAAACAAACAATTCTGATTTCTGATTTTTCCCCATGCTCTGCATATCTCAGTCTTTTTCATTTCCTATTCATCATGTGCATGTGGCAAACTCCCAATCACATCTGGAAGAAGTCCTGTGGAAGGCTTAGGCCTTTTGCCCTTCCGATCAGCCTGTTTATCACCATTCTTATCATCATCTGACCTGTCTCTTTTCTTGGATGGGCAATCATAAGAGTGGTGTCCCTCTCCTTTGCATATAAAACATTTGTTTTGCTCCATGAGTGACTTTTTCTCTTCATCAGATAACTTGGTACGGGGCTGTCTATTAGGCGGTACGGGGCTGTTTATTAGGCTGTCCACGCCTTTGACCAGCTTTGAATTGGGCTTTTCCTCCCTTTTGAAACGGTCGTTTGCCATAATTTTTATTTTCAGATTTGATGTCCTTATCCTAGTGTTTGGCAGCCCGTTTGTTGTCTTCTTTCTTGCTGTCCATAAAGCCCAAATTCTTCTCCTGCATCCATGCATATGCTATCCTTGCATTCTCAATTAATTGAGTCATAGAACCGACCTTGGTTTTGATGAAATAATCACGTAGCTCACTAGGCAATCAACAACAGTACCTCTCTATTTGCTCTTTCAAAGAAACATGCCTGTAAGAGCTCAATGGCAGTAAACCTCTGGGTGTAATCATCAAGATTCTTGCAAAGTTTGTATGACAAGTCATGCCAGTGTGAAAGTACTTCAACTTTAAAAGTTGGAGTAAGCCAAGTAGAAGAGAACACTTGCTTAAATTCCAACCAGGTAGCAAGTGCATCTCCATGAAGCATAAGGTTGGTGTACCACTTAAGTGCATTGCCTTTCAAAAATGTGGCAACCTTCCTCATCTTGGATGCTTCTGTAAACAAACCCCTAAGAAATGCAGCATCAAACTATTGAAGGAATGTGAGGGCTTTGTACCTGTCCTGTACTCCATTATATGTCTCAAACTTGACATGAGAACCACCATCCTTAAATTCTTTATATACATTTGATATTGGCTGTCCCAAAGATGGCTGTATTTTTGCAGCATTCCCTTCACTAGGGAGAGCCATGCTTGGCTGAACATTAGGCATGGGAGCATATGCTGTGGCTTGCATGCCTGGCTGCATTCCCACATTGTCATACATGGCTTGCTTTCTATGCCCAATTGGCGGTGAAATCAACATAGCATCAAAGATAGAATCTGTACCAAAATATTCAGGTTGCTGCCTCAAATATGGCTGAGGTGGCTGAGCCACATTTATGGACTGCACATCATTATTTTGAGGAGTAGAAGTACCCAAACCAAGGCCTTGTGCTGGCTGCTCATACTGTTGCACTGGCTGTACTTTTTGTACCTCTTTCTCAAGTGCTCTTTTGGGGGATTCCTCTCTCTTGGATGTCACTTTCTGAGTCATTTTTTATGGCTGTCCCTCATGGGAAACTAATGCATGAGTATGCGGTCCGCCATGAGAAGCTGATGCATGTGTGTACTAACTCTTTCCATGCTTGTGCTTTCTTGATTTCTTATTCTTTTTGGCATTTGTTTGCACAATCTGAGCCAAATTTTGAGTCAGCTGAGTCAAAGCAGTCACTTCACTTGCAAGTTGTGCATTCAACATAGTAGCATCATCTGATTCACTCCTAGAACTAGCATCACCGTTGAGCTCAGTTGTAGCTTCATGTGTGGCCTGCTCAAAAGGCATTTGTTGTGCTCCCTGCAGTTGTACACTAGCTGGATCATTAAGGCTTTCCTGCCTTCTCCTTTGAGGAGTTGTGGAGCTCTCTTGCTCATGGGTACTCACCATGTTTATGGTTGTAATATTCAGCTGTCAAAAAGTGTAGCAAAGATATCCTTCCACCAAACTATCGAGGCCCACCTCTTGAGGAAGAATGTGTGGTATCCTAGCAATGGAACCAATGAAACCGACCTCTAATCACTCAGAGGGCAGTGGAACTAAAACTTTAATCACTTCAGCACTTATTTACAGCTCACAAAGCATACATCACAACCATTAACCATTGCATGATCACCATTTGGCATTTACCCATTTGTTCACAAACAAAACCACTGAAAAAGGGATGAAGGCTAGAATGCCCCTGCTCATCAAACATAGACAAGTGCACCCGATTGGCCCCAAACACCGTGGTGCCTCTTTCGGTATTTCTTTATATTTCACAGTGAAATGATTACAAGTTGCATCTGGGAGACCTTCCCTGCAACTGAGTACGTAGCCCCAATTCACTAAGCCTTCATCAGGCTTTCAAGCATAGAACACCATTACATAAGTGCACTTAACCCATAGGCTCAACCCAAAGGCATTCTCTTTTCCGAGTGCAATTCCATTGGCTGTCCAGGTGCAATCACACACTGCACCCCAGCTGTACTTTCTTTGAGTGGTTTCCAGATGGCATTCACAAAGCTTTTCAAAGCTCCAAAATAAAATCAGCAAAGTACCCAACCAAAGAATGACTCATGTAGCACTGCCTGGGCACCTGTGAACCAAGAAAGAGGCGGCACACGAGGCCAACCAATAGCTTATGGCAAAAAGAAATTGCAGCAGCAAAATCACAACTCACCAAGCCCTAAAAACTCGAACCAAGTCCTCAATCGCCAAGAGGACACAGTAGCCAATGCCCAATTGCATTCTCAGCCAAGTGCAAAGGCATGAAGAAACAGCATTTACAAGAGCTGACCAGCAAGAATTCCACTGAAAAATGCGAAAAGAAACACTTCTATCGCGAAGAAGTGGGTCCAGGAATGGCAAAGGAGCATGTAGAAGGCACTAGAGCCACCTGGAACTCTAGAGGGGCCACTAAAGGTACATGGCCCTCTAGGGGGCCCATTAAAAATGCCACGTCATCATTTTCCAACAACCACTCTTTTAATTCCTTGGAATGCCTTTGGGCCTAGGGATTAATTACGCTTATGTGCTAGGCACCATGCCGCGTTTAATTACACATTATTAAGCCCACGCTTGGACTTTTAAAACCAAAGTTGTCATGGTCTTGTAGTACATTAAAGTACTTAGAATTTCACGACCCCGTGACATCTAACCTCGAGATACTGGGGTCTGATAATGAATCCCTCCTCTGATACTCTCAGGAAGTGGTCGCGACGATGAAACTCGGTCTTGGTAGGGAGCTCTTGGTCCTTGCCCCAAGTTTGGGATGTGTGAAGCTGCAGGAGGTATAGCCGTATGATACCGTTGATCTCATCTCGCGGGATCGACTCATGAGGTGCATCCATGTTGTACTGAAAGGGGGGAAGCCTATCCATCTGGATACCGTGCCTAGCAAGCCATGTAGATATGCATGCATACCATGTGTCTGTCCCGCTCTTTGCGAGTCGTCTAGATGACTCTAGGGCCAACCTCGGAAGTCTCCAATGGGGTAAGTCCCACACTTTGTGGATGAAAGTCACTGTCTGAAAGATGGCATCAACCTAGAGAGGTATCATGGCAAACTCTGCCTGTACTATCTCATGTGGAACAGAGGGCTTACATCAGATCATCTTGGATCCCATCGTCACCTGTAGCCGCTCGAAGCTCCTCCAGTCTGTCCTCGGAAGATCGCACCCCCAGAAAGGTGCTACATACATGACAGTCGGCCGCACTAGTGTGTCGAAAAGCCAACCCTTTGTCGGTGGATCTTGGAAGTGCGCTTGGAAACATTGCCGCTCTAGTCTAGCCAAAGCACTATGTCCTCTGTGAGTCGTACCTGGGCTGCATGTTTCATCGTGAAGATGGGTCCTGTGAAGACTGCTCCCAAATATGTGTATGACTGCACTATCTCCACTGGTTCACACGATAGGTGAAAGTGAGTCAGTTAGTCACTGCTCGTGAGGTGTTGAAGATCATAACCTTAGTTTTCCCAACGTTGACCGTCAGATCTCTCTCTCTGCAAAACACCTCTAAAGCCTCCAGATCTCTTTGCAATCCCTCCGTTGAAGAGGATATAAGGACTATATCATCAACATATAACAATATTTATACGAGGAGATCCCCTAGTAATGAGCCCTCGCCACCTAGGCGATCTATGAAAGATGTGATCTCATCAATGTAGAGTCCAAAGAGAGTCGGTGAGAGCGGGCAGCCCTGCTTCACCCCAATGGTGCTCTCGACCCAATCCGATAGGCCGCCTGGGGCACGGACCCTACCTCTGACTGACTCATATAAGCTTATCACACCCCAAATCAACATCTCTGGGATCTGCATCTCCTGTAGTCTCCTAATCATGCGGGATCGTGGAACAGTGTCGAAGGCCTTTCGAAAGTCTACGAAGCATGTGTAGACTCTCTGATGTCTGGACCTCGCCTCCTCAATGATAGCCCTCGGAGTAAAGATGTGGTCTAGAGTAGAGTGTTGCCTCCTGAATCCTACCTGTCCTAGTGCTCGTTGCTCCCATGCCTCTGTATGACTGTTGATCTCTTTCTCTAGTACCGATCCATAGATCTTGGCCAGTGTGTGGCCAATCATGAGGGTGCGATAGTTCCCGGTGTCCATGAGGTCTCCTGCTTTGTGTATCGGAACGATAGTAGTGGTGCTCCATGCTGGTGGGAAGCCATGACAAACTCCAAGGTTAAACATATGTGCAAGGATCGGTGCTAGGACCTCCTGCCCATGTGCGAAGTGCTCTGTCCAAAGGCCTTCGTGATCCTGTGCTTTCACGGGTTTTGAGGCATCTTCCCATCTCATACCCGTGAAGATCGGATCGTAGGAAAGGATCTAGTGGCAGCATCTTGTATCACTGTGACAAGGGTGGCTGAGGCATGGGCGAGGTCTAAATCAGCCTCCAATAAGGCCAGAAGCTCTCTGGCTAAGTGACACACATACACTGGATCAAGGGCACGGTCAAAGTGGATCTGGGTACGGGTAGCGATAGGAACTATCCCTGTGCCTGGTGTAGTAGCAAGAACATCGAAGGCCAGATATGAGTGGTCGGCAGCTCCAAGGGGGGGGGGGGTATGGTGAGGTCATGTATCCGTGAGACAAAAGCCAATGGGCCCAATAGGTAGTCCACTGTGCTAGTCCCGCCTCCATGTGGGAAGCATGTGAATCCCTCAAATGATGGCCATCTCTGAAGGCCATTGTAGACCGATGGGTCTATGAGACTGTGAAAATTTGATACAATGAGCTGTGGTAGAGGAGCTACTAAACGAGCATCCACACCAATGCAGAATGCAAAAAATGCAAAATGGCAGTACTAAGTCCTAAGTACAACATAGTCATGTCGATAGTCGACTATATATATCAATCTCAGCATCATCATTAACATCATCAACATCATCATCATCATCATCATCATCATCATCATCATCATCAGCAGTAGCAGCAGGACATCAGGATGGATGAGGCAATGGAGGCATGATGTCGGCAATAAAGTGTTGTCGGCCCCTCAAAGGTGCAGTCCTAGTACGTCTCCTGGTCGTAGCTCTGCGTCTAACTAGGGCCACTGTGACCCCCATCGATCGGGCTCCGACTCTAAACAAGGAGGGGATGTCCTCAAGTATGATCTGTGTGTCAACCCTCTGTCTCAGCTGTCGGGTCACAGGCTCCGGGTCATGGTCATGTCGAGGTCTCGTCTCGTGGGGGGAAAGAGAAGGTCTATGGTAGAGAGAGACGGGGAGAGACAAGGGGTGGAAAGAGAAGGTGCTATGTTAGAGAGAGAAGGTGAAAAGACAACACGCTTGATTTGGATGAAGTCGGAAGATAATTTGAATGACAGGAAACGAATGCAAATGGTATATACAAGCGTGGGAGGGAATTTCCTCACTGAAGATGGTACTTCTTTACTCGTGACCCCATTCACTGGGGCATGTAGGAGCTGGCCCTAAACTCCTCCACTTGGAATAAGCTTGGCTGTGAAAAATGGGCCTGTCCAACCACTGACAAATTTAGGTTTGTGTTTGAGAAACTTAGTTGAATACAACAGTACCAAATCACCAACTTTGAACTCTCTTTTCCTGAGGTTCCTATCATGCCATGCTTTCTATCTCTTCTGCCCCACCTCTTGAGCGAAGACTGCCTCACGTTAATGCTCTTCCAGTGCTTCAAGATCCCATAGGCATTCAATAGTGCAGGCTTCTAAGTTGTCATCCATCTCTGCCAGCACCCGGTTGGTATCCATATGGAATTCACAAGGCATAACTGCCTCTAGGCCACTAAGGGATTCCTACCAATGGGGATTAACGTGGACCAACCACTGGAATCTCATTGTGGAGGAATTAAGGACAGGATGCGATTGTATGTGGGCTTCAAACACAGGCCAAGACCTTTGGTCTCGTCCGTTCCTATCTTTAGAGGGGACGACTTGATGGTTTTGTTGGTCCCTTGGGCGACTTGGACCAGAAATCGTACCAATGTTCCAGGTTGGATTGAGTCAATTGTTCACATATGAGCAATCATGGCACGCAAGACACTTCGAAGCTATCTTAGGTCAAGTACCATTTCATCAGGGAGGTACTTGAGGACAAGCGC
The DNA here is from genome assembly GCF_047967505.1 of Dipteris shenzhenensis. Classification (NCBI taxonomy): domain Eukaryota; kingdom Viridiplantae; phylum Streptophyta; class Polypodiopsida; order Gleicheniales; family Dipteridaceae; genus Dipteris; species Dipteris shenzhenensis. The sequence continues at coordinate 18,503,141 of NC_141608.1, read as the reverse complement.
AAAGATCTTGTCAAGGTTCATAAAGATTAACGAAGAGGCTACCTAGTAAGCTATTTGAGCTTTGCCATGTATTGATGGGCATTGGATAGTACGCTCACTGGATGTTCTCCCTTAAAGGAACATTGGCCTTTAAGTGGGACGTTATGGGGGTTAAAGGACACTGTGTCTTAACCCTAGTTATGTACAATACCCAAACACTTTTATATATATGGATGCCATAGAAGATTAGGGTGTTTTGTACCCACCAAAACTTGCGTGGCTCTCTTCTGGCTCTCTCTCTTTCTCACCCAGAGCACCTAGAGCATCCTATTAGTTAAGACCCTGATAGTCAAGGGCCTGTGCTTGGTACTCAAGAGCAAGAGCTTTAAATTTTCCATGTAAAAGAGATTTTGAAATAAATAATGTATTTTGTATTAGTCAAGACCCTCTAGAAAGGGCCTGTCCTTGTTGGTACTAAGAGCAAGAGCTTTAAATATTCAATGTAAAAGAAAATTTAGAATAAAATAATGTATTTTGTATTGGTCACTTTGATCGATGATGTGATTATTAGGAAGTATTAAATGTGTTAGAAGTGAATAAGTAGATGATGTATGTATAAATTTCTCATTAGAAATAAATAATTATACGATTTATGAACTTACCTGTAAAATGTCTGATGTGATGTCCCCATTTTCTCCCTTATGCAATTTCCTGAAAGAGCACACAAAGAGTTCAAATTACGTGTAGAATACTCGAACTCTCACAATTTGCAATCAAGCCTCATATTGATTAGGGCTTGCAATTAGAGATGCTTCTACTATCTCATCATGTTGATTGCTCTTGTCAAGAGCAATTTAAAGATTTGCATAGCATCACTCTTTACTAATCTTCTTATGGACAAATTCAAGCCATAAAAAGTGACATCTATAATAAAATAACAATAAGTTAGACAGCCGTGTTAGATGGTGCACCTCCTATATATATTCCATCCATTAAAAAAACACACCGTGTTAGATGGTGCACCTCCTATATATATTCCATCCATTAAAAAACACACCGGTCTGGAGTATTAGCTTAGATTCAAACTCTTCAGTATATCTTGCTTTTGAATGATCTCATTCAGCTTAAGTAAACAATGTTTCAAATGCAAGGATATGGAAGCACAAAGTTCAGGCTGCCTCCTGCTGCCCTCAATCTCCCCATCCCCTGCAACCCATCCCATCCCTCTCCATCCTACCACCCTACCCCTCTCCACCACCCCTCTCCATCCTAGTCATGACTAAGTTCATTCTCTGCCAAACCAACTCACAAGCATCCGAGTGCAAAATCTCTACCCAGCCATAATGCATGAATCAAGACGTCTACGATGTTCATGAACACCCACCTTAGGCAACCATTTCAAAACCATACATGCATTTCAGTCATAGTGTGTGAATTCATGCTCCCATGTCTCTAGAACGGCATTGCTATAATTATCTGCTTCCTAAGATTGAAGCCCCTTCCCATACATTTAATCACTGAAGTCCCTTTTGGGTCTTCCACTAAATCACTAACCATACTCTTACCCCTAGGCACTTACCCCTAGGAGCATGATTAATGAATTAACCCATCAAATGCGCATGGGCGCATTAAAGCCTTCTAGTTGTCTTGAACCACGATCATCAAAGACCTTGATAGCTAAGTGCTTGACCAAATCCTTACAGCCCATCAAAACAAACTATTATTTACATTCATATACATCACTTTGCATTCAGATGACCTTGTGGATTGTGAGAACTGTGGACGAAATCATTGTCTTTTTAGTAGCAGTTTTGGCCCACTCAAAGAATTCCTTGGCACCATGTGGCCACTTTCCTTCCCGAGGCCCACAAACATAGAGATCAGCTCATATGAGCATACAACAGAGCACAAGAGGGACCAACTGAACCCAACCAGAGCCCGATCATAGATTTTTTCTCTGATGACCCGCGCCTAGGACAGCGGGGGACCAAATATAGCAAAGAGCTAGAGTGCACGACTCGACAGACCCAACCTTGGGTGCACAATCACATGAGGATTGCAAACATATCCACCCTTTTCAACGTGGGGACACAGACCACTAAAGCGATGATAGCACTTGTCATGGAACTATAGAGGAGGAGGGATGGGCCTGGACAGGCCGAGCATCAACAACAATCCATTAGTCATTTTCTTTCTCAATGCTAGCCCTCACCAGATCCAGAGCCACCGCTAGACGAGATGGAAAGCTGACCAATTGCTAGACGACTAGGGGCTCCCCCTCGATGTGTCCCCTTTTGGGTTTTCCCTCTCTCACAAATAGCACGATGTATTTTTTTCTCTCATCACAGACATCACCCTTGGGTATGGATGCCCGTTTAGTGGCCCCACCCTTAGCTTTCATTGTATCCCTTCGGTCTTTCATAGGCGTTAATTAACTTTCTTTCTTCTTTCTAAGGACTTTTTGTCAAGGACCCATCCGAGATCATGCTACATTCTAACTGAAATGTAATAATCCTTCCCTCGTCAAGCACTAGTGTCCTAATCTAGGAATGCTCTCCATATCTAGTAAACGGATTCCCACGTAGCCTCACATAAAGGAAACCATACCATGCAATCAATATCATAGGTATCTTCCAGTTCCAAACAATCATTTCTTCCCGGTCTAGGATTCTTGTTGGCTTGTGGTCTGCATTTTCATGATAATTCCATCAAACATCTTGAGTGCAAAAATCGTTTTAACAGAGATAGGAAACACTTCATGGGACCGTCCTGTTATAATTGTGCCTAGGATTGTTCCTCTTGAGTGCAGGAATGCGCCAATGCAAACAGATCATCAATCGGAGGCAACGAGTGAAAGTTATAAGATTTAGTGCGAAAATTAGCCCACATGGGGGTGCAAATTAACCGAGTGTTAGGGATGCCGTAATGGGCTGGAAAAATACCCCGTGGCGTGGTGTTTCCCTGTGTGAAAGACTTGGTTTAAATTGGGTTCAATTTGAGTCCCAAATGGGCGCGTTATGGTTGGTTAAAGGAGGGGTAAAATATGGCCTTTTTTGGGGGGTCTTTGGGCTTAAGTGTCTGTGTAAATGTACTTTAGACTTTAAGTCTATGTGTGAATGGACCTTAGGTGAAAGTGGATTAACACTAACTGAGTTGGGCTAACTACTCATTAGTTCAACCGGTTCAATTCACCTAACTAAGTGAGCCTAACTAAGTTCACTTAGTCAATAGGTTTAGTTAGTTTAACTAACTATAGTTAGTCTACAAATTGCAGATTATCTAGCCGACCTACGATTAAACTCACCTAGATTGTCCATTCAAGGCCTCTATGCATCTGGCTCTCCAAATATGCCATGCTGAAATACTCGCCAGTATCTCTCAAGAAGAATCCACAGAAGCATGCACGGGCCTAAAGTGTGAGAAGGGAAGATCACCAGAGAGCACGACCCAACTAAATGACATCGTATCGAGAGAGCCTAAGAAGAACCATGCATCTCATAAAAGACCTCAGGCCTCAAAAGAGAGAGCCAGGCCACCAAGCCCCAGGTCATACAGAAGGGGAAAGCAGTAAACATACTAAAAATCCTAGCAATCCCCTTCCATACAATCCTCATCTGTCTACAATCCCATTGGCAATGATGAATAGACTCCACGCAAGAACAACAACGAGGACAAGTGGGGTCTACCCCGAGCTTGGACCTCCACAAGTTCATTGCAATTCCTCCATGAATAGAAAGCCCAATCAGGAAAATTTCTACAAATTAGCAGAAATCTGAAAATTCTCCCAATGAGGAGCTCTGGAGGGCTTCTAGCCTCTATAGCTGAGCTGAAACCTCCTAGCATTACTAACTGTGTAACAAGAGAAGGGAATGCTCTTCCCTCAGTTCCTTGCACCAATCCACTCCTACTCTCCGGGGTCCCAATGTAAAAGCTTTATGGGGACTCCTCCATAGAGCCAAATCCTCCATGAGCTCAAAGACAGAAGAAGCCAGTCTGGGTCTAGATACCTTTTTGAATCTGATCCGTGCTCCACACAACCTCAGATCTTGAAAGGCTGAAAAGGAACTCATTTCTAAAACAGACTCTAGGGACCTAAATCCTATTTCCACCAGGTTTCATCAACAATAAACGTTTCTCCATCAAAGGGATTGGAAATCTTGTAGCTATGGACTGCTATCAACTTCATCTACATCAGAATTAAAAGTGCCTTTATTGTTCATCTTTGCAGGAGCTAGATGTCCTCTCATGTCTGATTGTTGCTGGCCATGCGCCTGCTGGTGCTATCTGGCAAATGCAGTTCTTTTTTTTTTTTGCAGGTTTTAAAGCTTGACAATATTAAATCAACGTTTGTGTTGCCTTAAATGATACAACACCTTCGCATTTATTATTGACGCAAGTACATGTTGCTTATGCTCTGCCCCAAAGAGATCAATGTTAGGGCTATTGCCAATCTGTGCTGCTGCAGATTGTCTTCCATGCAAATCCTCATTGACGATCCTTTTATCTGCTCTCTAGAAGCACCACCACATCAGCGCCACTTGCAGCATCCTTCGCTTCATGATGCTTTGTCTTTGTTTACAGATGCTTCGTTGCAATTGGTGGATGTCAGCTGCTCTACACCGACTTTTGCTATGTGTTGCAGCTTGAGCAGTTCGCCTCAAGATTTTGTTGCGATGCTACACTGATTTATGCTTTGGTACCCACATTGATAGATCCCTGCTGCAATGTTGTGAGATTACTTTGTAGATCCACAATGGTTGCCACTCTACTTCGGGTATCTTTTGTTTATTTGATTTATTTTTATTTTTTTGTCTTAGAAACATGGTGACAGAAAGAGAACAAGTGGTTGTCGGACACATTACACCCACAACTATAGGAATACTCACACTACGACTCCGATTTCCAACAAACCCCCCTTCAGAGCTAGGGTGAGTGGCTCCGGAAGACAAACATGATGGTGAGATCCTAACTGTACATCCCATGCAATCTCAGAGCCTAGGTATGAGCATGATTCAGAGGTTGAACTAAGCACTCTCATGGCTTAAGATTCAACATGATCAGAGGCTAATGTCTAAGCATGGATGCATGACAAGCTCATAGGTATAGGGAAATGCACCAACATCCTGAGACTCGGTCAGTTTTAATATGGAAAAACCATTAAACTACAACCAAAGCATCCACCTATCTCCCAATGGATATAGGAAGATAGTAGGCATCAAAAAAACACTCACTTTATTACACTCTTTTCTGGGGGCCTACCCAAGGCAAAGTATCTGACACACATACGACTCTAGAAAGCCCAATCATCATCTATCTCGTCGTGTAGAGATAGATTGGAAACAGCTGCAGTAAAAACCTCCTCCTCACGTCCAGTAGAGGGTCCAGCTTTGCCTTCATCTATCAGTCTCTTGTCCAACTAGGTTTGCATGCTCCTTCGATTGTTCTTTAGCCATCATCTTGAAGCATTTATTCTCAGTGTGTCCGAGAATGTTGCAGTAGGTACATTTTACAGGTACATTTTAGTGGCTTGCCTTTCATCCTTGATTTGTTCTTTAGTAGTATACGTTCTCAAGTTCTAGTGAAGCTCTAGTCTTCTCTGTAACATGACGGGCCTCATCAATAAGGAAGCCACCATATCATCATATCTCATATCAGGGCCCACCCTTAGTACTGCTAGCACCTCACAGTACTTGGAGATACCTTCAATATAGGAGAGCAAAATTGCCACTTGGTCATCTTCTCTAATCGTGGCTTTCGAGGCAGCCAATTGTTGAAGGATAGATCCTACATTGCTCAAGTGTCCACTCAATGACTATCCTTCCTTTGTCTTCAAATTAAAAAGTTTTTGTTTAACAAAAACTTTTGAATTAATGATCCTATTTCTAAAAAGATTTTCAAGCATAGTCCAAACTTCACTTGTTGTCTTGTCGAGATCCACATGGTGGATTAGGTTGTCAGCTAGGCCAATGATAGCCAAGGAATTCTCCTAGCGAACCATCTTTTTGTCGTCCAACTTCGGCCTCTTTTCTTTGCCATTTGCCACATTCTAGAGTCCTTCTCGCATGAGAAGAAGCCTGATTTTTGTTAGCCAAGTGGGAAAGTTTGTTCCTGAAATTTTCTCAATCAATGGAGGAAGTTTTAGTGCTTTCTTGAGAAATAACATTTGCCAAGGTATTAAGGCCCAAGTGGCATAAAAGAACAGTTCTCAAAGTGGCTGAAAAAATAAGTCCTTTGAAATGAAGAAAAAAGGACCATAAAGGTGTTTAAAAATCAATCAACTTCATGTTTGACTAGCCCAAAAAGAACTTTGTAAAGAGCTTAAGAGGGGCACAAATTAAACTGCCATGTGTCAGAAAAATAGGTCGTCTTAGAAACCTTATGAGAACTTTGGCAAAAGAAAACAAGGAAGTCGTTGGCTTCGGGGCTCAATAGGGAAGATGGACTTTGCCAGAAGATAGATGATGGAGACCAAGTCCTGACCTCCAAAAACAGATACCAAGGCCTTCTGATGAGGCTGAATCCGTGTCTGCAAGGAATCTGACAGGAGCATTTGTTAAACAGAATATGTTGTAAAAATAAAGGTCGCATCTTTATCACGCGAATGATCACGAAGAAGGCAGAATCGGCATGAGGAGTGGCACAACTCTGAGCAATAGCTCCAGCAACACAGTCAGCTCCATAAAAAGAATGGGGACAACTTTAGTCAGCACGCGCAGGTAACAGTAACGTGCAGGAGGTCAAGAGCAGACTGAGGCGAGCCAGCCAACGGCATCCTCAAAAATTCTATGTAAAGAAAGAAATGGAAGTGGGCTGCTGTTCAGGATATGTGATTCTTTGACAGGTAGAAGCAGCATGCTTATCCTAGAAGGTCAACAAAGAATACATGACGGGCAACTGAGGCAGATCATTGTAGAGGCTTAGGTTTTGTTGAGCAGCAACTTGGCGAGTAGAAGAATGTGGCCTGCATAGTCAGGGTGGTCTCCAACTTATGCGCAGGTCTTCAGCCTCAAAGAAGAAACGTGTGGACTAGCTGAGTGAAGGCTGCCAGTAGAGAAGCGTGTAGTCCAAAGTCGAATCCTCCACGTTCAGCAGAACACAATGAATTGTTACAATGGAACTGCCAACACTGGCTACACTGGATGCAACAAACTGAAAATGCGGCAACTTTTGCAAAATGATCAATGAAAGCCAATTAACCCTAGCATGAAGAGGTAAGGAGGTGTGAAAGTGAAGCCTCATGGTGGCTGCTCACAGAAACTAGGGCTTCAACGCCTTCCTATGTGGCACAAATGACACAATGTGCCCAATCAGAATGCACCAAACACATGCATATATGCCATATCAAAATTTAATCGGATGCCCTAGAGTGAGTGACATGGTAAGTACTTTCCATGTCTGGTGACACATGGCAAAGCCACATGAGTTAAACCGGAAGAGTGGTGCCATGTAGTATCCATCTCCTCCATCCATGATGGATGCATGTGGGGGTATGCCACATCATTTGGCCCATTAAATTCTAACCATTGTCCATGACATAACATCATCAGTGGCCTAACCTAGGACCTAAGGTCTAGCTACTCTTTTTGCCCTTTAATTATCCTAACCCTTACCCCAAGGGTGATTTAATGAGCTAGTTCCATAGTCCATCACTTACTTTTCCAACACGACCATCCTAGGGTCTTCTCTTGCAAATCAAAGGGGTTCAGCCATGGATATTCCATGTTTGACAACGTGCCCCTCAAACACTATAGATGCAAACAGCAAGCAAAGCTAATACAAGCGTGGGTCGCTAAGGCCTCTGAAACATGTCAACGATCTGCACCTGCTCAGTGGGACTATGGCACTGTTAGACACTATGTTGTGTGATAGGCTGGTGTCATGTGGCAGAGGGACGGGTCTCAAGTCTGCCATGGATACCCATGGCTTTGAAAGACCCTCGCTAGGGTCCTCCCCATGATCCTGATGTCTCTGGAGCATGTCTAAAATCTGTCTTTGTTTGCCACTATCCCACTCTGTGGGCCTCATCCGAGGACAACTTGAAGTAGCTTGACGTATCAAGGCTTCAAGGAGGACCTCGAGCAGGGCCTCATGCTGGTCTGGACATCTAGAGACCGGTCTCAGGCTTGCGTGCTCCACGGTGGTCACTAAGTGAGCTCTCCAGACTACCTGTGATCTCTAACACAAAAGAGCAGCATCCACAAATGTTCATGATTTACCAGGCTAGCTAACCACCTGCAGAAATCATGAAATCTGAAAGAAAAGGTAACAAGAAGATTCCAAGTCATACTAAAACTACAAAAAACATCAATCCCTTCAGCTAGCATTGGATGATCCTACTCACCTCAAAGAAGTCAGCTGTCTATATGCAGCTGTGATATCTTCAGTTGTGGAATTGGGTTTTGCTCCCAGCACTGCACACATCATACCATTTTCAATGACTTCATTAACATTGAAAGTTTCTCTTGTCTTTGTACAATATTTAAACCTTTAACCCCCTAATAAAGTGGAGCAGAATTTCATTCTGTCAAACATAATGTACATGTTCATATCTCCACACCAATTTCTGATCTCGAATTTTTTAGCTGCACAGAGACAAGTTTCTAAAGCAAACAATAGCAGAACCAGAAGAATGAAACAATTCAAGTTTAAAGGCATCTTACTGACCAGTCTTCATCTTTGAAGCCCTTGACAAAATAAATAGCATCATGTTTCAATTGAGCTGTTATAATATCACAGTGATGCACTAATTTAAGCCACTATATGAGGAGGAATCAGGGCTATAGGACTGAGTTAGGAGGAGGGGATGCTCTCACTGGGCTGTGTGTTTTGAGCCCATCTCGGGTTACTTTCGAAGCCCACAAAGGCCTGTTTCGACTGACAGAAGCCAGCTTTTAAAGGCGCATCAATGGACCTTGTTTGAGCCCGATCTAGGACTACCTAGGGCCTGTCCTGGAGCCAATTGATCCGGCATCAGTGGCTGGCATGTCCAGGCGGATCAACTAGCCTCCTGAATCAGCTAATCTATAGGAGAGGGCATAGATAGGCTCGCCAGCTGTACATAGAGAGTCATTCCTGACCATTTCGCCCACCCCCTGACCCTTCAATAGGTCATGAGGAGCGGCAATTCTTTATCAGTTTTCCAGTCCCTACATGAGGTTTTCAGTCCAGCATCTTGGACAATCTTTGTGGCAGCTACTTGTACCTTCAGCACATGCTTGAAGGTGCAATCATGAGTTTTCCAGTACCTACATGAGTTTTCCAGTCCCTACATGAGGTTTCCAGTCCTCCATGAGTTTTCCAGTCCCTACATGAGTGCAATCGTGAGTTTTCTAGTACCTACATGAGTTTTCCAGTCCCTACATGAGGTTTTCCGTCCAGCATCTTTGCCAAGTTCTGTCACAGCTACGTGAACTTCAGCACATGCTTGGTGGTGCAATCATTGAGGTTCATCTATGGAGAGAGTTTGAAGGCCACTTTCGCTTCAACATCCCTCTTCCAGCTAGCATTATACTGTTTGCTGATTATTCTCTGACATATGTTAGGAACGTTTCAGATAGGCTTCTATAGCCACTAGCTCATAACATAATTGACAACTGCCTGTACTCAGAGACACCTAGTGGTGCTGTTGCCTTCTCATACAGCCCTGCTAGTCATAACTAATACATAGAGGCTGCCGTCAAATATATGCAGGACAGAACTTCTTCAAATCCTCTCTTGTTTTCCAGAAGCATGTTAGAAATAGAGGCCTAATCACTTGAACCTCTCACGCACTGGATAGAACTCTCCTAACACTTGTAGATGCACACACAAACTTAAAACCTCACTCAGAGAATGTACAGCAGAGAGTAGAAAGACAGAAAGAAAGAAATTTTATTGAAAGCCTTCCAAAGACCTAAGGGTCTATGAGACTAAAAAGAAACTGATACAATGAGCTGAGGGTGGAGCCACTAAACGGGTATCAACACCCATGACAAATAGAAATGAAAACCAGTCCTGAACATAATGGCATCAGTATCTAGAAAGAGAACTCTTTGAGCTCTTGAAGTGGGAGCCAGCAGGGGTATCAACTCGGAGGGGGCCGTCGATGTGCGAAGCTCATGTGATGGCATGTAACCTGTGATAGGTCATTGGCGACTATCGACAGGTGTGGTATGTTGTGGTCTCCTGGCTCTAGCCCTGCGGCAGACAAGTACCACCGTCACTCCTGTCGGTCGGCCCCCCAGTCCGGTGATCATAGAGGGAAGGTCCCCTAACGCCAATGAGTCTGGCGTATCTACTCTAGCTTGGGTCCTCGAGGCCGCTGTCTCCAGGGGTCCTGCTGGTTGGTGCTGTCTGGCTGGAAAAACTCGATGATCGTACTCTAAGTGGGGTTTGGCTATGTGTCCTGATTAACCCTACATGCTCCCTAAGTCAGATAGCCTCATGGATGAAGGCCGCTAGGCAACTTTGGTCTAGGTAGGATAGGAAACTAAATAGGGATCCAAGACCATCTCTAAAAAGGCAGTAGTAGCAACCTTTGATCTCATAGTACACATGGCATCTAAATGCGAAGTGCTCCTCTGACCCAATCTCTCGAGAATCACATAAAGTGCAGATGTGGCCCTCTTTGGGTATGCCCTCTGCTCGACCACTCTCAATACGCAGGCGGTGTGACAAGACCCGAAACTACCCTATCAATATCCTCAAGGAGTGAGGGAGGTGAATCCGTGTATACCTTGGTGGGTCAACGAAAGCCCTCCGCTGAAATCCGTAGACAGTGATCTCTATAGAAGCCGAGCTTCATAAGAAAATCACGAGGTGCCAACCAAGTCTTGAATGTGTGTAACTACAAGAGATCCTCTCCGATGAACTGGTTCACCTTGTGGTAGTTGAGCAGGAAAAAGGGAGCCTCAACACTGTAGTGGAAGGAAGGCACCCCATCTATGTGGAGTCCCAGGCTCTCAAATCATCTGCATGTACGTGCATGCCAGCACCTCTTGTCACCAATGCCATGGAGGACAGGAGCAACAGGATCCATACTGTCACCTCTTCTGCTGCCAATGCCATGGAGGACAGGAGCAACAGGATCCATACTGTCTAATGCGGTAAAGATTTGATGACCTGAAATGCCACATCAAGCTGTAGTGGGAAATTTTGCTCACAAAAGAGCTGAACAGATCCAGCATCGGGGCAAAATAGCAATTGCAGACGATTGCAATGAGACCTTCTCAGACAACTCAAGACTCCACACACTCCATAAGCAAGCAAGAGGGCCCAAAGCCCTGCGAATCAGCCGAGTTGGTTTGTAGAAGACTCGATTGGGTCAGCCAGGTGTACAGACTGAAATTGCCCGACTTTTGAACCTGTTTGACCTACGATAATTGCCGATGGAGGTCAAAGCCTATAAATAGGCCCTGGCAGTATAGTTTACATGCTATTTCATTGCCCTACTGCCACACAATCATGTTCTGATCCATCGTGGCTGTTTCCAGCTTCATCACTGCAAAGCATCCCTGTCCATAAAGGACCATATGGCAAGTAACCTCAGAAGGATAGCAACCTTCTGAATACTGAGACCATAACCTGTCTCACTGCGCATCACATCCTGAGCTCTCATAACGGTATCAAACCTATGAAGCCAAGCTCGAGGGCATTGCTTCTGGCCATGGAGGCACTTACAAAGCAAACATATCAATGATTCCTGCCCATGTGCAATATGACCTGAGTCAATAACTGCAGAAACCACATCTATCCTGGCATAATTGGCCAATGGATCATACCGGGCATCATTAGCCAAGGTATCCTCCTCACCATGTATAGCCTCATCCTCATCTGCAAGAGGCACTCCGCATCCTGGGAGCAAACTGTAACTGTCCATAGAAGATGCATCAACAATCTCCATAGGAGTATAAACCTTTGGAATACTCGAGACATCTGACCGTCTCTGACCAAAATTAGGAAGTAATCGTGGCTGTCCCAACTTTATAACAAGCCGCCTTGGCTCTTGTGTCTGCCAAACCATCTAGTCAATTAGGTCCTGCCATGGCAAGTAGGACCTGGTTGACCACCACCACCCTGGAAGCAAGGTCACACACAGGGGCAAATTGCTGCGAAGGAAAGATTCCCACACCGACCTCGCAACCCAGAGAGAAACACCCCTCTGGATCCAAGTAAAACCAAAATTAATCTCCCCAAACTTGAGTGTCCTCGTCACTAATCCAAAAGTGATTGGATTCCAATCAATGTGTGCACCTACTGTATTACAAAACAAATCCAAGGCAGCCCTGAAGGATGTGAGGTTCGCTATAATGGCATCCCAAAAAACATATATATCATCAGCCAGCTCACTATCCAATAGCTCCTCATCCTATCTCAGGGGAAGTCTCAGCCCAGTAATCTTTGTTTGGGATCAAATCTGCTCATTGCTTCAAGCCACAAATAAACATAAGAAAGGGGCAATAGGGCATCCCTAGCAAACTGATCTAGATATCTGAAATCCGTCTCCCCTTTCCCCTCTAAGAATTAAGGAAACCCCTCTGATCCATGCATCTAAGGATCCAAAGTGTGCAAGGGTACCCTCCAAAAAACACCAATCTAGCTTGTCATAAGCCTCTTCAAAATCCAAGAGGAAAATGGCAAGGCATTGGCCAATATGCATAGCCAACTACGAAGCCTACCAAAAAGAGAATATATCATCTCAAACAATTCTGCCATGCACAAAGTCCATCTATGTATCATGAATAAGATCTAGAGGAATGGGCTGCAAATACAAACTAATAGCTTCGGCCAAAATGGGTACCCAACAAAGTGATGGGTCTCCATCGCGATATGAAATTTCTGCAACCTCCCTTTGGGATAAGATGAATGAGACCTTTTGTAAGTGAAGCAAGCACCATAACAGAGTCCCAAATGCCCTGAAGGGCTGAGGTAACACGGTCCCCAGTCATGTCCCAAAAAGCACACAAAAAAGGAAGGTGTCAGTCCATCTAGACCCAGGCATCTGCCCTTGTGAAGGGCAAAAAGTGCAGTCCTGAATTCTGGATTGGTGAAAGAAGGCATCAAGTGAAAAGGTCATATATGGATTCACCAATACTGGAATACTCTACCAAACTCTATGTCTAGCATCATCTTTGGCAAGTGAGTCAAGATCGAGGGGACATAAAAATCTGTAGCTATCCACATGATGGCATCAAAATCTATCTACAAAACCCCGTCAGAGTCGATAAGTTGAGAAACACTTTCTCTGCCATGTCTCAGGTCAGGAGTAGAAAAAAAGTATTTATTGACTTTTCCTCCCATTCGAATCCAGAAGGATTTCCCATGCATAAAAGGCATACTATGCTCTCTGATCTAGCAAATGTTAGAGTTAGGATGAACTCTTGTAGGGGCTGAAGGGATGGTGAAATGCAGTGGACATGTGGCCAACTCCCATGCAAACAACTATGTGGTGGTTTAGGGGTTGGCATGAAAAGCGCTTGGAAATTTTGAGGGTCATCTTATTTCCAGTCAGTTTGTGATCCTTCTAGCTCTTAGGAGAGTCTCAGGTGGTGTGCTTGGAGGAAGGTGGCCACGTGTCCAACTCTAACATCCCCCCTTGAATTGAGTTACGGGAAGGAAAAACACCTAAGAACATCACAACAAAAACCTGCTGAAATTTCAAAACAAACCAGAACTGACGGAACTCCAAGGACTCAAAAAGTATATTCTGCATCAACATTAATTATTGGGGACAGTGGTTCATGCTGAATCAATCCTGAAAAATGACCATCTTGTTCTGCGTCAATCAAGCAAGCCTCAGAACTGTTGGTGGCATCTCGTCCCTTGTTATTCTTGTTACCAAAATCTCTATTGTAACAATTCTTTTTGTGTGTCCTTCATGTCCACAGTATCCACAAATTATTGAGATCCTCTTACCACCATCTCTGCTCTTTCTCTTTTCTTTAGTGGGAAATGCGGGTTCTCCAGTACCTGTAGTGGCTTAACTCCACTCTTCTCAAGGCATCTGAATTATCTCTTCAGATAGTAACGAGTTCATTATACCTCGGTCTGAGATTGGTAAGCAATGTCAATTTGGCATCATCATCTACTCGAACAGAAAGTGCTTGAAGCTGCTTCACGATGTGACTGCCTCCGATTGTGGTGAGTTGCCAGGGCATTTCCTTCACCCATCTGGACTGCAAAGAGCTCCTGCTTCAACATTATTTTTGAATTTTTAACTCTCGATGCAAATAAAGCTTCTAGCATATTCCAATTCTCTGCAGTCTCTTTCTTTGAGTCCCACACCTGCATCTTCTCAAAGCCTTGGCTATTGGCAGGCTTCTTTTTCGAACTAGATACGACCCCCCACAATCCCTTTTCCATAAAGAGTTGACGAACAAATAGTTGCCATGAGGGGAAGTTTCTCCCATCAAATTTTACGATCGACGTGTCTGGCAGACTAGCCTCCCATGCAAATTACTAAGTGGTGGTTTAGGGGCTGGCATGAAAAGCCCTTGGATATTCTGGAGGTTGTCTTCTTTCCAATCGGTTTGTGATCCTTCTAGCTCCCATGAGAGTCTCAGGCGGTGCTTGGAGCAGGTGGCATATTATCACGGGGTTGTGACGCTGGCAGCGGCAGTTTCATGTCCTTAGGGGATTGCTGAAAATACTCTATACTTCCTGAGAAGTTACCTATAAATTTGATGACTTACAAGCACTAGACATTGTCGTGGAAGCTGCTCTGGTGTCCTTCGTCATTGTACTATTGCTTGTGTGACAGTATATGGTCCTATGTAGTGCCACATTGGTTGCTTTTGTAGGAGCCGATCTTTATATACCTCACTGCTGAGGCAACCTGCGAGGTGTCTCTTTACTTCGGCTTGTGAAGCCTTTGTGGCTCCTTAGTTCAGTGTAGATTTGTAAACCACCACAACAAGATGAGTAGTGGTTCTTAGGTGCTTTCAATAATATATCTCTGGCATTTCAAGTGAATTGGATCTCGGGTCCTGCACATCAAAGTGATATTTTATGTGAATCGGTTCTCAATTTCGAATACCAACAAAGGGAGGTCATCTATTCTGCTGCCACAAATCCTGCCGCTTCACTGGCGTGAAAGCCTTGGCTCTTCGGATCGATCACCAAAAAATCAGCATAGGATCCCTTGTAGCAAGGCCCTCCTGAATCCCTCCATTTGTAGGTCTTTCCTGCTCTTTCCTTTCTAGGGCTGCCTGCTGACGAAGCCCCATCTCTTGCCTGAGGATCTCATGCCTCCTGGTGTTAGCAATAGTATGATGAAAATCACTAACACCAGATAGGGCAGCTTCCACATTTGAAGGAGATGACACTCCAGCCTGCAAATGAGATACCCAAATCTGCAAAACATCCTCTGTGAGGCCTCCACATACTCTGGGCCATTGATCGAAAAAGAATCCTTCATCCTACTGCCCAACTCAGCATGCAAAGTGAGATCTTCCTGTCAGTGTAAAGGTAGAGAGAATGGTCAACCTGACACTCTGAATGTTGCGGTTACAACAGCGAATTGATGAATACTAACATAAAGTGGGCGTTGACTTGTGATGGGTGTGCTAATTACAGCACTTTGCAGCCTGCTTCTCAAGGTTCCAGCAAGCAATAATGGCAAACTATACAACCAGCAGATTCCTACATATTTGTAATGTAAAAGAAACCTGCAAGCCAAGCCTTTGCAGAGTGGTCCAACATCCTAGCTGAGAAGACCATAGAAAAGACTGGAGAGCACAAAAGTGGGTGCTCATAGAGAACGAAAACAGTCAGGTGCTCCAAGAGATGGTGAATCGAAGGGAGGCCCGTAGCCTTGGTTGGACAAAGTCCTCTTCAGAGAAGGCTACACTAAGCTGAAAGCCTACCTAACCCAGCAGTTTAGTTTAGAAATATATTGTGTATGAGACAGTGCAGGAATTCAATGGGCAGGCCAGTATACACATCCTTAGGGCTGGCCAGGGCCTTCGCAGTCTGCAAGGCTGAATGTTCTGCAACAAAAGAGAGCTTTATATAGAGCCTGGAATGCCAATGGATCTAGCCAACTGAACCCTAAAGCAGCAAACCAGATTAGGATTTGGTCAACCTAGTCTGTAGACCCCCGGGTCAGGGCCTATAGACCCCCCCAACAAGGCTCATTCTGGCTGGGATTTGCCTAGCACTATTTCCCACATTATATGCTTTGTATCTGCCTATATGCTGGCCATTATGCAGCTCTCCATGCCCCACCTCTGGGGCCATAACCTGGCTGCGATCCTGCCCTATGTCAGGGCCCATGGGATGGCCAACAGCATGGATGTCCGCCCTACAGGGTGGGTCCCAAGTGAAACGTAAGGACAACTGTTTGCTCCCCACATGGAAGCCTGTGTGCTGCCCATGTGGTAGCCTCTCTATCCCTCATCCTTGCCCCTACACTTATACAAGTGTCGCTCCCCCATCCTCGAATCATTTGGGTAGTTGACGCTTAATTCTGACACCCCCTCTCAACAAGCTGTTGTGAGGCATAGCCCACTAGTCTACCCCTGGGAAGAGCACTCAAGAACATGTCAAAGGCATCCACCATGTCTAGTCCAAACATTGATAGAACATCCTCCAGCATCTGCTCTCTGCTGGCGTGTTTTTGTCATCTAGAAACTGTTGCACATCGTCCACACTCCACCTAAGCTTCCACCTAAGCTGTACTGCGTAAATCATCCATGACGTCGATCCAAGTGATAGCAATCATCTAACAGATCCCTACATGGAAATTTCTTTCTTTTTTTTTTGCAAAGAAAGGAGCCTTCTATTAATGCTTGAAAAACTTTCATACAAAACAGCGGCCCCGAAGGTGCTGAGTATGGAAAAAACCGATAAAGGCTGAAAGAAAAAAAACAGCTTGTTCCAGAGAAACCTAGCTCAATGCCTAGGGGATCTCTGGTACAAGGGCTAATAGCCAGGTGGGGAGGACTATACAACCAGTGAATCCGGGGTGGAGTGAATGTGTAGAAAACCCATGCAGTCCAAGCCTTGCAGAAACGTGTGCACCTCGCAACAACAGTCGCCCTAGAGCCCGCGGTCCAATGCTCCCAGGTGGAGCGTAGGGTGTAAATGATATCCTGCCAGATGGCAAAAAAGGTAGCCGAGGGTGGAACCGGATGCTACCAGACTACAGCGAGCAACCCAAATGTTCCACACCATGACATTGGCTACTATCTCCCACACGCTATCCTCCGGAGGGGAATGGCATGGAAACTTCTTTAGTGCCTTGCTGCACTGAATTTAGTGCCCTGCTGCACTGAAATCTTTACCTTCTAAATTTAGTGCCTTGCTGGACTGAAAGACTTATTTGATCCTCTGCCCTTGCTGCTGTCCTGCACTGCTCTTCCTAGTGCCTTTGGTGCACTCTTAAGAGGCCCTTTGCAGTCTCCAAGGCTGACTGTCTGGATGAATGTTCTGGCTGGGGCGGAGACAACTTCTGCTTCTGTTATAGATAAGCTGACAGTGAAAGAGTTCATGGTTCTAGGTAAGAGCTGGTGGCAGGTTACCTCTTGCATCGATAAGGGGAGCCTGTTTTGAGTATGAGCAGGTAGCTACAATCTTCTGCTTGCAGGCTTATGTAAGGAATGGTGCTCCCTAAGTTATTATCTAGAGGCTGGTTTTTGAAGTTTGAGCTCGTTGATAGTGGTACATAGGGGAGACTTAAGTTTAAGACAAAACTTTGATACAACACAATTGTGGAAGATGACTTGCTGAGTGTGCCTGCACATGCAGGCTTCCAGAAGCAGAATCCATACGCACGTCCTTTGCTTCCAGGGACAGCTTGAACCTGAATATGTATAAAGATACACTTTCACTCCAAATTATGGCCTTGCGACTAAAAAGGTTCTGCAAATTTTGTAGGCAAGATAGGCTCACATTTATCCTACCCAGATACATTCTAGTGACTACTGGCATCAACCTCGTCATCAAGCAGCTCAATTGTCATGCTCCTGCTGCTCTAGCCTAATAAGCGGCCATCATAAGTACACTCATAGCACTAGTTATCGTTCTCCTTCCACTCTAAGCCATCTGTGTCAACTGTTGTGGCAGCGCCCTGCTCCTCAGAAACAAACTTGCTAATGAGGAAATTTCACAGAGAACGCTGCAAAAGCATATTACTGCCATCGAATTATTGCACTCGATTAGAATCCAGAATGTACACGGTGAGGATCGGCAGGGCAACCAATCCGCCAGGGACGGAAGGCGGAGAACAACACAGAGGAACACCCAAATACCTTCATAATGAGACTTTGGAACGAATTTAGGCACGAGCATACGATGCCAAAGCAAAAAAATGGCGATAGCTGCCGCAGAGAAAATAAGCTGGCCACGGGCAATGATGGGGAATCTCATCTCGACGATCAGAATGTGATGAGAGCTATGGCAGTAACATGACGACTAGCACGAGTGAGTGAGTCCTCACGGCGATGATTCCTTAAGGATTCCCAATGATTTCTATATGATTATGCCGAATTTCAATGATTCCTTTGACCTTTATTTCAGCCTCTAGTTGCTACCACGGTCTTAGTGCTCCCACATGGGGAGGTGTTTTTGTGTGTCCAAATGTTTAAGGCTGTTTACACACTTGCCCGCCCGTGGGCATGCCCAAGGCTCATGGACGGGCAAGATTGCACGTCCATAGCCTGCCCACAGTTCAGATGCATTTATGGCATCTTGGGCGCCCATAGTGTGTAAACACCCTAAGAGTGGGCTTTCATTCGTGGTATGTGATTTGGCAAGTACCTCTCCAAGAGGAACACATGTGCTAGGTCTGGAGTATGGCTGGCATATGCATGTGTCGCACGTGGCACCATTGTTTGTGAGACCTCTACAATGCTGGCGAGACAGCTTCAAGCTCTTCGTTCCCATACACAATGAGAGTTGCTCTATATGGTTGTTAGTGTGTCATTGAGCCCATTGTAGTACTTGCAAAAAAAAAAAAGGGTTTGACCTCTGATGAATCGTTTCGCTTGTCTACTACTTGAATAGTTCATTTGATTAAGGTTTAATTGACACAAGGATTTGGTCTTCTCATTTGATATCACATGTGATAGTATTTTCATTTTATGCGGTCTGGAATTCGTGCATCCTTAGTTGTGGTAACACGAAATACGTGCACTCTGAGACTAGTAAGGCTATTAGATTCCAATAGGTAGTGGCCCATATTCAAGTCCCGATGCACGCATGGTCAAACGGGTGGGTGAGTTCAAAAAACAAAAATGCACAACTTAACACCTTATAGTTTTTAGCCTAGAAGATCAAAACAAGCATGGGAATGAAACAAGTTATTTGGTCTACAAATTTGTTGTCAATAGTAGCTAGATTTGAGGTGAAGCTCGATGCTTTGTTTGGGCAAGCTTTATGTTTATTCTCTTCAATTTATCAAATGTTAATGTGAGCACCAAAAAAGTTGGTGCAAATGCTTGGAAAGCACAATTTAAGCTAATTTTAAAATTGTGAAAATTGGGATTCGGCATGGCTGGGAATGCTCTCTAAGAGATAGGGAATTCGAATATTTAGAGTTGATCATTGTAGGGTGATAGCAAAGGTGGTTGATCATTTCAAGGCGGTGGTGGAGAAGCTCGATATTTTTAACACTCTTTTAACACCTAGATTTGGTAACTAGTTGCGCAAATGATAATCTATTAGTAGAGTTTGATTATCTAAAGAGGGAGATTTGTGAAGGAGGTTACTATTGGAATATTGGGAAGATGGTAGCTGAGAACTGAAACATCTTAGAGACCTTATATGGTGTGAAAATGAAGCACTTTGCAATTGTAGATGGACGAGTTTGAGAATTGAGGAGCCTTTCTCAATTGGATGCAGGCGCTGTTGAAATAGCTACATGAGCTTGGGTCGTATGTGGGGAATGAAGATAAGAAAGCCATCCTTTTGAAGGGCATGTCTTCCAAATACAATAAAACTATAAGAATTCCTCATTTGTATAATGATGCTGACTATTTCGACTGTGTAGCATGAACAGCTCAAGCAAGAGGCACTCCAACCTATGAGAGAGATTGCATATGCAGAAACTAGAAAAAGAAAGACCTTCAAAGATGAGAACCAAACATGTTACTAATGTGGAGAGCCGGGGAATATTGAAAAGTCTTGCATCAAAAAGCATAAAGACGAGGTAGCCAAGAGAGGAAAATTGGATGTTTGTGCACAAGATGAGACTTCATCATCAACGGAGGTTGCAAGTCTTGTAGCAAATGACATTCTTCATACAGATTGAGATTTTTAGATCAAGAGCATATTTTAGGATCACTAGATAGCAATTGTGTAAGATGGTCGTGTTGACCATGTTTCAGATGCTCTTGGTGGTTGAGTGTTCTGATTATTCATGTTGTTTGATAGTGTGTGCTCCCCATTTGGTCACGGGGTTAGTGTCTTAGTGCTCCCACATGGGGAGGTGTTTGTGTGTCCAAGGGTTTAAGAGTGGCCTTTTATTAGTGGTATGTGATGAGCAAGTACCTGTGGTGATCTGCTAGTGGACTCACAGTGATTGGTCTATGATGTATGTGATAGGTCAGTAGTATGGTTGGCATATAGCACGTGACACTATTGTGTGTGAGACCTCTATAAAACTAGCAAGATAGCTTTGAGCTCCTTCTCTTCAGGTTGCGAGCCTTCATTGCAATACACAACCCATGCTTATGAGAGTCAAAAGTGTCATGTCTATAGTCTATAGGGTTGTAAATATGTCACTGAGTCCATTGTAGTACTTGCAAGGAACTAGGTCGGGGTAAGTAGGAGAGTCGGTGTGTCAAGTTGGTGCTATGAGTCGAGTTGGTTTTTCAATAACAGTGACTTGATGAATTGTTTCACTTTTCTACTATTAGAATAGTCATTTGATTAAGGTCTAATTGACACAAGGATTTGGTCTTCTCATCTGATGTAGCATGTGATAATATTTTCATTTTATGTAGTCTGGAGTTCGTGCATCCTTGGTTGTAGTACATGAAATACATGCGCTCTAAGACTAGTGAGGCTATTAGATTCCAACAAGCATTGGCCCGCATTCAAAGTCCCAATGCATGCAGGGTCAAATGGGTGGGAGAGTTTTATTAAAAAATAGAGAGGACATTCCCACGATGCACAACACCTAGATTCGGTGGCTAGTTGCGCAGATGATCCCCTATTGGTAGAGTTATTACCTAAAGTGAGAGGTTGGTGAAGGAGGTCATTATTGATTATCTAAGAGGTTCGTTAAAGGAGGTGGCTAATGATTATCTAAAGAGGCAAGTTTCTGAAGGAGGTGGTTGATAATGAGCCGGATTATCACCTTCTTCCTCCTTGTCATCTTCTTGCATATTAAAACCAACCATCTTCTTCTTATTTCCTGGTAAATTACAACTAATTTTTGTTGTCTTCTCTAATCATCATTAGAATCCTTCTTAGCATGATGTCTACCTTTCAATATTTTCTCTAAGGACTTATCCAAACAAAATTTTGCATTTTTTAGAGAGAAAATATATATTGCTATCTTCGTGTCTAGAATATGTCAAGGCAATTTACCAAATGAAAAATTCAAGGAAGAAAATGTGACATATACAATAGTTATAGAGTTGAATTAGCTATAGCCTTCACTTGTACTAGGGAAAAATATTTCTTTCTTTTTAGAAGTCCTTTTGGATTGGATATGGTTAAAAGGGGGAAATTTTGGTTGGTCAAGTGTTAGAGTCCACATTTGCTGATTTCCATACGTATCCTTAAAGTAATTTTGTTCCTTTTCAAGGTGGTACCAAGGAATATGTTTTGTCCTGACAAGGCACCACAAAACTTTTTCTTTGAGAGTTGCCAATCTACATTGTGAGCATTATAGCTTCTATTCAAGTAAATTTAGCGTAAATGTGATTCCATGAACATTTGTACATCCTAGTCTCTCAAAATACGATGTGATCATGCTTTTATTATAAGTTTACACATTTTCAATGTACATGTATTAAAGTGGTAAGAGAGTACTTGCGTGGTCATTTGGGCAAAGAGTGGTTCATTGACCCTCCTCGTATTTTGTACCAAGATGCATCTCAGTGGTGGCACCTTTGGCTTTAGGAAGGTCTCCCCCTCAATGAGGTATAGGGGGATTTGAAAGAGTGGTTTTGCCTAGCTAGAATAGGCTACTCAGATCGCTTGGAGGAGGTGGGATTTTTCTCTTACACAACACACATAGGATAACGCTTTCAACTAGAGGCCTTGCCCTAGACTCTTGAGAGAGAGAGCCATTGAGTAGAATAGTAGGTGCCTCAGGAGGTCAGATCAAGATTCTAGACATGCTTGTGATCCACCATGTGGCCACGGAAGATGCCATCACCTTAGGCCCCAGAGGGACTACTGTAGGTACTAAGCCCCATTTGGGGCTATAGCATTATCTATGGGCATTCATTAAACTATGCCATAGCCCCTCAGGCCCCCCTTGGGCCCTTGCTAGCTATGTGGGCTAGTGTGGGGGCTACTTGGGTCTATCCTAGGCCATAGGAGATATTGCAACAACCTTAGCACTACCTACAATTGCTCCCAAACCTATAAAATACCACCCTACAAATTAATAAAATCAAGTAGCTCACATGTTGCTACCTTTTGAACCTTTAAGGACATATAATACAACCAAGAAGCATCCAAGAACTAGACCAAGGTCAAAGGAAATATTAGAGTACATTAACAAACTACCAACCTGTGAGAATTTCAAGGTACAAGTTAAAATATTTGATATGTTCTAGAAAAAGGGGGGCTTCAATTGCCAAGGTTGCATATTTGTTTTGCACAATGCCTACAAGAGGATGTGTTGAGGATGTAAGAAAATAATACAACGTATGTGCTCAACAGATAACAGGATCTCATATGCAAGAGAGAAAACAAGATAGTATGGAGAATTAAAAATTTGATTACTATAGAACTGATACAATAGATGGCGCTACCTCCCAACCGTGCGCTCGTGATGAAATGGGCTTCACGGGCTTGCTCTTATATAGCCACTAGTCATAGTCGGTTAGGCTCAATTGGGTGACCAACCCAATCCGCCCAATACGATCGACTGGGAGTCGCGACTAGGGGTCGGTCCTGAAATAGGCCACCGACCATACGATAGAACTAATGCACAAAATAGAGCAACTAACCTATGGTCACCATTCGGCCCAGAGCCATCCGGGATCATTTGAGGCTCCAAACGGGCCCCGCAACCCGAGAGTGGGCTACCCCGGGAAATGCTTCATCTACCCTCAATGCGGTCAGTCAAGGGATGCCTTCCTGCACTTGCATGTAGCCTAGTTGGCAGTGTGCCAACTCTATCTAAAGCTGTCCAGCCATCAGGCCACACATGGCCCCCATCTGGTTCCAAACCAGAACCTACCGGGATAACCGAGCTACTCAAATGCCTTCTCCTCATATAGGGGGCTTACAAGTAGAGTTAGCTGGTTCCTGCATAGTTACATGAGAGTGGAGCATTGATATCTAACACCCCCCCTTAATGTCCACCTACAAGTGAACTTACTTTTCGGCCCAATGCCAAGGCGATGAAGATGCCTCTCCAGTAAGTCTCTTCCAAGAGCCTTTGTGAAGATGTTCGTAGCATTCTCTGTAGTCAGACATTACACCAAGTCGACCTCTCCATCCATGATGAGCTCGTGTACAAAGTGATATTGAATCTTAAGGTGTTTTGTGCAAGCGTGGAACACCGGGTTCTTTGCAATCGCCATGCAACTTTGATTGTCACATGATAACTACGTAGGCTTGTTCTGCACTACACCCGTGTCCCTCAAAATCCTCCTCAACCACACTGCCTCGCAAGAAGCAAAGCATGCAGATTTGTACTCGACCTCGGTAGAAGAAAGAGCAACTGTGGGTTGCTTCTTGTTGACCCATGACATAACTCCAGATCCAAGTGAGAAACAGTACCCTGTCACTGATCTCCTGTTGTCCACGTCTCCTGCCCAATCCGAGTCACAGAATCCGATCAAGATGTTGCCCTTGGTATAGGTGATGCCATAATCAAGTGTGCCTTTGATGTATTTCAACACTCGCATCCTTGCCCTCCAATGGTTCTCCCGGGGCTTATTGGAAAACTTGCTTAGTACACCAGTTGCAAAACTGATGTCCGGCCGTGTGTTGCACAGGTAAATCAAGCTGCTCACAAGCCTTCTGTACTTCGCTTCGTCCACCAGTGATGATGAATCCTCGTTTGAGAGCTTCGCGTCAACCTCCATAGGGGTACCAACTATCTTGCACTCAGCCATGCCAAATGCCTTTAGTATCTCTCCAGCATACTTCATCTATGAAATGAAGATCTGTTTCGGCTCCTGCCAAACTTCAATCCCCAAACAGAAATGCATCTGTCATTTCAAACTCTCTTCCTAGCAAATGCTTCGTCTGCGAGATCTTCTCTTCACGGTTCCCTGTTATGACAAGGTCGTCCACATAAAGGACCACGATCATACACTTGCCTCCTTCTCTGAAGATATACAAATTTGCATCAGATGGGCTCCTCCTAAACCCGTTTTGCAGAAAGTAGGCATCAATTCGCTGGTACCACGCTCGCGGGGCCTGTTTCAGCCCGTAAAGTGCCTTCTTCAGTTTGCAGACTTTACCTTTTGAACCGAGGATCTCAAAACTTGGTGCTTGTTCCACGTATACCTCCTCCTTGAGATCTCCATTCAGAAAGGCGGATTTCACATCCATCTGAAACATAGGCCAACTTCCCTGGGTAGCTAAAGCCAAAACACTGCGAATTATGGTTAGTCGAGCTGTGGGAGCAAAAGTATCTTGATAATCAAAACCATGTACTTGTGCAAATCCTTTTGCCATGAGCCGAGCCTTGTACTTATCCAACGTGCCGTCGGACTTGTACTTGGTCTTGTACACCCACTTAGTTTCGATTACCTTGCATTTTGGTGGTCGATCCACAAGGTCCCAAGTGTTGTTCTTCATTATGGAGCCATACTCCGACTGCATAGCCTCCATCCACCTATCATCGCCCTGTGCCTCTTCAAGACACTTGGGTTCATCAGCACGGATCACTTCTGTCATCAAAGCATAGTTGACCAAGTGTTCCTGCGCCCTTCTTTGCTCCTCTAATCTCTTAGACCGGCGGTGTTCGGATGGTTTCTCCTCAATGGCTGGAGGTTCTCTGCCATCCAAAAGTTGCTTTACCCACTTCGGGAATGGCCATTGCCATTGTGGTTCTACAAGCTCTTCTTCATCTTCTTTGTCTTGAATCCTCCCAAGCACTGTTGGGGGAGTTCGGTCTGCTATTGGTGGCGGTACTGGATGGATATCTCGGTACTGGTTGTCTAGGAAGGAAGCATCCTCCTCCAATTGATGTGGCTATTCTGAGAAGACCACATTGCGACTTACAATTACCTTCTTGGTAATAGGGTTATAGAGACGGTAACCCTTCGCCTCTTCACTATAGCCCAAGAAAATACACTTCTGGCTCTTTGGTTCCCATTTGGTCCTCGTAGCATCAGGGACATGCACAAAACAATCACATCCAAAAACTCTGAAATGTGTAGTTGAAGGTTTCTTACCAGAAAAGGCTTGCAGTGGAGTCATCCCGTTCATAGCCTTCGTGTAGCTACGATTCAGGATGTAAATTGCAGTGTTAAATGCTTCAGCCCAGAAAGTCTTTGGCAAATCTTTCCCTTTAATCATACTCCGGCCCATTTCGCAAATGATGCGAATCTTGCGTTTTGCTACTCCATTTTGTTGTGATGTATGTGGCGGGAGTTTCTGCCTCTTGATTCAGTGACTTTTGCAATAACTTTCGAATTCAGTTGATGTGAACTCTCCACCTCTGTCTGATCTCAACTTCTTCACCTTCCTCCCCGTTTCTTTCTCGACCATTACATGCCATTCCTTGAACCTATTGAAAGCCTCGTCTTTAGTCTTCAAGAAGTATATCCATATCCTTCTACTGTAGTCGCCGATCAGTGTCATGAAGTAGTAGGAACCACCCAAAGCTTCCGTCTCCATCTTTCCACAGAGGTACGTGTGAACGAGCTCTAGAGGAGCCTTTGCCCTGCTTGCCTCTTTAGGAAAGGGATGCCGATGCTGCTTGCCCATCATGCAAGCTTCACATACATCGGGCAGATCTCAAATTTCTGGTAGGTCTGCAATCATTCCACTTTTATGCATCTCCTTCAAAGAACTAAGGTTTAAATGACCAAACCTCTCATGCCACAACTTAGTGTTCTTCACATTGGCTCGAGCACTGAAAGCTGAGAGTTCGTAGATGTTATTGCGCCGTGTACCTTTACCAACAACCTTCCCTTGAAGATCCAAAATCTGTGCACCATTCTTATCGAATTGAACTTTGAGGTCCCAATCCGTGATTGCAGAAACGGACAACAAGTTCCTCTTGATATCTGGCACATAAAGAACATCGGACAACTGTTTTACAACTCCATCTGACTTGAGAGCAATCATACCTTCTCCTTTTGCTGGACATTTTGCATCATTGCCGACTGCTACTAGGATGTCATTCCCTAGCGGCTATGAGAGGTATACCAATCCCTTTGATTGGTCATGTGGCACGATGCACCATTGTCAATGATCCACGGTTCATCCGCAGGTACATGAACTGCCTCCATGCAAATCTCCTCAATTGCAACGAACAACTCTACTGGTACTGCCTACGCGTTGTTGCTGGACTCTTTCTTTACTCCGTTCTTCTCATCTGCAATCTTCTTTCGGCACTCATTCTGCTTGTGCCTTGCCTTGTTGCAATAGAAGCACTTGATGTTCTTCTTATGGGTTACTAGAGTCCTTACCCTTACCTTTCTTTGATCCGGTCTAGAAAGTCGAATCTTCTCTAGTCGTCATCCTCCTCTAGAAGCATCACGCTGAAATCCTCAAAGTTGAGGGGCAGATTTCTGTTCTGTGTATTCAGCGCCGTAACAAGACCGTCCTACTTTGGTGGGAGAATCTGTATGCACCTTCGTGCTAGATTCTCACTGGTGATGGTGATGCCAATCGTAGTCATCTGATCGCATAGATTCTTCACCCTGGTGATGAACTTCTCTGCCGCTTCAGACTCAGACAACTTCTCGTTCACGAATTGAGTCTCTAGATTTTGAATCCGCATTTGATTTGTGGTCTTGTACTGATTTTTCAAGACTGTCCATGCCTCCTCTGCTATGGTGACATGTTGAATTAACGCCATGATGGAATCACTAACACTACAGACAATAGAACACATCACATCTGCATTTCTTCTTGTCCACGCGAGAATGTCATCCGCAATTGGTACTATCTGTTGTCCTACATTAGCTGGATCCGGTCTCGCAACCGGCCTCACGTCCACCCCAGTAGCAGTGTCCCAAAGCTCGTATGTGCTTAGGATGGTCTTCATCTTGAACTTCTAGAGTGGATGGTTAGAGTCGTCCAACTTTTCGCTTTCGCCGAACGGTGGGATTTGCAGTCTTGTGGGCTGGGCCATCTCTCACAATTTGCTCACAAACAGAAACACACTACCAAATCTTCTTGCTAGAGTCCAGGCTCTGATACCATGGCTTTGATACCATGTAAGAAAATAATACGTCTGTGCTCAACTGATAACAGGATCTCGTACGCAAGAGAGAAAACAAGATAGTATAGAGAATCAAAACTTTGATTACTGTAGAACTAATACAATAGATAGCGCTGCCTTCCAACCGTGTGTCCTGTGAAAGAAGCTTTGATGGCATGCTGGAAACTGTAGAAGACGGAGGCTGGATGCTAAGTAATCGGGGTTGCTGTAGCCAATGATGAAATGGGCTTCACGGGCTTGCTCTTATATAGCCACCAGTCATAGTCGGTTAGGCTCAATTGGGTGACCGACCCAGTCTGCCCAAAATAATCGATTGGGGGTCGGTCCCGAAATAGGCCACCGACCATACGATAGAACCCATACGCAAAACAGAGCAACTAACCTATGGTCTCTGTTCGGCCCAGAGCCATCCAGGATCATCTGAGGCTCCAAACGGGCCTCGCAACCCGAGAGTGGGCTGCCTCAGGAAATGCTCCGTCTACCCTCAGTGCAGTTAATCAAGGGATGCCTTCCCGCACTTGCATGTAGCCTAGTTGGCAGTGTGCCAACTCTATCTAAAGCCGTCTAGCCATCAGGCCACACATGGCCCCCGTCTGGTGTCCAAACCAGGACCTACCGGATAACCGAGCTACTCAAATGCCTTCTGCTCATATGGGGGCCTTACAAGTAGAGTTAGCTGGTTCCCGCATAGTTACACGAGAGTGGAGCATTGATATCTAACAGAGGATACATAGGGGAAGAAAGCTCTAGAAAGTGCTATGATAGAATATAGATTGGGGACACCACCTAAGGCCAGATTTAATGTTATCACCCACCTTAACAAAAATTTGCCTGGTCTTGATTGAAACGATAGGAAATCTAGAAGCTACAAATGTGACCTTGTTAGCTGAAAGAGCATAAGTAGACAAAGTACTATCTAAAGTGGAGAGGTAGGGAAAAAAGATGCAAGAAAAACGGAGGAAAGAAAAGCCAAAAAGAGAGGAATGGGAAAATGAGAAATCAACTTGGGAAGCAAAAAGAATTTGTCTCAAAGATAAAATGCAAGCCATGTTTATTGAAATAGTACAACTCAAGGACAAAGGGGAGAAACACCGCAAGGAGGATGCAAGATCATTGATGAGATGAAATCTAAGAATGAAAAGCTCAAGAAGGAAATGGCACCATTGCAAGTAATCATGCAAGGAAAATATGATGAGTTCATGTAGTAAATCACAAAAGGGAAAGCACATATACTTGTACGGAAAGAAATGGTTAAAAAAGGCATAGCAGCACCCAAAAAGCACCTTATATCTAAAACATTGGAGGAAGAAAAGAGGCAAAGCAGCAATGCATTGAATGTGTTGGTTAGAGGCATAACAATAGGTGACACAATCCTGTTAAATGCTAAATCTTGGTCAACCTTACATGTGAAGCATCCTAGAGGGTGGGTAAGGCTGATGCACTGATAAGGCCCATGGTAGTGAGACCATGGATAGCAACATATAGATCCACCCTCATGAGCATGACGGTAGCATTGAAGGGTACCATGATTTTCTTAGATGATAATCTCAAACTCCTACAACAAGAGCATGGAGAGAGGGGATGGTGTGCATAATGGTAGCAAGATAGGAAGGGAAACGGGCACCCTATAGAGACGACAAAGTGTATCTCTAAGAGAGGATAAATAAAGAAGAAAGGGAATAAGGGGAAGTTTCTAGCACATGATAGGGTTTAACTCATGAGATGCGAGCACAAAATAGGCTAAGGATGGCAGTATGGAACTGCAATGGCACCCTCTAGTCTAAACTAGGGGGCTTCTCAGAGACTTATACAAATAGAGACATGATTTTCTACACTCAAATGCATGAGTTCCTAGAGAGGGGCTACCCACAATGACAAGATGCAACTGGGAGTCAGCCCATAGGAGAGAGGTGAGCAGAGATAGTGGGATAAAAGGCTCTAGAGGAGTGGAAATTTGCTTCAGAATACTTCTAAGACCACTTATATCAGTAATGCGGAAGGAGGAGCATGCACAGCACATGTGGATACAAGTTTAAGCACCTAACACATGACCAATTTTCATTGTAGTATGCTACGTTCCCTTGGGCACATCATCATATTTGATGAGGTCACCACATAAGTACACAATTCATACAAGATGATATATGTTAAAATCACAAAAATCTATAGATAGGTGGAGGTTCTCCTTCTAGATGACTTCAATGCACCTATGAAGAGTAGACAAGTTGGCCTCCTTGACTTCAAAATTGAACCCCTTTGTGTACTAGCCACCAGAGCTTGGGATACTGAGGCACTTGGAGGATGTACCATAGGTCACAAGATATGGCTGACATTTATTGGAGATGGGAGCAGTGCTAGCCATAGGATGAGACCTACTGAACCCTACCCATGTTCAGATACACTTTGAACATGCCCTTAATGTGGTCTATATAAGACACTTGCCTTGTGAGCTACTATTCTTCATTGGGGATGATGTAGACCTCACTGAGCTTTCAGACACTCTGGTATCAGTGGTTCAAGATGTCATTGTTAGATTTATCCCTCTAACTCAATCCACACCATGCCACCTAGCTAGGATGATGCCCCAAAACCCATGGTTTGATGATGAGTGCCATGAGATGAGATCTCACCTCATATGTGAGCAGGATTGGGACACCTTATAATGATTGAGACATAACCGATATCATGGTGCTTGACATACCAAAACAGATGGGTTTTCCCCACACATAGGATGGATGAGGTGAGTGGTTCTTTTCCAGGAGGGGATCCCACTTTTGGGTGGGGACTCCTCTCTAAGGGTAAGACACCTATCCCCTTCATAAATCTAGGCATCTGGTACAATATGGGACCTCACTCTACGGCATCCTAATCCAAGCCCCACCCTTCCGTTGAGGCATTACGATCCATTTGAGAGTGTGAGAGTTTCTAGAGTGTTCTTGTGAGAATTCACTTCCAAAGAGAAAAGTTTAGATCCATGAGAGAGAAGTTTTTCATTCTTTGTGAGAGTTTCCATATTGAGAGTTGAGTGGGCGATCCATTGAGAAAGGTATAGAGCTTAGCCTTCATTGAGCGTTGTTTGCATTTTGGAGAGAATTAGACTCCTCCATTAGTTCTAGGGAGAGAAAACCCTAGTTCTCCTTTTCAGAGTTTTTCAAGAGTGAGCTTTAGAGCACCATAGTCTCTAAGGGTGACTCACACAACCTAAAGAAGGCAAAATAAGCAGCAGACTCTAGCAAAGGCTTGAGACGGCTCTATCAAAGCACAGACGATTGCATCTCCTTCGAGCTCTCTATATCATCAAATGCAATCACTGCTCCTACAACTAGGCACCGTGGAGCCAACATTTACGTAAGCAGCAGCTGCAGCACCTCCTACGGGCGAGCTTCCAAATCAAGCCGACTCAATAGTTGCGAGCACCCAAAGATTCCATCTACACTCAGCAAGCAAGAAGTAGAGGCGGCCATGGCACCATCTTCGAGTCCAGCTCCAACCAGGCGACACAGCATCGACAACCAAGGTGACTCCATCGAATCTGCTCAAACGACAGCTCTACAACGCCTCTCCAATGACACAATCAACATACTCATAGAAATGCCTTCATTGACCTTGGCAGCCCTTCTAAACCATCTTTAGCACCCAAGGCGATGTCTCCCATCATCAACAGCTTCAACACTATGACCACCAAGATCACCACAGCATTGGCTGCTCCACAGATGATCTTAACACACGAACGGGTGCAATAGGTCTAAACTCCTGTGAGACGCATTCACGACAATGCCAACTCCATTAACTAAAGTAAGGCATCCATCACCTCGTGACGACGACCTGAGCTGCAGCCTCAACACATAGAGGCGACCTCCCGATTGACGACCCACGGCATCTCACCCGGCTGCAGATCCAACAATGTCAACGCACTCAGACGCCTTCACCATGAGGCCTTCAAAATGACCCAAAACCACGGTGTACAACAAGCTCATGAGTAGTCCATGCTCATGCGATTGAACCCAAGCTATACCCACAAGAAGCAAAGAAGGCTACGACGTCTTTGGCGGTTCACGAACCGCCGAAGCCTACGGCGTCTACGATGTCTTCACGAACCGCAGACGGAATTTCTAACCAATAATGGAATCTTTCTACATTTCTTCAGTATCTCCATCGAATTCTAGAGTGACATGTGGCACACTCGGGAGAAAACATGTGGCAATCCCAAGGCTTATCTTATTCACCACATAAGCCTTATCCCTAGTCACGTCACCACCACCGACCGACTTCCACGTCAGTAGTGCTAAATGTGTGTAACATCATCACTGGCTCAATCTCCACCACAAGAGCATTATCCTGGCATGTCATTACCCTATCCCAGAGGACCACATCACATAGGTCCACATCATCATGATGCCATAGTAGCACCGGGGTCCCTTGTGACACATCATCATATCTAGCTCCTATGTCATCAGTTGGGTCCTCTGTTCGCATCAACATCCATGTTAACTGTCACATCATCCTATCCACATCACCTGCCACGTCAATAGGTACAATCAGCATTGACTAGTCAAACTACCACATCATCCTTTGACCAATCAAACTACCATGTGGACTGGCCACCTCATCTACCAATCGGCACTTAGCCTCCTTCTAGGCACACTTACCAAGCACTGCATATGCACACAGGTGCCACCTCCTTAGTGCCCCAAAGGCACACCCCTTGCTAAGCACACACTCTACATGTGAACATAGTGGCCACATCACTACCACATCATCATTTGCACCCTTTTTGCCCCTCCACTTAGATCAAGGTGTATCTCTTGATACAGGAAGAATTTGAAGGCGTTTAAAAAGAAAAAATGATCTATTTTTTGTGGTCTGCACACGCATAACATCAGACATCCGTTTTGGTGCAAGTATAACACACTTTTTATCCTCGGTAAGACATCCACTTCTTGCACGCACATCAGCCTCTACATCGACGCATTTGAACCAGCACCTAAAATGAACAAAAGGAATTATTTGCTGCTTTATCATCGCTCAACAATTAGTCTAGATCTAGATTAGATCATCCATAACGGAGAGAACTCCAAAGCAGTCAAGCCATGCCAAAAAATTCCTAAATATTTTCTCCTCAGAGTCAATCCCTTCATTCACATGTGGTTTCACATATTATATTTTTGAAATCCGATGTTCCATAGTTGAATGAGTAGAATTCAAAGTTTATGGAGGCATTAGCTGATTGATCAGAGGGCAGATTGCACATTTGTTCCTTTTACACCCACATGCGACCATTGTAAAGCCTTATAGGCTATTTTTTGGCATTGTGCACATCATTTAAGCCTTGTAAAGCCACCCGGCTATTCCCAATATCATTTGCCACCAGCCTTGTAATAGATTGGATTATAAATTGCGGTTCTATCTTCATTGATAGTTCAGATTGCACTTGATATAGTTAGTGTATTGTAGTTGATTCAGACCGTGATTTCCACAACTCTTTGGGTAGATTTCTTGCACCATATCTACGACTAGCAACCTCAATTTCGAGCATCTGCTAAGCTAGACAACTCCAATTATGGCACATGGAAATACCGAATGGAGACAATTATTGTACTTCAAGACGAATGGGAGTATGTCGATGAGTCTACATCTAGACCACATCAGATGGTCTAGCAGCAACTCCCACCATTGTCCTAGAACTAGCAATGAGATCTATGCCTACACCACCAATGCTCACACCTGCAATAGATACTGCCATTGCCCGAGCATAGGAAAAATGGGACAAGAGAGGAAAATATGCATATCATTTAATCAAGCAGAATGTGCAAGATGTCATGCTAAGACATCTCAACACAATCAAGACATCCAAAGAAGCATGGGATATGTTTGCAGCTCTTTACGAGTCTAAGAACACTTCCAGGATTCTCACACTGAGAAACTAGATCAACCAAAGTTTCTACAATAGCAATAAAACCGGTCATGCTTATGTACTCAAGATCAAGGATTATAACAATCAACTCACAGCAGCATGAGAGACCATGAATCCTCCAGAGATGGTTCAAGTCAGCCTGAATGGGCAAGAAGAGGGATATGAGAATCTAGTCCATAGTATTGACATTCAATGGCAAATTCCAACACTGGAAGAGCTGCAATCAGTATTACTTGGGAAAAACTCAAGACTCAAGCCATTCATGCACACAAAGGTCATTCCAATGATCAAGCATTGACAGCTTTAGATAGAAGCAAAGGTAGAGGCAGAGGCAGAGGCAGAGGTAGAGGTAGATCGTTTCAGCAAAGTGGTCATCATCGGCAACAAAGTCATCATCAAAGTCAAAATCAGCATCAGCATCATCCTCAGCAGTATCAACATCAGCAACCAAGAGGAAATCATTCCAATAGAGGAAGATTCCAACAATGAAGAGGGAATGAATCCATCAATGTGTCAAAAATTTAGTGCGACTATTGTCATAAGTTTATACACTATGAAAGAGATTGCTGCAATTAATAGTATGACCAAGGAGGTCAATCTAGCAACAATCGAGGGAATTTTTGTGGAAGAGGAAATCATCACGATGCACATTCAAGTCAGAGTCATTATGCTAATGAATATGAGAATATGTTTCTTGCAAGTGAGGATATGCAGAATACTGAAACATTATATCTTGGCATTGATTGCAATTCAAAAGGGGAATGCAATTAACAAGTTGATCAAGTAGATCAGGATCCTTGGTACATTGATAGTGGTGCATCATCTCACATGACAAAGCATTAGGAATGGTTCACAAAGATGAAACCATTAGAAGGACAGAAGAATGTCATCTACACATGGTAGATAACACACCGAATCTAGTTCAAGGGAAAGGCATTGTCCCTTTGAACAATTTCATTGGTACAAAAGGATTGGTGAAAGATGTACACTATGTTCCAAAGCTCAGCAAGAACCTCTTGTCAGTTGGGCAACTATTGAGTCATCTTTGATGGAGATGAATGCATTATCAGAGACAATCTTATGGGGATGGATTTGGACCCAGATTCTCATAAGGGCCCCAAATGCTAGAGCAAAGGGGGTAGAGGAGTACCCTTGAAGGCCCACAATTAAGACCATCTCAAAAGCCCCTATGATGCCTCATTGGCAACAAAACATGGGAGATATTCCCTACCCAACAAGTGCCCCATATAGGCCTATGCCTATAGGGAATATACCACTCCCTAGAGGACCTTCGTCCAACATATTAGGCCCACCCTCACCTGTCACAATGCAAATGCCTAGTGGGCCTGGATCCTCCCATCCCAACCTCGTGCTATCAAATCCATGGAACCCTTCATCAGGACCACCAATATATGGGACATCCCAACCCAACCTCGTGCCATCAAATCCATGGAACCCCTCATCAGGTCCACCAATGTATGGGACAGGGCCCACCATTCCACAACCTCCTCTTGTATCGCAAAACGATCCTTATGGACGAAGCAATGAGAATGCTAGAGCAAGTGCTAGGAAGGGGGGCTGCTGCTCCTCCACCAATGTATCTAGGAAGGGATAACAACCCCTCAAGGAGCAAGCCCATTATAATCTCCAAGCTAATCACCAAGTTTGTAGGAGGAGACCCAGTCTCCCATGTTGGGAGATTTGAATAAATCTATGAGAGCTTTGGTGATAGTGGGGATCTAGATAAGGTCAATGCTTTTAGCTTGCATCTTGATGGCAAGGCTGTACAATGGTTTAGAGTCTTAAACACTGAGGAGAAAATAAATTGGGACACATTGCATAGTTCTTTCATTGTGGGGTTTGCCCCTAGTGGTCCCAAGTGGCACCCACTTAACCAGCTTTATGAGGTGAAGTAGAAGGACATTGAGTCCTTAAGAGACTACATCACCAGGATTAAACATTTGAACTCACGATGTGAACCCCATGAGAGGATGAGCGCTGTGCAGCTTCTTTCATGCTTCCTCATAAGGTTACAAGATGCTAAGTTGCATGATCATCTGTTTGCTATGAATCCCACATCGTTTGAGCTAAGTAGCAAGACAATGATATTCTTAGGGGATAACATGAGGGAGAATCCCCAAAAGGACAAATCATTACCTTCCTCAGCAGATACGTCCCAAATAGCACAAGCTTCAACCTCAGAAGCAACTAAGGATGCAAGCATGACGCCCAAGGTGCTCGACATGGAAGAGTTGGCCACAGATCTATTAAACAAGTTGAGCCAACAATGGAAGATAGAAGCATCAAAAGATGCTCCTAGCAACCCCCATCTATTTCCACAAAGAAATAACATGTGATGTGGGGTATGCATTGGAAATCATCCCACTAAGGAATGCTCTCATCTTAGAGCCACGCCAGCACTCTATTGTGCCCATTGTCTTCATTGGGGAAATCATGACACATCCTAATGCCATTATCCTAGGGTGATTCCTCAACCCATGTATCAATAAAGGCCGCATCTACCATTGCCTACACCGCCCAACCCATCCAATCGGGCACAATGGGCATGACAAGGAGCCACATTAGCCAATTAAGGGCAACAATTTAGGGCTCATAAATATTCCATTACCCTGCCAGTATTGGAACCTCAACCACCACCTCCATGAATTACTCCCTTGAATCAAGTATTGGTGATTGGGGAGACCCCAAACCTACCTACAGTGGACACAACTATCCCCAAAATGGTGACCATGCAAATCGGTCTAGCATTATAAGTCATTACATTATACAAGGTAACCAATATATTTCGGTTCTACCAAACGGCATTAATTCCTCAAAAAATGGGATCTATGAACTTGACCAAGACACAATCCATTCAATGCCATATGTGTCAAGGGCCACACCCAACCAATGAGTGTCCATATAAGGGGCAATCTAATTAGCCAATCACATGTGCACTAGTGTCCAATACACCACCACCATTATGCACTAGGTGTGGTGTGGACCATCTTTTTAAGGATTGCTCGATGAGAAGGCCATCTAAGTCCACAAGCCTTAACTTGTTAAGCGTTAAGAGAGGCCAAGTGTCATCAGTATCCTTGAATGTAATCACGAGGTTGCAAGCTAAATCCCTTAATAAAGAGCTTTGCAAACAAGCCAAAAGGGATAAAGCTAGCACGTCATAGCCTAGAGAGGGAACTGAATCAGCACGAGTAAGCACCAAGGGTGCAACAAAAATTCAGAAGGGACAAAATAAGGTCATCATCTAAGATGGGTCAGATGAAGATACAACCTCCCTAGCAACATCACATTCCTCTGGTGATACTCTCTCAAATGGTACCAGCAACAACATTCCAAATGAGGCCAATGAGGTAACGATAACGGCTTCAACCCATGGCCAAGCCACAACACCTAAGGGTCACGCTAAACATCCCAGCCCATGGGTGGGGAAACAAGGTCTCACCGAGGTGCATAAATTGGAATGTAAGTGCCAAGAGGAATGTGAGAAAAGGCTCAAGGCAAGCAAGAGTGCTGATACAATTCATCCAAGACGTGAGATAAACACTCGAGACTCAAAAGCCTTGCAAATACCTAAAAGGGTAGATGAAGAAGGTGTGTCATGCCCTTCAACAGAGGGATCCACCCTAATGCAGCAGATGTTTAAAGAAGACCCCACCTTGCAACAACTAAAGGAGGATGACAACATGTCCTTATATGGCTTACAAGAGTCAAAATCAATAAGCACAGAACCTATCATCGGTTCTCCAGACATTGCAGGGTTAGCCTCATTCCTATCCACCACTGAGATCAAGATGCCCATCGTGACACTATCATAGGGTAATCCTACTCTATGGAGAGACCTCTTAGATTGGCAAATAGTGACACCCCAATCCACTAACCGTGAGAATATTGAATCTCCCAATCAAGCTCAAGACCTTCCAAGCATGCCAGTCAACAAACTTTGCTAATACTTTGAGAGTGATGACATGAATGCAGTGTTACCCATCTCCTTTCATGATCAGAAAGCTATGGTAATCTTAGACGGAGGAGCAGGTGTTAGCATCATCATGAAACAATGTTAGGAAAAGTGGGGAAGTCCTGACCAAGAGAGTACTTCCTTGGTAGTTAAATTAGTTGATGGAGGCACGGCTCATCCAATAGGAGTACTCAAGGACATTAAAATCAAAATCTTTGGTCTCACATATTAGGTGTGGCTTATTGTAATGGATTTCCAAAACCACCTTGGGTATGAGGCTATTCTAGGGAGACCTTTCTTGTGTATGGTAGGATTGATCCAATATTGGAGCTCCAACAACATTTATTCAAGGAAATTTTAGCAAGTCGTGAGGGTTAATCTCCAAAAATGAAAGGCTCACACCGAAAATCTATTTGCAGCTGAATCGAATACCACCGATAGGTGTGTGCCGGTAAAGCTATTAAAAAATATGAGAAAGAGGACAATGAGAAGAGTCTTGATGAACCTTGGTGTGATCCTTTACCAAAACTAGAAGACTCACTTGATTGGATGCATACACTCGTGGTAATAGATCTACCAACTGCTGAGGGCACTCAGATAATGCACCTTGATGATGATGAACAACTTAACTCCATTACAACTTTTTATACCATAAGAGCGGTAATACCTAATCAAATTTAATTAGGAATTGACAATGCCCTTGATCCTAATGAGATAGATATGATCCATCTCGACTTTTGGGTAAAGCTAACATTAGCAGGTGCAACATGCCGAATGTTAAAGTGTATGGACCGAGCTCTCCTATGGACCCTAATCTACTCTAATGACAACACTAATCTAAGGTGGATGAATCCTAAGAGTGATCATTGTCTATAACTCACGTCAATTAGGTTCCAAGATAGATTAGCTTTGACTCATAATGAGAATCTTGAGATAGTGTAAAGTGCTTTTATTAATATTGCTTCAAATGAACCTCCCTTTTATAGGAGTGGGTACTTACATCCATATGCATGCTTACATGTGGGATATCTCCTCCATTGCATGTGGCAGCTTGCCCTTTACTCATACCTTTGCTCTACATGTGCTCATGGCACCACAACTCTCAACACCTCCCCTTGGTGCCATGATCCTTTGTCTACTGCAAGGTGGTCAGATGTGAGTTACAAGATCAAATCCTCCCTTGAGTGGTTACATGGCTACTCTCAGGCGGTCAAGTTTGATTACAAGAATATAGGCTAAAGGTGGAAAGGATGTTGCTTCTTAATACATGTTATTCTTGTCATTCTGCTCATGGCTTGACTCCATGTAGTTGACCTGTTGGTTCTTCAATCTATAATCTTCTTCCTTGTGTCCCTGCTTCTTGCAATGGTGACACTTTGGTTTGTTCTTTAGTTTGCAGTCACTTTGATAGTGACCCATCCTTCCTTAATAGTAACACTTCATTGATGTTTTATTGAACAATGCTTGTCTTCATTATTGCTGCTGCATGTTGCCTTCAACTCTCTTTCTTTTTCAAGAAAAGAGGATACACATTATTTAAACTTTGGATCTGGAAGATTCTTCAAAGTGGTTGTCAGTGCGCTGTACTTTGCAGGCATGCTTTTAAGGAGGATTGCAAGTGCATAATTTTCCCCTACTTTTGCATTTATGCCTTATAGTTGGGTCGTAATGCTTTTGACTTTGTTAACAAATTGTGCCATCAATTCACTGAATCTCATGTGCAAACCATAGAATTCAATCTTAAGAAGAATTTCTTGGGTTTTGGCTTTTACGCCCAACACTGTGTCAATTCATCCCATGCATCTTTGGCATGATCCTTGGAGTCTATATGATGAATTATGTTTTGGACCCAAGTGCAAACCAATGAGTGATAGTGCTGCTTCATCTTTTTCCTTTCGGGCATCATTTTGTGCAGTTGGTATGTCTTCTTTTACAGTCTTCCAAAGCTTTTGATGCATCAAGAGATACCTCATTCGTGTAGACCAGGTGTGAAATCCTTCCTCGATGAACTTCTCAACAGTTGGGGTGTGTATTGCCATTATAAAGGTCTTACCAGTTGAAGAAACTTTCAAATATGGGAGTGTCTAATTGAATATACTGATTCCAACTTAACCAATTCCATAGAGCTCAAAAATGTGATCACTTTTTTTTTTTGGAGCATGTGCAAATTCTTCTTGGATTGCAAGCTACGGCTTGTCGAAGAATTAACCAAGAAATGGTCCTTGATGATGTGGCACAGGCTGTTCACATGCTGCATGCAAAGTGTGCTTGTGAAGGGACTGTGTGCT
Organism: Dipteris shenzhenensis; assembly: GCF_047967505.1. NCBI lineage: Eukaryota > Viridiplantae > Streptophyta > Polypodiopsida > Gleicheniales > Dipteridaceae > Dipteris > Dipteris shenzhenensis. Next base: position 18,463,470 of record NC_141608.1, on the reverse strand, counting down.
TAGTTGGCTGAGGTGGCATAGTTAACTAACCACATAACTTAACCATGGCTACTATGGTTAACTTGACCAGAGTTAAGTCTTATCTACAACATGGCAAAATTCGACCCCAATCCCTAACTAACCAAACTCAATCTCGACACCCTAACCAAACCTTCCTGCCATCTGGAATTGCCACGTGTCCTAAGGTTGAACCTTAGAAATCCGAAAGAAGTCATATAGTGTTTTTGAGAAAAAGCTAGAGATAGGCCATTTCACCTTAACAATAGGCAGAACATAATGACTCCCTTATAGTTATGAAGATAATATGATCTTGATGGGTGACAGATTGCTTACCTTGGCGTGTGTCTCGTGATGACACATAGGTCCAGGTGATGGTTCAGGATGGAGCTAGAGTTGCAGTGGGTCTATGTGATAGAGCAGGTGAGTTTGGATAGCACAAATGAATCCACGTTGGGAGCCACACAAGGACCTTCTTTGTTGAGAAATTTGGCATCTATCATCAGGGTAGCTACACAAGAATCAGCCACATAAGGAATGCCCATCACAATGGAAGTCAAGAACCTCCCAATGTGAACAACGAATTATCTTCATCCTTGACAACTTTCTTAGCTAAAACTTGGGCTCAACAAAAGCAAAAGATCTCTAAGACATTGCAATCCTACTCACATTTGATACATAGAACATATGTCCCTTTATTACGATGAGTATGATAGAAGTGGTACATGCGCAAGAACACAACGTTCAATGGTGCAACATTGACAACAAGAAACATGCTAACAGTAGATACACAAGAACCTACTCCTAAAAATGGAGTAGCTCCACAAGAACCTACTACTACAATCAAGGATCTCAAAGAACTTCACGCAACATTTCTGCCAATGGGATGACATCTGTTGGCTAACAAAGATCTACAGTGATGTCTTAGTAACTCTCCTTTGAAGTGATTACTAGACTTACATGAGGTCCCAAATAGCTAATTCCTCTCATCATGTACAAAATAATGTCTTACTAGGTTTAGGTGTGTTCATAAAGAGCAATAAAGTTATAACATGTGGAAGTCCTAGGTGAAAATAGGCAGTCAATTCTCTTTAGGTCCTTAGCACGGCACACTCGGCACTCGGCAAATCACAACCACATCAGCCCAAGAGCTCCTTGGTCAAGAAGATAAGCTAAAACACTATGGAAATTCAATACACCAATCAGCATCAACAACTAACCCATCAGCAAAGCTAAATAGAACAGGGCACTGACTTATGCCTAAGTCATCAGGGTCTTGAATTTGAGTTCACACATGGAACGACAAGTGGTTCTCCACAAGCAACTCTCGAGGATGCATTCAACTCCAGGGTCAAGGTAATTACACCAATATGGGTTTGGATGAGTTTCTTGTGACCCTCAAAGTTTTTTTCAAATTCCTTTACTTACATCACCCATTAACTATCTAACTTCTACTCATCCTCTTTTCTTTCAGTTGTAGCTTAGAAGCCTTTCCTAGAATCCCCCTTCTATAAACCTATTCAATCATAGTCCTTATTTTAGGGGTTTATATGGTGTATTATTAGACTCCTCTCGATTTGATGACTCAGACAAATAAATCTCTAGATGTTGCCACAACCTTATTGGGCTCAAATACTTCCAAGCAAAGCCCTTAATGAAATATAATCCATAAAATGGAGGTTAAAGGAACTTGAATGCAGAGAAGCAAGACAACTTCAGATGTTCAAACATGGCATGTCAAAGACATAGTCTCTGATGAGAATCCATTGGAAGTCCCCCACTCAAATAAAATATGGGACTTAAGAGGAGCATGAGAATGCACTTTATTTACTCTGTTAACACTAACACGACTAGGATCTTACATCAATCCCTACTAACACCCTCTTCCTCTTAACGTACCCCTTAGATTTTTCTTTTTCTTTTTCTTATTCCTTCTTTGAATGGTCACAAGTACTCAACTCGGCTCACACAAACCCTGAGGTGCTAGTTCTAGAAGAATCACTCATCCATACTTCCAGCAAACATTCCATAACAAGGAGCCACTACATCCCTCTGCTGCAATGGACCAAAAGAAGATTCAGCCTAGTGCACACGAAAGGCTACTTTGTATTATCTTCATTGACAACACTCCAACAACCGTGAATGTTGCACAATCCAGAGGACTAGATCGAGATCAAGAAGGAGGGCATGTTAACAGATTGGTTAACAATATGCCACTGCTAGTTAGTGATGTGATTTGATGGACAATGGCAAGTCCATAGAGCTAAAATTGTGTCTTGGAGCTAGTTGGGCCCAAGAGGATGGTAAGAGAATGAGAAGGGAGAGTAGTATAAAGAGATTAGGGTTGGCCCTTCCTTCAAAAGGTGACTTGTATAAAAGGCCAAATGGTTGACTTTAGTCATAATTGTTGTATGCACAAGTTTGGAATACAAGCTCCCTCTTCTCTTCCATGAGTGTCTTTGGGTGTTCTCTTTTGTAGTGCCTTTGTGTTTGCCACTCTATCCCCCTTCACTCTCTCATTCTCCCTTCCTTCTCCCTCCCTTCTCCCCTTTCCCTCTTTCTCTTGTGGGGAAACACATTGCAACAATTCAGGAGCCGCTTAAGTGACACATGCGGATGACTCATGCCTTACATTGCTATCACAAGGAGTAGCTTGGCATTCCTTTAAGATCCCCATGACATGTGAGTCACCATCGCGACAACACACAAGGACATAAATTAGGAGTAGAAACAAGTGGCAAGCCGGCCAGAGAACTAAAAGGGAAAGAACCTACAATGGACTTGCCAGCAAACCCCCAAAGGGTTCCATAGCTGACCAAGCCAATTGAAGATTCAATAAGTAAGATTTTGATAGAACTGAGTACCAGTGAGTGCTTGAGCCCAAAAGTAACTAATGCATGGGCAACCTTCCGTGACATGAAGGTTAGGTCTCACAATAGCTGAATTGCTTTAAGTTGCCTTGTATTGTAGAGAATTCTTCTTGTAATACCTTAAAGATAATGAGAATCCACCTTAGATTGTGAACTAACTTGTCACAATTGTAGTCATTGATACTGTAATGATAGATGAAGATGTTCTGATTATCACCATGAAAATCAAGAAAAAGAGTATGTTTGGCATGATCATGGATGGTGCCACTCTAGTCAATATCGTTTAAGAGGACACGGATAAACAATTAAAGCTAAGAAATTCAAAACCTTCACCTTTCCTAGTACAGATGGTTGATCAACGATCAGTTTAGCCCAAAGGTATGCTCCAGGACATCATCATCACCATAGGAGGAATTCACTATATAATAGTTGTGATTGTCATGTATTTTGGATATGAATGACTATCATGATAGGACGAATTCACTACACAATAGTCATGATTGTCATTTCTTTGGATATGAATGCCTACCACCATAGGACAAATTCCCTATACAGTAAGTGTGGTTGTCATTTATTTATTTGGATATGAATGCCTATCTAATATTGTTGGGTAGAACTTGATTGAAACTTGCCAAGGTATTGCATGATTGGGGCTCTTAGATGATGACAGTCAAGGCTAAAGACACTGAGGTTAAAATACCCACCAATCTTAGTAAAGTACTGAGCAGTTGCCAGCCCAAAGACTTAGAAGTCAAAGACCAATTTCGATAGGATGCTGGATCCCAATTTGATGGAAATGCAAGTTTTTCTTGTGGAAGAGGTTAACATCTTGCAAGTCACCCGTGAACTCACATAGAAGATGAAGGAAGAGAAATTGCTAGACGAGTAGGTTGTGTGCTCAAGTCATTTCATTGAAGATGAAGGAAGAGAAATTGCTAGAACAGTAGGATGTTTACTCGAGTCACTTTGCTGAAGATGTGATTGGAGAACATGAGATGAACAAGCAAAAGGTGACGATTACTCAACAAAGCAGTTAGTTCTAGAGTGGACTTAAGAACTCGACTTAGGAATGCTCAAGGAGCCGTGAACTATGGTTGTAAGTGCTCATTTAGTGGATGATCAACTCCAAGCTATCACAACTTTGCTTTTGTAGTTTAAAAATGTATTTCCATGGATTAACATAGATTTGTGGTGAGTTCTCCGAGAAATTTGCTAGTAGAGGATTTTGTTAGTACCAGATTCCAAACTAGTATGACATCAAAGGTATAGAATGAATCGAAATTATGCAAGCAAGTGTGCTGGACCAACCCGAGACCACAGTTATATCATCGATCAAAGTAATTGGTTATTTCCAATCATGGCGGTGATTAAGGAAAATGGCAAGCTCTATGTTTGCATGCATTATAGGAAGTGGAATGCTTAGATAGTATTGGATTCTTTTTTAATTCCTTTCACACGTGGCATACTTGACCAGGGTATAGGCCACAAGATTGACTTGGTTATGGATGGCTATAGTTGGTACAATTAGATTTAAATAGTGCCCAAGGATCAGTCAAAAACTAGCTTTATCATAGAATGATTGGATATGCCACTAAATTCATGCCATTAGGTCCACCTAGTGCACCATAAAGTTTTTAGAGATTCTTGGTTAAGACATTCCAAGACTATCTGCTTGAGTTCATTGCCATCTAATTGGATAATTTTTGTGTATACTCGACTATTTTCATGCATTTAGCCTATCTTGAGAAGTTGTTTTCTAGGTGTAGACGAATAAATGCATTTTTTGTGTACAAGTTGGTGTGTTAATCTGCCATGTAATTTCCAAGGAAGGTATTTGGTATGAGCAGAATTAGGTCTAATCCATCTACAAGATGCTCGAGCTAAATAATTTGACGCAATTGAGATCCTTTATTAAGTTCATCAGCTTCTATAGAAGACTTGTGAAGGACTTTGCCAAGACTACAACTCCATTATATGACCAAAAGGGATACCAAATCTCAGTGGATTGAGGCATTGTCTATTGCATTCCATGAATTAAAGAAATGGGCATTTGAGATGCCTATTCTCAAACAACCCAAGTGGGATGTCATTTTCGATGTTCATGTAGATGCCTCAGGTTATGCTATCGACATTATATTGGCACAACCAGATGGAAGACTAGATTACCAAGCATACTATGCAAGCTAAGAATGAGGCTTTTGCAAAGAAATATCAGGAAACCATGGGACTACTGAGGACTTCCCAAAGTATAGTGGAGCGACAACATTGGGTGATGGTGCAAAAGGAAGAAAAGATTAAACCTTTTGCCACCCCCATTGTTAAGCATTTCTAGGTACGAGAGGAAAATTCAGCCCTCTATAGCAACATTGCCACATTAGAGTAAATTCAGGCCATGCTGCATGCCAACTTGAGAAGCCTCAAGAGCACCTAGGCACAACTACTCAGTGCAAAGACCTTGATGATGATAAGGAGAGAGAAACAGGGGAAGATGGCCCACTCATTGTCTCACATTTGCTTCTCACATCACACATCGAAGCCAACATAGAGTAGGCAATTGGCATAGAGACCTCAGCCATAAAGCCAATAGGCCAAGCAATGCAAGCCCCATGTGAGAGGACCCAGAGGAGAACATGACAGCATAGGCTTTATTGCTCCTTGCTTGCTAAGCCTCCCATGTGACCTTTCATGGTATAAAATTTGTCTCCTTGGGATGCTAGATGGATACAAGTACACAAACTTTTCCCCTCCACCTCACAAAGGTAGCCATCTAAACCTCTCTAGAGCACTCATTTTTGACCCAGCCCCTGACAATTGCACATGAAGTTTTTCTTATTTCACTTTCACATAGGCTAGATGGCATTTTCCACTCTGTGCCTAGCTAAGCCAATTTTCCATTGACCTATAGAGGTTTGGATTTATCATTAGTAGAGGCCCACTGGCTCTAGCTCTCCATTTTTGGATTCTTCACGGCCTTTGCACAAATGGGATTAACAGAGTGACTTGCAACTCAAATTTTCACTCTATGATTGGGCCCGCCAACAGTTGAGCACAAGTTTGACTTGTCAATGAAGGAGAAAGCTGAGAAGTTTAGGAAAACCTATCAATTTAAGTGCAAGTTCATAATGGAGAAATTGCAACAACTGCCTCGGCCAACTATAGCCAATTGGCCTACTCATCATACTTGGCAACTATGACAGATTGGGTAGATGACTGCTGACTTTGATATCTCTGAGGCCAAGACCATGTGGTAGTACCTTTTGATAGATTGCAAAAGACCGACCAAAAATGGATGCATTCCCCCCTCTATTTGCATCGCTACAAAGTTCGCTTCCAGGACATGGGCATCATCCATCAAGATGCTCGTTAGGTGGCACAATAGTGCTTGAAGAAATGGAACAACACCCAGAGTGCAAGCCTATCAACATCGACTCACTCCACCCCTAGCCACTTGTGCAAACCCCTCAGCATAAGAACCCCAAAGGCATAATAATTTTGCTCCCAATGAGAGAAGCTCCCCACTGTCCTCTACTCCAACTCTCACAAGATGACCTTCTTTGTCCTTGTAGTGATAGAGCTCGATCCCCAAATGAGAAAAGACTAGCTTTAGACATCACTAATGAAAGGACACTGTCTGGCCATTGAGCTATGAGCAATGGCTTGTCCACATTCCAAGGCAGTTGCAAGGACATATAAAAAGAGAAACCAAGGCAAAATATTGTACCATGGCTTAGCCATACAAAATTGCATCATGAATAAGTCAATTAAGTTAGCTCGGGTTGAGACTATGCATGCATGCATGGGTGGAATGGAAAGCCAAGAAGTGCAACCCCATGTTAGTAGGAAAGTCCAACATAGTCTACACTAGGAAACCAATCAATGGAAGCTGGTATGTGAATTTTGAGGTCTTAGTTTAAAAGGCTATACATCTCAACCACTTGAGTCCTAAGTCCATAGCGTATGTAGGTATTGAGTCTATTATAGAATAGGATTGCTCGCTTGCTTGTGTTTCTAGTTTTGTCTTATTAGGATCAGTGCAAAGTAGAAGGACTAGAACCTTGATAGTGTGGTGCCTCAAGTGAGGTGAAAGTGAAAGGGTGTGAGCATTGAGTTTGCAGCTATGAATGTTCTATTTATAATAGAAATCCTATTTGCATATTTCTCATTTCCTTTTAGACTCTTACAATACTTGTATTCACTATATATGATTGATCACATCCCCATATAGTTTCACCCAATGCAACACATCCCCCCATGATAGAACTCAATGTCTAAATTTGCATCCTGAGTAGTCTCTGCACAACGAGCAACCACATGAGTGCAAGAGAGGGCATCTTCCTGCCAAGCACTGTGCACACCTGCATGAGGTACACTAGTCAACCAGTGGGTCGGAGAAAAATACCATCAATAGGCTATCTGATTTGGGTTGAATTTTTGAGTCTTCCATTATGGATTAGTGATTGGATTAAGAGACAAGCTAATGCATTAGGAGAAGTCATCCTTATTACTCCACAAGCAAGGAATGGGATGGGTCATAAAAAGTCTTGGATCCTTTTGGATCTAGGGTAGGACATATCTAATTTTGTAGAAATCATGTTCCTAGATGGAACTCTGCTGGCATAGCCTATTCGATTTGGTCCATTCCCTGACGTGCTACTTGTGTAAGGAAACAAGACATTTTGCTCACTCCTATCCAAAGAGACATCATAATATTGCATTATCAAGAGGTGAGAAGGTTTAAAAGGTACATGAAGGTCAATCAAAGAAGGCCGAGTTGACATGGGACACTCCATGTGACATGCAAGTTTCCCCAACCTCTCAAGTATCCCAAGGAAAATAGGGGAGTTGGAAGGGCTTTTCAAGAAGTCTGATCTTCCTTTGAAAGAAAATTTGTGAAAAGATTGATGGATACCCTAAGTTGGATTCGGGCAAATTTTGGAGGTGGAAGGGGAAGTTAGTTTAGATCTATGATGGCAGATCTTATCTAGTAGTTGAAGAGTGCTTTGACTTACCCTCTTTAAGAGGTTTGATTTGAGAAGCTCTATTAGGCAATGTTGCCCCATTACCCAGCTTTCATTTGCTATTGTTTTGGTGCCTCGAAGACTAAAGAAGGTTGTGGAGGTGGGTTTGATTATGGGGGTGAGATTGCCCTAGGATAACCAACTTGGTTGCTGATGGCATAGTTAAGAGGATCAAGTAAGGATGGACGACTTGTTTGGGGTGTTTCATGAATTTTGTGTTGCCTCTTGATATGTTTGTATTTGCCAAAAAACCTTATCCCTTTGACTGGACCAACCCCCACCCTGTTTGGCCCAGTATTGGTGTTACATATAAAGTGGGTTTGTTGGGGAGTGATTATCTATTATCTACATGCTCCCCTTAGGCTTGGTCTTTCATTGAGGTAGAGATTTGATTGGTATAAGGAAAAGACTAAGGAAAAGCTAAAGTGGCATGGTGTGAAACTTAGATGGAATGCTAGGTTGCTTGTTATTCAACACCTTTTGGCTGCATTGTCTACATATGTGTCCACTATTTTAGAATTTCAAGTACTGTGATTGGGATGAGTTTGAAAAGTTGTCTCATGCCTTTCTTTTGGAAAGATGAAGGGGGAAGACATTATATCTTATGGGAGGCTTTGAAAAATTCCAAACTCTTGCCGTGCAATGTTGCTGTCCTTAGTAAGTGGTGTCCTCAGCTACTTTGGATGGATGCCCTGTGGGTTGATATCTATAAGTGGTTTATTGAGAAGGGGAAAGTTACAATGGAGGGCACCTGGAAAGGCATTTCTAGGCATGAGCATATTATCTCTCATTTCCCCTTGAAATTTCACACATCGGGTCTAACTTAGTTGTTGGGCTATTTGAAGCCTAGAAGACATGCATTGGTGGTTTGTTAACTTGGAAAGATAAGGGTGGTCTTAGAGGTGATGCAATCTTATTAGAGATATTTGATGGGGTAGAGCCATTTTCGTTAAAGGGGGAGCCTCTAGTTGAAGTAAACTTCCCGGAGCATGTAGCTTATAGTGCATAGGTGCATGCTTGGGCTCATCAATTGTGGGATGAAGGTAGGGATGATTGGGTGTCTATTGCCATTCTCAAAGAAAGCTACTCCCTTATTTGCTCTTTGTCATCTAAGGGCTTGTTATAGGTTCACCTTTAAAATAAAGTAGCCAAATTTCCAAGCTACCTTTTTGACTACTTCTTGGCTGAATCCCCCACACCATTAACACAAATTATGATAGTGACAATGCCTTAAAGAAAGCATGCACATTCCCTCCTTCAAAATTAAGTAAGGCAATTTATTTGATCCCCATATAAAATTGGAAAAATATATTTTGGACAATAATATTACTACTATCATTGCACATTTAAAAAAATCATAGTATTACTACCATCATTCCACATTTATACAAGCATTTAACATTTTTTAAAGTATAATAACCTAAAAAATGCTACATATATAGAGGGATGGATACGATCAACATTTAGAAATGGTAATTTTTAAAGCCTCCACTCCCAAAGTTCACATTCTTCCACTCATTCTCTAATTGATAAATACCAGTTCTACCTTTATATTGAAACTTCAATTGCCTTCGATGTATGCACAAAGAATATAATTTAGTGCTCAACCTTATAGAACTTGAAATGTATTATCTTTGTCTTATTGATGTTGACATTCAAGCCACTCAATTTACAAAAGACTTCATCCATAGGCATGTTCCAAAGAGTTGGCCACCATAAAGGCTAGATAGATACCATGGAGCCCTCTAGTTGGTCATTGTAAAGCCTAAAAGGGGGAAAGAATAGGCCCTATTGTTTAACCCTTTTGCTTTTGGTGATGATCACCCAAAGCTACATGTGAAGAAATGTGTGTGTACTGTGCATTTGTTTGTGTGCGGGGGGGGATTATAGACTAATTTTCATTTTAACTTCATATGAATATGCCACAAGTTCATAGTTATAATGAAATCAATAAAGCAAAAGTTATCACATCACATCTCTTTTAAAAAGGTCTGAGTCTCCATGGGCTTCAATGAATATCCATTAATGTAGTATTAATAACTCCCTTCATTGCAATGAGTTTATAATCATTTTATGATGCCATAAGTTCAAATAATCAACTTATGGTTCATTGATGTTTTGATTGCAGATCATATTTTGCCATGTTGTATTTTCCATGTCATCTATATAACATAAAAACAAGATTGATTATTACAAATCAAAATACTCTAAAGAAAAAAATTACATGTGAACCATGCTAATCCAAAGACTATCACACAAAAACCAATTTAAAAAATGAGTTACTAAATAATTCATTTTTTGAATTTAATTTTTAGTGTCAATCAAAAATTGATTATGCCTTTTCAAGGCAATAATACTTCTTTATATCTACTTAAGGGGAACAAAGGTTAGCATTGGAAACCTTAATATCTTTATTAGAGGGAGTAGACTTTAACGTTTTGAAAGAGAAATGGAGTGGGCCATCAAAGCCTAAGTTGAAATATCTCTATATGTTTATGTATATGTGGCTTTGTGGACATCTATTCCTACAAGCTTCAAGTTCCCCAATTCACCCCAAGCAATTCCTCAAGGCACCTCCCCTCTCCTCCAACCTTGCAACCCACCCTCTCCCTCTCCTTCTCCCTCCTCCTCCTCCTCCCTCCTCCTCCTCCTCCTCCTCTCTCCTCCTCCTCCTCCTCCTCCTTCCTCCTCCTCTCTCCTCCTCCTCCCTCCTCCTCCCTCCTCTCTCTTCTTTCCCCCATGCTCTTACACCTTCTTTCTCTCCCACTCCTATGCTCCCCCTAAACCCTTTGTTTCTCAAAAAGTTATCACATCACATCTCTTTCAAAAAGGTCCGAGTCTCCGTGGGCTTCAATGAATATCCATTAATGTAGTATTAATAACTCCCTTTGCTTGCAATGAGTTTACAATCATTTTATAATGCCATAAGTTCAAATAATCGACTTATGGTTCATTGATGTTTTGATTGCATGAGATCATATTTTGCCATGTTGTATTTTCCATGTCATCTATATAACATAAAAACAAGATTGATTATTACAAATCAAAATACTCTATAGAAAAAAATTACATGTGAACCATGCTAATCCAAGGACTATCACACAAAAACCAATTTAAAAAATAAGTTACTGAATAATTTATTTTTTGAATTTAATTTTTAGTGTCAATCAAAAATTGATTATGCCTTTTCAAGGCAATAATACTTCTTTATATCTACTTAAGGGGAACAAAGGTTAGCATTGGAAACCTTAATATCTTTATTAGAGGGAGTAGACTTTAACGTTTTGAAAGAGAAATGGAGTGGGCCATCAAAGCCTAAGTTGAAATATCTCTATATGTTTATGTATATGTGGCTTTGTGGACACCTATTCCTACAAGCTTCAAGTTTATTAGAGATTTATGGAAATAGCTTCCTATGTTAGAAGACATTGACTTTGAGCTTGGTTGATCACATGTCCTCATGTGTAATCATAAGTGTTTATCCAACTATAGATAAGTGTTATCCTCACATAGGTGAGAGTTCTCTCCTTATGGTCTCTTAAAAGGAGACAATTAGTGACCTCAAAATGAAGAAAATTATTGTATCTAGCTGCATCAAGCTCGTCTCTTGGATTTGTTGATTGATTTTGAGATGACATTAACAATCATGCATGAGGGTAGGCCCAATGCTAGAGGCGAAATTTTACAAAAAGGAAGCACATAAAAAATCATATGATTGAATTTTCAATCTCCGCTACAAGAGTGCCTCCTACTAAATTGTTCAATTCTAATAGATCATTTTGTTGTCCCCATTAGGGAGACTATGGGATGATGGTGCTTTTTGGGCCAAATTGTCCAGGTTACCCTTTAAATATACGACATAGTCCATGTTAACCATATTAATAGCACTAAATGAGGGGTTAGATGCTTATTAGGTGGCTCTTTACTATGTTAATAGGGGCTAAAGGTTTGATATGTAGGGTTTAGGGTTTCAAGTGGGCCTTTATTAAATGTATGGCATCCCCTCTATTTTAATGTATGCCAATGGGGTCCACTCCTCCTTCTTAATTAATGGGACTGTCCCCCCTTACATTTACTAGCCCCACATTGTCCTTTTGCCTATTTTCTCTCTTCACTTTTCACATATCTTCCCCTCCCATATGCACTTGCCTTTCTTCTCTCTCCTCTCATTCTCATTTATTCCTTTCCTCTTCATCTTTTATACTTTTGGAAGCTTTTACTTTATTATTGTTTCAAGTACTCTTCATTTTCCTAATGGTGGCTTATGGTTGTGATGCCTTGTTTTTTGATTGTAGACCAATTAGAAATAATGCAATTATATGTAAAAATAATATACTATTTTAGCATTAGAATGAGACTTGCTATGTGCAATGCGACAAGAGGCCACTCCCTATGCTATATCAAACCTAGAATTTTGGAAGATTTGAGCATCCCTATTAAGGATTTCATGGATTTTCATTTTTCAATGTGTTTGCATATACACAACTCATTCATGCAAAATCAACTCTCCAATGTTTGAATGAGCATGAGTGCACTCCATAATGGTTCAAAACTTGTTTTACAAAAGTGAGGAAAACATGTGGAAAATCACACTAATGTGATTTTAAAATAAAATTGTGAGTAGAAAATCATTTTATTTTTTAAATATTTTGGTGGGGGTGTATTAGCCAAGGTGATGCACTTACTTTGTAAGATGCTCTACCATTAAGACCTAGCTAGGGGCAATGTGATAAGAAGGAACTCCATCCTTGAAATTAGTAGATTGTAAGACATTAAAGCATTACATATAGAACAAGCTAGGGGCAATGTGACAAGAAGGAACTCCATCCTTGAAATTAGTAGATTGTAAGACATTAAAGCATTACATATAGACCAAGCTAGGGGCAAAGCGGCAAGATGCAGCTGCATTGTTGATCTTAATCATAGAATTTTTAAAAATAAATTATGAGCACGTTATTATAGTATTTTTTAAAACAAAGATGGCCATATCCTACAAACCCTTTTAAAGTAAGAACCAACTTGCCTTACTTCAAAGCTTTAATAATAAAAAAGAGGCTAGATAAAATGCCACCTCTTTGAAACTCCTACTCCAACCATGGCTATGAATCACCTCAGCTTCTCTTCATGTTAGGATCCTAGACTTGAAAATGATTAAGTTATGGTAAGACTAGATAGATCTTTAAAACATATACTCTAACCATTTGCCAAACATATGCTAAACATACTTGCGATGGAGATTGATAGGTCATTTTTGATGTTTCTTGTTAGGAGACGTGGCGGGGTTTCCCCTCTTGTTTAGCATATGTTTGGCAAATGGTAAGAGCATGGGTTTTGAAGTCTCTCTAGTCTTACCAAAGCTTAATCATTTTCAAGCATAACATCTCATAACAAGAAATGTCGAAAATGACCTATCAAAATGACAATTAATGCCATAGCCACCTCTTGATGGCAGCTTGAGCCTTCATCCAAACCCCTTGTCCCAAAGGGCATGACAAACATAGAGGAGAGAAAGGGTTAGAAGGTTAGCCATCTTTACTACTAAGACCAACCTCAATGGAGTGCCACCAAGTGGGTTGCAAGTCTTAATTTTGTGAAAGGAATCCACATCCATAGCATAGCCACATAAAAACCCTAACCCTAACCTTAGACCTAATAAAAGAAGTAAATACGCAGACGTTGCCTCTCCTATAGAGGCACAACCACATACGACACACCTTACCCACATAAAACTAACCTTAACTCTAGATATAAGCAACCTAACTTAACGTAGACTACGCAACTGCGAGCCTTCACACATGATACATAATAGATACACATTCATAGACACACAAACACATACATAGATAGCACACACATGCATGCATAGGATGAGGGAAAATGTAAGCGGAGGCAAGAGGGGGAGGCGAAAGCAAATGCATAACGAGGGCAAAAGGAGGTTGAGGAGGAAAGGGGCAAAGTTGGGTGGGAAGGGGGTTTTGAGTAGTGGGGAGAGAATTCAAAGGAAAAGTGTAAGGACACACAAGTGCAGGAATAGACTACATAGGAAGGGGCGATAGGGGGAGTCAAATAAGGCAAGAGGAAGAGGGTGAAAGATTAAGGTGGATACACACCGTCACTACTCGCCCAAGTTGCACCCAACTTGAGAGTTGAGAACGGAAAGTGTAAGAACACGCAACTACAAGGAAAGGCTACATAGGAAGGTGCGACAAGGGGAGTCGAATAAGATGAGAGGAAGAGGGTGGCAAAGAGGTTGAGGGTAGTTAAACATCATTATTGCTCACCCAAAGTTTGAGGGCACCAGGATTTTGGTGTTGGGCGTGCCCATCGGCCATCCCTTTACAAGCCGCGGGGAAGACACGTTTTTTGCAAATAAGACTAGGCAATGATGACTAAAAGATGATCAGTCAGGTGAGAGAACAAGTCAATAGACATGAGAACACGACGAGGAGATTATTGAATGCTTTCCCCAGCACACCCCTTTATCCGCAACGGTGTGTAAGCTTGTGTCCTCCAATTCTTCCTGTTGTCCATCCACTCATAGGTGTATAACTGGCCTGAGTGTAGGGGGTGAGGGAGAGGCTACGATGGAGGGCAAGACGCCAAGGAAAGAGGAGACTCGCAGGGAGTCGACAAGAAGAAAGACAAAGGGGGCAGAGGGAGTAAGGCGCAAAATTTTGTATTTTGAAAAATGTGTTAGAAAATTTTTTTTTGGTTGTTGAAGGCCAAGCACAAAGTAGATTAATATTAATACGAATTTCCAATTTTGTTTTTGAACTGGAGTGTGGATGGCGATGTTTTGCTTGTAAATTTGACGAATCATTGCAGTCGTTTGCATATGCACTACGTATATCTCCATGAGCTCAATCACGTGGGAGTGAGCCAGAGATCGATAGATCGATCATCGAGAGACACTATAGTTCACCGCCCAGAGTTTTGGCGTGATTGCGTGAGCGAACGCAGTTGCCAAGAAACTGGTGGGCGCATAACCTCGCACTCGCAGTATCATATTCATACAAGCTGGTAGACAGTGAGCTGATGCTGGCTTGTTCCTGTAAAATATTATACTACAGTGCTCGCGTAAGCTACGCCGACTTGCCTTGAAAGAATATTTGCATCGCTCTAAAATCATGACATTGACGATGCAATTTTGCACCCTCTGTTGCAGTCCAACTGAGGTTCTCACTTGCGTGAGGAGAAGAAATGTGCGAAACTCCCATTGGAGCAAGCTTCGTGAGCAACAAAACAGCTGGAATAAGAGTCACACGTCTACAGGCTACAGCAGTGCGAAGCCGGGAGGAATCTATCCGAGTGATGGAGAAATCAGGAAGAACGACTGAGATAGACGTATAGGAAAAAGGGGGGGGAGGACGACGTCTCACCACACGGCAAGCGTCCTGGAAAGTTGTGGAAACAGCGAACAAACCTCTCTCGCCAGTTTGCAAACGCACCAGAAACAGGGAAATAAAGAGCTTCTACAACGCGCAGAGCGCGCATGCTTTCGTCTCATGGAGACTGGACAGCAGGGGCGGCTGGTCAAAGGGGGGGCAGGGTGGCGGTGAGAGAGAAGAACGAAGCAGCAGGAAAAGACGTGATTTGCACGATTAGGGGCTAGAAGACATTCAAGCAGCTGGGGTAGACATAAAATGGTGCGATATATAGAAAGAAAGAGTATGGTCGATTTCACAAATGTCTACTGGCGTTATAGCAGGAGAGATTTGTTGTAAATGGTGGATTCTAACAACGGAAGAAATCAATCACAGCTATGGCGATTTTGATCAACCCATCTGGCTGTGTATCCACACAAAAAACAAGTGGCTGCTCGCCTGGCTCTCTGCTCACCGCCAGCCAACTCGGCAAGTACGTTTAGGCCCACGAGAAAATATCGTTGCAAACACGCCACCGACTTCAGAGCTTTGTTTGCTTGCTCGCTCTGGAGTTTCTGCGTCTTCAATTCTGTTGCTTGATCCGTCATGATAGCTGATGCGTCCCCTTATGGACATTCAATTGCGTATGCCCACAAAAACCGAGGCGTCGCCGTAGGCATCCTGAGGTCTAGTTTTTGACGACTTTGACACAGAATCTTCACAGAAATTTAGCTTTCCTGCCGCCTGCGGTCTTTTTAACTCTCACATGCATGATCGTTTTCTATCGTGAAATCCTTCCAATCTTCATTGCCGGCGGTCTATTAGCTGCAGATTTTGCACACCTCACATGCACGATGGTTTTCTATCGTGAAATGCTTTGAACTTCTCTTCTAGTTGGATCGCCTGTCCTTGTCGCAGCTACATTGTATCTATCCAGCTTTGTTTCGCTGCATAACAAGCATTTAATCTAGCCGACAGTCTCCTCTAATCAGCTCCCAATCTTACCTTTCCAGCTCCCATTTCCAACTCCCCACAATTTCACGAGAACATTCCCCTGTGCTGAGCCAAAAGGCTCGAGCAGTCACGTTGGAAAGTGGTCTCGGTGGGTACCTTGTCGTTGGTGCTGGTTTAAGATTGCAGCACCTAGCACATCGTTGCAGGTAGAAACTTGAAAGGCAGGGGTAGTAGATTGCCTTGCCCAGTATTAAATAACAACTAAAAGCAGCAACAACAAACACAGTCTTTCCATGTGCAGGGATACCACCATAAAACCCCATGCCTTCTGCAGTAAGAAGACCCCATGCCTTCTGCCGTAAGAAGCTAGGTTGAAACAACAGAAGATCAAGCAACGCATTAAAGTAGTCGATATAAAAAGCAGCATCTCCCTAACGCATCTTCTTCTTGCCTTCGCTTAGCAACCGGTAGGAAGTGTCTTTCTCCAATAGTGACAGTAATGCTCATGGGACACAGTCTACCGGCCACTTCGTCCCCCAGCTGACTTACAGGAGTCGGTGGCTCCTCCATCGCCAAAACCGCACAGTAACTGGAAAAGCAGCCGTGCTCACCTGGGTCCCCTGACCTCTTCTCACATGCAATTTCACCATTCGTTCCTCTCCTTTCCACCCCGCACGTACCCGAGAATGGCTCCTTCCATGCTATTGCAACTGCACAACTTCCCCACTCCTGTTTGTTTTTATGTCCCACATTATTCTTTGCCAGCCCAGCTCACACTTCCTTTCCCTCCACTCACTAGTCTGATTGTTTCATCCCGCGTCGGGAACAGACGTAGAACCTTTCACGGCCTCAACTATCTAGAAATCCCCCGCCCCCCCCAGATTCACATAGGCCCGCATAGCAGTAGCATCCTGGTGAGTCGAGTGTTGATTTTTCTGTAAGGGGGGCGAGGGCGAGGCGAGGTAGCTAAGCTGGTTGTATCGAGAGGCGTAGCCTAGAAGGGTTAAGCAAGGTTGGACGCTTTACAGGGCCCCGGAGAGCCGCTCGAGAGAGGTTTTCTGGTTACAGCGGAGCAAGGAAGTATGGTGGTGGAAGGCGACACCGCAACAGCTACTAAAAGTGGCAATCGACTGTCAGTCTGACGATAGAGACCATGTAGGAGAGGCCGATGTTTAGAAGTATCAGGAGTGCTGGTGCTTGAGTCACTGGATTCAGGTACTTTAGGACAATACAGTCTTAAGAATCCCCATAGAGCAGCATTCTTCTGGCGGAGAGCGCTGGTACAGAGCAGCATTCTTCTGGCGGAGAGCGCTGGTACAGAGCAGCATTCTCTGGCAGAGAGTGCTGGTGGTGGCTCGCGGCGGGCTAGAAGTCATCGAGTGCTCTGCTCTTGTAAGCTAGACCGTGGGGAGAACCACCCCACTAGATCTATTCAGTCTTCTGTCCAAGAAGCTGGAAGATTTCTTCCAATGCTGCTTGTCACCGGAGTGCTTGGAGCAACGACATTGCTTAGAGCTTGATAATAGGTGCAACTCTTGAAGCAGGGCTTGTTCTGGAGAGCCGTAATCTAGCTGCACAGCAGGAACCGGTGTCTAAGTCTCTTGCTCTAGATTACAGATATATGCTGGTTCTGTTTTCAAGCAGTCGACGTAGTATTGGTGATGATATCAAGACACGGGGTAAATCTTAATCGCAAAGGTTTCCGAAGAGGTTCTGATCTCTGAGTGCGAGGAGCTCTTCTCACACATTTCTGAAGAATTGCAGTACTGATGACAGCATCTTGCAATGCAAATGGAAACCTATGCTCTCTGATTGCTGGTCGTTTATGTACATGACACAAGCGTGAGCCTGTGGGAAGGGCTTTCCACACACCAAAAGAAGAGAGGAGGGGGCTGCAGTCCTCGAGCTTTACATTATCACGATGGGTCGCTCTGGTAGCTTGATTTCACCACAGCTTGAAACCGGTCCATCCAATCTGGACACGTCCGTGACTGGGCAGCTCGCAGATTTCTGGTTGCAGATCCGGACGCCCATAGTCGCTCCGCTTGTTCAAATGGCTGTCAACATTTGCTTGGTAATGGTGGTGATGATGTTCGTGGAGAGAGTTTACATGTGCATCGTCATTGTGGGCGTGAAACTGCTCCGAAGGAAGCCAGAGAAGCGCTTCAAATTTCAGTCTATCAAGGACGATGTGGAGTTAGCCAACTCTGCTTACCCAATGGTTCTCGTCCAAATTCCAATGTACAACGAAAGAGAGGTATATGTTCAGCTTTGGATTGGTTAGAATGCTTTCGCTTTCTTTAAAATTTACGGACTTGTTGTCTCGTATAGAGCTTGATAGCACTGCTTGAAGCGTGGATGCTCAAGTTACCTATTGGAAATGCAGGTATACCAGCTTTCTATTGGGGCATGTTGCGGTCTTTCATGGCCTTCAGATAGAATCATAATACAAGTGCTGGATGATTCGACCGATCCCACAATTAAGGTTTGTATCGTGCTAACTTTCCTACCCATTCCCCCTAAATTGGAGCTGGCCGCATTCATAATTAGTGCCCCTTAACTACGATGTGGAGAGTTTGTTCAGTCAGGCCTTTGGATGCAACGTAGTCCTTGATCCTGGGAGTCTTATGCGACCTTTTGAGCCAATTATGCGGGCTTAATTATTGTCGGTGAATTACATTTGCCACTCGGCTTTCAGGAGCTGGTGCAAATGGAATGTCAGCGGTGGGCAAGCAAAGGCATTAACATAAAGTACGAAATCAGGGACAATCGGAATGGCTACAAGGCTGGGGCGCTAAAGGAGGGCATGAAGCACAGCTACGTGAGGGAATGCGATTACGTAGCGATTTTTGATGCGGATTTCCAGCCAGATCCCGAGTACTTGTGGAAGACGATCCCCTTTCTGATGTACAATCCTGAGATAGCGCTGGTGCAGGCGAGATGGAAGTTCGGTAAGTAAGGCATAACAAATACGAATTGTGCAATCAGAGAGAAATGTTTGAGACTATAGTTGTCTGTTTCGTGGCTGTTACTCCTTTGCCATGTTGTTTGGCGGGCTGAACGTGGGTCTGTGGTGAGGGACTAGGATGTCAGCTTCTTCAGACCCCACCTGCCTACCTACCTGCCCCTGACACGTGGCCCCTCCCTCCCTTCACTTCTCTTTTTCTAAATCAATATATTAGAATTTATAAATGGCACTCTTCTTATGCCTTTACATTATCTCTTGAGGAGGCCTTAGACTTAAAGTCTATTGCCCAACCTAGTTAGATAACACTAGTTTGATGTTCCTCCTAGCCTTTGTGCTAATATTTTGCTATTGTGCTACTACAATATTTTGCTAGTGTCCAAGTCTTTTCAAAGGACCTGTTCATTGTGGCGTCGGGTCTTATCAAGGTTCAGACAAAATGCCCCCATTTAGAGCATTAGAGCCTTGTAACCATATGAAATGCTAGATCTTCATTTTACACTCTTTTCACTCACCAAATGAGCTCTGCAAGGCACTAATGAATTTCCACTCTAGGAGGAGCTCTTTTAAACTAGGAGTCTAGGAACTAATTGACCATGAGAGGGCCAATGCTCCCATCATTAGAGTCTACTACAACGTGTTCCAATTGCATTTCTATCATATGTCTCCGAAGAGACTCCAATTGCACTTCTAATGTGCGGGATTCTTGTTAATGTAATGTAACCATGTCCATCATGGTGATGCTTCTCAATGTGGAAATATAAAAAGTGGGCGTTTAACTATTTCAATAAGACAGCTCTGAAATATATGAAGATAGGGTGACTAAATCAAGTCAAAATTTTGACTGGCGTCATATATATATTCTGTCACTAAATCAAGTTGTTGATAACGATATGTATTGAGTATTCAAACCTCAACGGTGTGATTCTAAGATTTGTCGAGTGCACGGATTCGTAATCATGATTGTGATTGAGTATCTCAGCTCGTAAGCACTCGTTTGATTTTTGTGTAATTTTTGTGTCGGCAGTGAACGCCGACGAATGTCTGATGACGCGAATGCAAGAGATGTCGCTGCATTATCACTTTTCGGTGGAGCAGGAAGTGGGCTCCTCGACGCATGCATTCTTCGGGTTCAACGGTACGTATTATAATCCGCGGATGCCAGAGCGCAATCACCGCTGCAAACTTGCCATCGATGCGTCGACGGTAAGGAAAGCAGACGTCTGCGGCAGTTTAGGAGCGAAGGGTGGCAAGGATTGGCAACGCACAGGCAGACGATCAACGCAGAGGATTGTGAAACATCAGAAATCTGTCGTGGGTTGGAAACTGATGGAGTCTCGAATTTTCTGATGATGGTGGTTGTGGTGGTGCTACAGGCACAGCTGGTGTATGGCGCATTAGCGCCATCAACGAGGCCGGTGGATGGAAAGACAGAACTACAGTGGAGGACATGGATTTGGCGGTCCGTGCAAGTCTCAAAGGATGGAAATTCGTTTATCTGAACGATCTCGGGGTACTGATCTTTTGCACTAATCTTCTTAATCTTTGTCCAACCTGCAGTTCAAACTGCAGATATCCTGTCTTCGTTTCATGTTCCCAAGCTGTTCAACTCCTAAAATCTGAGCTATATTGTGCTCAAATGTGTTGTTCGCTCTTAAATCATCTTACTTTATCCTCAATACGTTAGCTCAAATCATGCTCAAATTCCCATCTGATTCTAAGCTATATTGTGCTCAAATGTGTTGCTCAAATCATCTAATTTTTGCTCGCTCAAATCATCGTACTTTTGCTCAATTCGTTTGCTCAATCATCTCTACTTGCGTATCTCGTGTTGCTCAAATCATCTGAATTTACTCGCTCAAATCGTACCCATGCTCAATTCTTTTGCTCAACAAATCATCGTACTCAGCAAAGGTTTTCATCTCTGTGCCCTCTTGTTCAGGTGAAGAATGAGCTTCCCAGTACCTTCAAGGCCTTCCGATTTCAGCAGCACCGCTGGTCTTGCGGTCCTGCCAGCTTGTTCCGGAAGATCCTGCCAGACATCATCGAAAACAAGGTGCGTATTAACGTGAACCCGACGTAGCTGGTTCATCAATGGGCTTTGCAGTTTTCCACCGCTGGCATGCCGTAGATTTGCTCAGAACCTGTCGTGTCTTTGAGAAAAGAAACAGATCACGAATCAGCTATGGCAGGCTCCCCTGACAAAGCTTTACTTCCTTTGCACGCAGAAAGTCCCCTTCTGGAAGAAATTTCACATTATCTATGCGTTTTTCTTCGTCCGCAAGATCGTTGCGCATATCGTGACCTGCGTTTTCTATTGTCTCGTCATCCCCACCACTGTCCTCGTCCCCGAAGTGCACTTGCCCCGATGGGGTGCTATCTACATGCCTTCTGTCATTACGCTCCTCAACGCGTTGTGTACCCTCAGGTATAGAGCGCTATATTCCCCCTAATAATCGAGTTATTACAGCTTTTCAGCAGGCTTGGGTATGTACCCATTCTGCACAGCTGACACTTGCTTCCCTTCTACCGTGCAGATCGCTTCATTTGCTCGTTTTTTGGATCCTGTTTGAGAATGTTATGTCTCTGCACCGGACGAAAGCGACATTCGTGGGGCTTTTCGACCTGCAGCGCGTGAACGAATGGATCGTCACGGAGAAATTAGGCGATGCTCTGAAAAGCAGGCTAGGAAAGCTAGGCAAGAGATCGAGAATGAAGTTTGGGGAGAGGTAAGTCTCTTCAATGCTCCACTCTGTCGCAATTCGAGGTCCCGATATTTGCACTTGCCTTGCCTGCTGTATAGGCGCCGATTCTTTTGTCCACTGACACTTCTCTTGCTTTTGATGGATGCTTGCCAGGCTACATGTCCTTGAACTGTTGGTTGGTCTCTACATCTTCTTCTGTTGCGTTTACGACTTCAGCTTCGGTCACAACCACTTTTACATCTATCTCTTCTTGCAAGCAGCTGCATTCTTTATAATGGGATTTGGGTATATTGGAACCTTCGTCCCGACTTAGACGAAGCTGTGTAACACATGCTACTGGAAGATGACAGGAGAAGAAGAAAAGGCGGCCTTTCTAACGTCGTTCGTGACGCATTTTTTCACATTAATCCGTGGAGACTAAGTTCGAAGAGCGGTTAAGTAGCTTATATAAGCAGCCAGGTGTAATTGTTTGTACTCTCAGTAAGGTCAGAGTTAACTGGTGGTCATTCTGGGATTCGGAAGTACCTAAGGGATAGGCATCCAGCTCCTTCATCCAGGAGAGAGGGCTGCGGCCAAGCAATGGTTAATTAGGCTCCTCTGATTTTCTTCCCTTAGGTTTTCACGATCTTTGTAGTGTAGTGAAAAGACAGCGCATCAGGAATTGCTGTGCAGTCGGGGGGAGTTGGAGGCGCTGTGTACAATTGCCAGCATTTTTTTTGGGACAGTTTCAGTATTTTTCGACTGTGAGATATCCCTTGACATTCGTATAGCTTGGTAAAGTTCGGGTATTGGCACCAATAAAACGCCTGAAAGTGTCCATAATAAACACCTGGGACACAGATTTGGCAGTTGGCTGCGAGTATACTCGCTTATGCAATCTGTGTGAAGCAAGCATCATCTCATACTCTAATCGATTTGTGAACTATTGATCAAATCGGAGCCCGCTTCAAAAATGTTTTTGGAGGTCGAGACTTCTGATAATTTCTTAACTGCTTGCAGCGAATCAAGTCTACAGGCCTGGGATCATCACATGTACAAGAAACAACGTATCTCTATTATGCATTCTTGTAGCCCCCGAACCTTTCATCTGAATCAATAACTTTCACGGTCTCGTGAATTTAACAACGGATTTTATCCTGTGCAATGGCTTTCCACCTTTCTTTTCTTCATTGTATATTCTTGCACTTGAGAGTTTTTTAATAGCTTCTTAAGATTTCTACTGTTCAAAGCTCAATTCGACTGGCACTTTGAGGTTTAAACAATATCCGGACGAAATGGCTTTCGAATCTTGATGTGGCTTTGGTACATTCTTTCCTTTCGAATAGTTGCATAAATGTGAGATAACTTCTATTTTCACACACCTTTTTGAGCTGTTTACACACTCCTATAAAAGACATTGGAATTTAGCCAAAGGTTTTTTACCCTTCCTCGCCAAGAACTAGGAGAAAGAGGACTCCTTGGGTAGATGCTTTGGTACAACATGTAATCTTTAAGCGTCTAAGGCTTAAAACTTGTCTACGTCACCCAACTAGATATTTAAAGCCGATCGAAACCAATCATATTGGTTGGCCAATCCTCGCTTGTAGCATATGATATAGGAACTATTTGACAACTTAGGCTAGAACATGTAATGGATCTCTTTCCAAGAAGCCCAACTCACCTTTGAGGATATCCATAGGTGTGTTTCCACTTGACAAAGCCCCTATTATGCAAAGCTCAAGCCCTATGTAGTCAATAGTGTCAGGGGTTCATGCTCATCTTTATTAGACCACCGAATGGAATCTTTGAGACAATGTTCTTAATTAAATAAGAACTATGTATTCGTTCTTTGTGTACTTGATCTAGAGTTTTGGCATGTTATTTTGGCCCCAATAGGTAAATTCTATATTCTTCCGCCATCCATATGTTGTGCTAAAATTTTAGTACTTTTGCATTATGAGGAGTGGTTATGGTGAGATGAGATCTTAACACCTAATAAGTTATAGTGTGTGGGAGTGGACCGTGTGTCTTGAGAAGGTGTTTCCTTTCCTTACTCTCTTTTTTGAATGCTTTTAGGTGAGAACTTCTCTTAGGTGTCTGTTTGCCATGGGATGCAAGGCATACTCCACAACAACACAAAGAAACTATAGACGTGCTTGGTAGATGCGCAAAATAGCGGGCGGGTCTATAGGCGTTGCTTTAGTGGAGGAATTACGGGTGCATCTAAATGCACGTCTAAAAGCTCGTCTATTTGCACGTAAATTACCGCGTCTACGTGCGCGTCTAAACTGAGAAAATACGGGTCCATCTAACATCACGTTTATTAGTGCGTTTATTTGCACGTGTATTAGCGCGTTTATTTACGCGTTTACACTAAGAATCAGACGCGTAGATAGACGCAAACCAGAGAATACAGAAAGTGAGATTTTGGTGTACATCATTGCTTTCCAAACATTGCCCATGATTACCAAAGCACATAATTTTTTGCAAGCCCACATACACAAGAATTAAGTGAGATGAGGAGAATGAGACAATATGTAAAATAGTTTTGCCAATATCAATTATGGGGCTACGATTCAATCTCATCCTCAATGAGATCAACCCTTGCCAAACTATCTACTTCAAAATCCAAACAAGTGTTTAGATCTACAAATACATTCAACCCACTACTACTTGTGCCACTCATGTGCTCATCGAAAGTAGCATCTCGAATGGTAGGCTCATCCTCATGGGTAATGGCCTCAATATCTGTATCTCCTATCTCATGATCATCCTCCTCTCTCGTATCACGGTCATCATCACGTCCATGGCCATGATCATCCTCCATACGCTCCATATTAGTAAATGTACTATACATCACTTTGGAACGTGGCATAATAGGTATGACATGCCACCATCTATTATTATCCACCATTGGTTGATAGACAACCTAATTCAAACACAAATACAATCATATTACTTTTCTTGCATCAAATATTTAAAAGCGAGTATTTTTATATGTGTGCACCCGGATGAGTGAGAAATGGGAGTCAACACTTATCCTCCCATTCTTCCATTGTGATATGCATCCCCTCGTCTTTCTCTGCTTTCTCCATTTCATCAAGTAGCCAATCCACATGAATATCCTTTGGAAGTGCTCTTAGATACTGAGGGTATGGCACACGAGATCCGTGGTGTGTATGAAAGAGGGCCCTTTCTTCTTGTCTTCTTGCCTTTGCATCCTCGTATCTTGTCACCCATCTTTTCATCACATCACTATTAAGCACGCAAAAGAGGTTGATACTATTATGCAACTCTGTGTCTATTACTTTGTTGCGTCCTTTCCCTTGAGGCACAATAGAGGTCATCCTTAGGTCTTCATCATCTCTCCATAGTCGTGGGAGAGAGCTATCCACATCAACAAGAAACTCAGAAATATATACAAGTGACTCTTGTACCAACCAACCCTCGTCCATGCTACCTTCAGGTCTTGCATTTTGTCTCACGAAGCCCTTCAAGGTCTTCATGAAGCGCTCCAGGAAGAACAACCATCGTGCATGTATAGTACCGCATATAGCAATCTCATCCACCAAATGCACTATGAGATGTAGTTGGCTTGTGAGAATAGAACATGGAAATGTCTCCTCCACTAAACAAACTGCCTCCACTGACATAACTCGAGCATTCTCAAGCGTGGTGGGATCTATTTCCTTTGAGCTCACATACCTCATAAGCTCGCCCATCTTGTAAATACAATCTTTCACGTCCTTCGATGCACTACGTGAAATGCTAGTAGGTAGTATGAACTGAACCCGCGAGGAGGTGGTTGATTAATCGCTTATAGCTATTCACTCACAAATTTGAAAGGAAAAAGATATTATGCACATAAAATACTTACTTGGAGCATCTTGTGCCAATCATGAGATTTCAAGCCATATAATTGCTCTACACCTCTTTTCTTGCTCTTTGTAAAGGCTCCCTTCAAACACCTCATGCATCCAGTGGGAGTACGAATTGTAGTAATAGCGCGCTTCACCGTCGCCATCTCTAGCTTTGATAACATCCACAGTGCACGAGGTAAAAAAACATGCCCATTTGGTCTCTCTTGAGGCCAAGCTTCATGCATCCTCCCTGTGGTACGTAGATCCTCCCTTATGCCTGCTGAATCTCGTGTCCCATTCAAATGCTCCCAAATGGTAGATGCCACATTCTTGAAGATATGCATGGGATCAAGCAGGTGATTGATCTTGAGGTGGGACCAATATGGTGAACGATAAATGATGGAGTATCTAAACAAAATAAAGTGTTAGCGTGCAATCTTTACTTTCAACCAATATAGCCAATCTTTACTTCCAGCCAATAGTTACAAACCCTTACTGGCTCATGCCAAGTGGTGGAGGAGTCGTGGAACCGTCCCAAATTCTCATCCAATCTCCCGCGGTGAGTGATTGTGGGAGGACTTCATTCCAAGGGGCAACATATCTAGGATGATCACGTGGGAGAAATCGATGGTGATTCTCATAGATGACCTTATTCAATGCATCTGCCCGTGAGGCAACTAGCGAAGGACCACAAACAGGACATGCATGGTAACCCGATGTAGTGAGACCTGAACAATAGATGCAATTAAGAGTGGAAGGTGGGTTTAGGGTGCCACATCCTTTGCCTATTCATAATTAAAAATGCAATGCTTACCTGAACACTCGCCATAGCCTGGGAAGTCATGCATCGTCCACATCAAGACTGCTTTGCAGTTGAAGTCTCGTGACGAGGGAGGCCTGCTCACATCATGCACCTCGATACCTCTCCAAAGTATCTCTAGCTCATCAATCAAAGGCTCCAAATAAACATCAGGGTTTTTGACTTTATGTTTCCCTGGAATTAGAAGGGACAACATAACATGTCCTTTCTTAATAGCCATAGAGGGTGGAAGATTGTAATTCACCAATACAAGAGAGGTCACATGTTGCCTTGCCATATCTCTTAAGGTCGGTAGTTTATTCTCCCTTGGAAGCATTTTACACAATAGCCTGCACGTGAAGACCATAAATGAGGAAAAGCATTCGAGTAATTGACCCACTAGCATAATTCACCATGTTTGCAAAATCGACTTTAAAGCTTACTTGAGTAATGCATTCAAACTTGCATTGCTCCATCCATAGATGGTTTGCAAGTTTAGTAACTCAAGGGAGGCACGTAGAATAGAGAATGTGCACCCCTCAAACAGTGGAGTCGATGCCACAGTAAAAAGATCATCCTGCTCCATGCTATTATCCCTCCCTTGATGGACATATAAATCCCGCACCATATCATCAAACACCTCCTCCTCCACGGCTTCATGAGGTAATGGTGGAGGGCTACTATCACCATCACTCCATGCATCCGTAACGGTCCCTCCGGAAGATCCCACCTCATATCGCCGACGCTTCGCCTCCTCACGGTGAGCATAGGGTAACATATGCGGGTGTGGCACTGCATCCTGTATCAAATTAAAACGGGATCATAACTCAAACATATGAACACCCATAGGTATCTCAATCAACCTTAACTTACAAACCCTTACCCTATTTACGGTCACATCCCATTCTCCATACTTTGAGATATGATTGAGTGTAATCCTGCGTGCACGATACATGTTTCCTCGACATCGATCACACAAACATTTGATTTTTTGCTCCAACCACATTTCGCGATGGTGGATACGGAGGGATTCATCCTCACTGGAGCTACTTGTTGAAGATGAAGACATCCTACAAACAAACAACCCACCAAATTTGCTCTTCTTAAAATGTTTAATGTAAACTTTGTGGCACGTCTAAAGCCGCATCTAAAGCCGCGTCTATAGTCGCGTCTAAAGGCGCGTCTATAAGCGCGTCTACTCTGTGTATTTAGACGTGCCTATAGATGCGCTATTAGACGCGACTATAGACGCGGCTTTTAAACCTGCTTTTTAGCGCGCCGCTCGGCTTGCTTTTCTTCACATTACTTATACTTCGCGCGGCTTGCTTCCTTCCTTATTAGCAGATCCATAGTTTCGACGCTTAAGAGGAAGGCTCCCATACTTACTTCCAAGCTTACACTTAAGAGGAAGGCACCCACACTTACTTCTAAGCTTAAAGGAGAGGAGGACAAACAAGGAGGAGAAGCAACTTTGAAAAAGAAAGAAGAACCTTCCATACCTCTATCCAAGTAAGTCTTTTTGCAGTTGATCTTGTTTGGAAGTTTGCTTTCTTTAGATTTGTACTTTCTCATATCCAAGAAGCGCATGATTTGGGTATCAGTGTCACGTTTGTGTGTCGGGCGCAATGTCCTTTTCTACTTTTTAGGAATCTCGTCTATCGGAGCGTGTCTATAGGCATGTCTCAGAGCGCGTCTAAAAGCGTGTCTACAGGCGCATCTAAACGCACGTCTAACTGTTTGCAGACACAAACAGACGCATCGATAGACGCTCTGTTAGATGCTCTGTTAGACGCGTCTATAGACGCGCAAATCAGATGCGTCTATAGATGCGCTCTGATAGTAAGCCTCTCTTCCCTTCCCCTTTCTTCTCAGCTCATCAGTAATGGATTTTTTTTCTTTTTTCCAGTTCAACATGTGGCCAAGAAGCGCTTCCAGCTCACTTGATCCCCGGGAATCTATTTGGAAGGACTTATATAACCTTTTAGGGCACCCTCCTAGTCCTGCGGAGTTATATGGGTATATGACAGGTACTCTAAACACTCCCCAAGAGTCGGCACTACAGACTCCAAGCCACCCCACACCGCCTGAGATCACCCCAGTGGAGTCAGCACAGCCATCTTATGCCCCTTCTTATGCCCCTTCCCCCATACCGTCTTATGCCCCTTCCCCCATGCCGTCTTATGTCCCTTCTGCCATCCCGTCTTATGCCCCTTCCCCCATGCCGTCAGGAGGTCCTTCTGTCTCGCAAAGCCGTCGACGTACTCTTGTGCCGTCAAGACTCGGTTCTCCAACTACGAGTGGTCAGCGTAGTCCCGTGCAGTCTCCAGCTACGAGTGGCCAGTGTACGAGCCCGACACGATAGCGTAGCAGGCGTAGTAGTAGGGAGAGCGGTGGGGGATACATGGCACAGTGCTTTGGGCCATGTGGCGGTGGGGAGGATGATGATTCAGATGATTTAGACGTGCCTCTGGGTGATGGTACGATTTATTATGACATCACTCAGACAGGAGGCATCTTGATGGATGCGCGGGGGAAGGACATCATGGCCTTCATGCGCTTTGTAATTGCTAACAATTACAGAGATTGCTTTATCCACTACAAAGACCACCCAAAGAGGTTGGCTGATGAGACCCTCGCTACTGTTCGCTCTAGGTATCCTAACCCCCCCAATCACCAGTTCACAGATAAATGGGCCAAGTCAAAGATTGTTACGATACTTGGCAATAAAAGATCTTCGCTGTGAAGAGGCAGGCACTAGCGGAGCTTGCCAGGCTTGAGGCAGGTCAACCACCAAGGGGCCCGCCCCACGAAGGATCCAGATGGAGGAATATGGAAGCGCGCATTTTGGAGCAGGGGGTGTTGAATCATGGGAGGCCCAATTTGCAAGTATCGATCTCAAATTATATTGCTTATGTAGTTTATTAGGAGGTTGTTTCTTTGTACTAAAAACAAGCTACTTGCCATCATGACTATGAGGAATTAGATGGAATAGCAAACAAGCAACAGATTGAAATGCTAGAGAGTGTAAATTTGTAGACATTCATTGAATGTGGAATATTGATGGCATGCTGCCAAGTATGTGTAGGAGTAGTTAAGATACTTTGCAGGTACTCAACCAAAGAATGCATCTCATCGTTAGTATGACCAAGAAGCCACATCATTTGAACAATGCCACTAAGATGGGAAAAGAAGTCAGTGGATGAAATAGAGAGCATTGTCAAGTACATGAAGCCTAGAAAACTGCAAATAGGTTTTAGGTGTTGTGTAAGATCAGCCAAAGGGCTTGTCAACTTACAATAGAATCCAAGGAACGGGTTGATGTCATGGAAGAAGAGTATAATGGCATCTTTAAAAATGAGGGGCTTGGTAAGTTTGGTGGTTCCACCAAACTTACCAAGCCCCTCATTTTTAATGAAAGTGAAATAATGTCATTGGTTGCAAATAGGTCTACAAGGTCAAGTACAATGCTGATGGGAGTGCAGGTAGATATAAGGGCAAGATTGGTGGCAAAAGGATATGCTCAGTGAGAGGGCATTGAAATATGAGGAAAATTTTGCAATGGTCATAAGTATGAAGACAATTTTCCTTATTCTTCTCTTGCATTGCATCAATTGGATGTTGGCTGGATTCTTTAATCCAAAATTGTGAAAAAGAAGAGATGTATATGCAATAGCTAGAAGAATTTGTGGGAAATGGATTGTGACCTTACATTGTGTAAATTGAGGAAGGCACTTTGTGATCTCTAACAAGCCCCTGAGCTTGGTCTAGCAAGATTGACACATATTTCAAGCAGTAAGGGTCCATAAGAAGTGAACTTGATCATGGACTTTGAGTGTATGTAAAAGAAATTAAGATGCTCTTACAATCATGACACCCTAGGTAGATGACCTCATCATAGTGGGTACCAACATCAAGCTCATCATGGAGGTCAAGGTCCATCTTTGCAAGGAGATTAAAATGCATGATTTTGGATCCTTGCATTGTATATACATGACCTCATCATAGTGGGTAGCAACAACAAGATTGATCAAGGAGGTCAAGACAAATCTTTGAATCAGTTTAAAATGCATGATTTGGTATTATTGAAATACATTTTAGGTGTTGAGATAGAACAAATAAAGGAAGGCACATTTCAGAGTCAAACAACGTGCATCAACTCTATGTTGGAGCAATTTGGAATGTTCAACTCCATATCTCTGAGTACATCTATTGACATTAGGTGCAGCTTGTGGAAGTTAAAAAGTGCACCATTTTGTTATCCTATTATATGACAAGAGGTTTTTGAGCTCATCTATTAGATGACATCAACATTGGTTGATGTTTACTATGTACTAGGGGTTGTGAGCTAGTTCATAGCAAAGACATGTGTCCACTATTGGAATGAAGTGAAGCAAATTTTTAGTCACCTTACTGAGATATCCAAATATAAGTTTGCATATCTACAAGAGATCCCATATGCAAAAACATAGCTTAAGGGGTTCTATGATGTAGATTGGGGAGGTGGACCCAAGCACAAGTCTATTTCAAGATATACATTCATGCTGAATTCTCATTGCACGTCTTGTTCTACTAAGAAGCAAGCAACTATGGCACTATCTATAATAGAGGATGAATATATTTTCTTGCTTTAGTAATCGAAGATGGTGCTATCATGATCATTTTTTATAACCTACAATGCCATTGCCTTAGCAACAAATCAAAAAGATAATGAGATTTCAAATCACATTGATAGCTTCCACCACTTTCATCTAACATCCAATAGAATAAGGAAATGTTTAGCAAATATCTATCTCTATGTGATATAAAGACCACCTAGTGATGGGGGAGTGTTAAAGTATGGTTCATTGGGATGGTCATCATCCATGTACACATGGTGTCCAAATGTGAATAACTACTATGGGCGTAGGATAAAACCCACATTAGGGTTTCAATATATATTGTATCATGTTCATCTGTTTTAGAAGAAGAGAGAAGATGTACATTTTCTATAGCCAATAGGGTAGTATCTCTCCCCTCAATCACTATGTATGCTGAGTATGTGTATAATGTATTCATTTTAGCACTAAAAGCAAATAGCTAGGTAACCTTAATTAATATTACAAGGGTTGACACTTACTTTTGATCCAAATATGTGTATAGAATTTGTTAACATCCATCTATACAACTTTTATAGTGGCCAACTCCTCATATAATTGCAAAAAGATGCAGTTAACAAAGGCCTTCTATATGTATGCAAGGAGTTGACTTTGTTCGACACATAAAAGGGAGCGTGCCAGGTTTCAAAGCATACAGCAATGCTTGTATTCTTTTTATAAGAACAAAATGCAAAAGAAGGAAATGATAATATTTGGTATCCAAATAGAAAGGAATGGAATATAAATCAATTACTCTTGCCTCTTAATTTCATCCTCTTGGAATCAAATAAAAAAAGAAAGAATCCTAGAATACATGATACTTCATCCTTTCAAACTAATTGAAGAAAGCATATATAGCTCCATAATTTAGACAATGAGTTAGCTTTGACATCTCTCTCTCTCTCTCTCTCTCTCTCTCTCTCTCTCATATCATGAGATTATTTTGAAAACTGTTTCCTTGAGTCCCACTCCCTCCTTACTCCTAATCTCGATGGGGTCACTACACAGAAATTTCCTGTACCACATGCATTCTATAGGTGGCTTAAGATTCCCTACTTACATATGGTCTCTAAAGTTTACACACACACACACACACACACACACACATGCATTCTTACACTAAAAATTTTGAGCTTTTCTCAATTTGAATAAATAAAACCTTGTGGATGTTAAATTTTTATAAAAAATGAAAAAAAGAGATTGGGTGAAAATTAGAATCTCAAGAACCCCTAGGGTTACATATTTTCAAATTCCACTCGAAGCTTCTTAGAACCTAGCATCAGTTCCATTGACAAAATACTCATATGATGTGATTGAGAATGGAATCAGTGCCATTCATCACATGGAGAACAGAGAATAGCATTGGTGACATTCTCCAAATAATCATATGATGTTGTGGAGAATGGCACCGGTGCCGTTCTCCAACCATCATGTGCTATGGAGAGTAGCACTATTGTGGAGAATGGGACAATTACTATTCTCCAACCATCATGTGTTAGGTTCCTTCAAATTTTCCATGAGAAAACTCTCATATGTCAACCTTGGCATCTGGAAAATGGCACTGGTGCCTTTCTCTGAAATCCATGTATTTAATGGCATTAGTGCCATTCTCCACAACATCATGGAGGATGGGACCAATTCCAGTATCCACAAACTCTCATGCAGGATTCTCCACAAGCTCTCATGGAGTATGGCACCGGTGCCATTCTCCACAAACTCCCATTGAGATTGGAATTAGTGCTGAGATGAATTTGAGGAGAATGGAACCAGTGCCATTCTCCAAAACATCATGTGGTTACTTGGATAATGGCATGAGTTCCATTCATCACATGGAGAATGGCATTGGTGCCATCCTCCACAACCCATGTGATCTCTAAATAATCAGATGGTGTTGTGGACAATGGTACCAATGCCATTGACCAAATAATCATATGATGTGGTTGAGAATGGCATCAGTGCCATTCATCACATGGAGAATAGAGAATAGCACTGGTGACATTCTCCAAATAATCACATGATGTTGTGGAGAATGGCACCAGTGACATTCTCCAAATAATCAGATGATGTTGCGGAGAATGGCATTGGTGTCATTATCCAACTATCATGTGTTGTGGAGAATACCACTGTTGTGGAGAATGGCACCAATACCATTCTCCAACCATCATGTGTAAGGTTCCTCCAAATTTCCTATGAGAAAGCTCCCATGTGTCAGCCTTGGCACCTAGAGAATGGCACTGGTGCCATTCTCTCAAATCCATTTGTTGAATGGCACTAGTGCCATCCTCCACAATCCATGTGATGATTGGAGTATGGCACCAGTGCCATCCTCCACAATCCATGTGATGATTGTCACTAGTGCCATTCTCAAAATAATCAGATGGTGTTGTGGGCAATGGTACTAGTGCCATTGACAAAATAATCATATGATGTGATTGAGAATGGCATTAGTGCCATTCATCACATGGAGAACATAGTATAGCACTGGTGACATTCTCCAAATAATCATACGATGTTGTGTGGATAATGGCACTGGTGCCATTCTCCAACCATCTTGTGTTGTGGAGAATAGCACTGTTGTGGAGAATGGCACCAACACTATTCTCCAACCATCTTTTGTTAGCTTCCATCAAATTTTCTATGAGAAAACTCTCATGTGACAATCTTGACATTTGGTGAAAAGCCCACATGGAGGCTGGCACTAGTGCCATTCTCCAAAGATCATGAGAAGTTGTGAAGAATGGCACTGGTGACATTCTCCAAATAATCATATGATGATGGGGAGAATGGAACTATTGCCATTCATCACATGGAGAATGGCACTGGTGCAATTCTCTTCAATCCATGTATTGAATGGCACTGGTGCCATTCTCCACAACCTTACGTGATTAATTGGAGAATAACACCAATGGATGTTTGCTTCAATCCCTTTCTCCAAAGGATTAGATGAAGTTGTGGATAATGCCATTCTATGAAGTTGTGGATAATGCCATTCTTCGCAATCCATGTGTTGAATGGTATTGGTGCCATTCTGCAAACATCATATGATTATTGGATAATGGTACCAAGTGGCCATTCTTCATAAGCATGAATACTTTCATAGTGTGTACATTTGCATGCATTGTGGGTGTAGTATTTCATAATGCATTTATGATGTTGCTTCCCCTAGTCTCTTTTTTAATATAATTTACATTTTGGTTGTAATATTTCCTAATAAAATTATGATTTTTTATTGTTCATTTCATTGATGAACTCTCTCCATTTGGATTGCTCATTTTACTGATGTTGTTTCCCTTGGTTCTTTTGTTAATAGGAGATTTCAAGGGAGACTAGCAAGGGGAAGAGAAATGTTTGAGAGGTGTCAATTTATGATGGGCTTAGTTCTGGAAGAGGACGGTATTTAGATATATACAATAACAAACTCCAAAGGCTCCTTAAAGTGCATTGCTTTGTGAACATCCAAGGAACAACCTTTGAAGATGTGGGGTAAGTTAAGTAGATGTAGGATACCAAGGTTGAGAAAGATAAGCTTCCTTGTCTCAATATTCATACATTGGATGGCACCGTGTATTAGCTGGATCCTGCTTGTTTTGATCATGCGAGGGTGGATACTATTGGAGAGGACACGATGATAACTAGGGGTTGGAATATTGAGCCAAAAAATTATACCAACCAACAAATATTATAAGGCTTTGATCAAGTATTAAAAGGGATACATCAAGACAATAAAAAGAATAGAAAAGTTTTTAAAAGAACCAAGAAAAATGATATTGAGGGATCAAGCTCTCGAGTGTCACACAACACAGTGAAAGAGAAGGCTGCAGTGACCAACGAGGAGGAAACAACATGTGAGAAGGACAAAAGGTCAGATGGAACAACAAATATTGGGGATAAACAAGATGTAGAAGTTAAAGACAAAGAGACAAGTGTAGAAGGAAAAGTGGGAGGTGTCGAAATAGGCATTGATGGAATAGGCAATGGAGGTGATGAAATGGGGAGTGGTGAGACACACATAACAAGACATGGTGATAAGTCATCTGAAGTAGCAACAATCATACTATATAAGAAAAATCCAACCAGATGTTGACTTTAAGGCACTACAAAAGAATTTGGAAAGGGAGGACACAAGTATGACAGGTTTGATGGAGTATGCAGAATACTTCATATTTGGTTTAGAGTTTGAGGTTTTGATCCCCGGGATGATGAATTTCTTTAGAGCACCAAGCCAATATGTGTACATGACATTGACCCATAGCTACGTCAGTGACTTTGTCAAGAGTTTTGCAATGAATGCACGACCTCTTGCAACATGTGTCTATCTTATGCCTTACGACACAAACACAAATACTCCTATGCGCAAGGAAGAGATAAAGGTGGAAAAGTTAAAGGAGTATTGGATTCTTGCAAGGCAACATTCGATATATGCTACAAGGATGTTTATAACTAAACCACAAGGAGAAGCCTTCAATCAATGAAAGGGTTTCTACACATGGAGGAAGACAAGAATTTTGGTCAATGCGCCAATTGAAGCAAGTTGCAAGATATCATCAATGGCCAACATGGAGGCACAGACTGTTTTGAAAAATCAACCATACATCGACATCTTGCAACACTTAAGGGCATAGTGGTTTGCATTCAAATGACCAAAAAAACCAGCCCAAGGCCTTAATGTTGGGATGTGAGTAATAAACTTTGTTTTATTTACATAATTTATTTCAAGTATATTTATGGCTTTGTAAAAGAAGTGATAGTAGTGTCAACTCCCTGATGTGACAATGTTACTAGTGCCATTCTTCTTGTTACCAAGTCATATTTTTGACATGGTAATGGGAGAATGGCACTCGTTCCATTCTTATCTGTGTTACATGATTTGGATTAGAAGAATGCCTAAGATGCTTTTGGTTTTTTTCAAAATTTTGTAGGAGTCGCAAGCATGTCGATGGGCTCAAACTTTGCTACCAAGGACACAGATTTGGTCACATATGATGATGACATCTATGAACAATGGATCAGGATTTTGACCTTGGTGAAGCACGGTGATCTTGAGGGTTGAAATCCCACAATAACATACATGAGGTGTCTCTGTTGGGATTAGAAGATGACCACATACATGCACTTTAAGCAGAGATTAAGTCTGGAGATATTGTCTTGGTCAAGTAAAGCAAAGACAAGGGCTCCATTGAAATGTCTCAATAGGCGACGGAGACTAAGCATGATAGATCATTGAAAGAAGCACTTATAAGGAGTTCAACTTATGCCACCCTTCGCCCTAGCATCAAACATGGGATCCCCTTGCAAGTTACTTCAAAATTGATTCAATTGTTTATCACAGCTTCAAGGGTTCATGTGACTCATGGGTCAAAGAGGAGGTGCAAGTTGGCAAGGCCACACCTGAGTTCCCATAAGCAGCATCATTCTATATTGATTGGGTAATTAGTTCAAGAGAGGGTGATGACTCTACATCGTAGTCTTGTTTTCCTTAGACAGTTATTCAGGTGACATGGAGATGGAGGGGGAGCACTTTCTAATGTGGCACTCCAAGGGACGACTTCCAATCAGCTTGTGTGTGCTTGAAACCTCAAAAGTATCTCCCAAAGGCATGTGTTGGGATAAGCTTGCCTTGAAGAAGTTGCTCTGTGGTTTGATGGAGACCGTTGCCACTCCATCACAATATGTACTGCTATCATTTTTTACAATGACAGAGATGGTAAATCTTAAGGAAGAAATGGTAAAGGCTCGATTTTGGCATAGAAGGTTTGTGGGTGTTATCCATGAATAGGAGAGCACACAAAAGGGTTTGTCTGAGACCTTTTTCCTTTTGTCGTTTGTAAGTTCACATGATGGATTTGATGGATTTGAGCACCTATTAGAAAACACAAGGCCATACACAATAATTGAGGACAATCTTCTTTATTCTAATGAGGACGATGACTAAAAGAGGTGGTTGTGAAACATGGCATCATCAAGGAGTGCATCAGGTGCTATTGTTGCGGGGAACATGAAGTTGTTGTTGACCTCTTTACTAATGGAGGTGTGGCATTACAGGCATTGTCAAGCAAAAGAAAAGTGATTGCACTTAGAAGACATCCCAACAGGCAATAGAGGTCGAGGCTATGTGTGTGGCATATGCATTAGATAATCCCCATACTAAGATTTGGTCTAGAATTGAGAGGCCTCTCGAGCCACGTAGATCTAATTCACCTATAGATGAAGGAATTGGAGAGGGTGAGCACCACAGTGAACCCTTAAGACCTTTAATTGAAGCAGAACTTGAAGCTATCCCAAAGATTACATTGGAAGATTTGGATAAACAAGCTCTTTAGCTATTCATTTATTCATTGTATATATAGTTTCAAAAGAATTTTAGCAATATAATAGTATCACTTTTATGGATTATCTCAATTTCACACATTCTCATTTTATTAAAGGGATTTAACATGTGATATGATGGAATTGTGTGACATAATGACATGGGGAATGGCACTAGTGCCATTCTTCCAATGTGGGGTTATAGATAAGAGGTACTATTGGCATTCTATGGGGTCTCATATGGAGAATGGCACTAGTGCTATTCTCTCTTTGAGGTTATGTTGAAATGGTAATACTATTATAAATCTATGTTATTCGAAAGCATTACAGAGATTGAAAATTGTATTGTATTAACTATTCTGTCAAAGTTTGAATTCGAGTGCTTTCTACAAATCTATTGGAGCTTGGGGAGTTTCATTCTCCCAATAATGTTACAGGCATTCTCCATGTCATCATTTGGAGAATGGCACTTGTGTCATTCACTCCTTGGGGTTATGGATATTTTATGTTCCTTTGTTCACTTGTGTGCTTTGACTGTAACAAAGAGAATTAAACTGTAATACAATATCTATGCTTTCAGAGCATGCATTGTAGTTCATATTTCATACTTCATGAATGGCAATCTAGTCTATTTCACATATTTCTCCTATTTTTTCATGGACAAAGGCTACAATTTCTTCCAAAACTACCATTCTGGGAATTGGAATTTTCCCAAATTATCTAATACGATCTAAATTATATTTCCTTCATCTATAATTTAGATTTATTTGAAGTGCAATGAAGGGTAAAACCCACCCTTTAGATTTATGGAATTAAATCAACAAAGTAACATCTTTCAAACTATATAGCTTTGTGTAAGTTTAGACAAATACTAAATATAAAGGAAAAGTCCTCTAAGGCAAAAACTCCAAAGGTGGACAACAGAATGGACCTACAACTAAAAAGGGTATACCTCAACAAGTATCTAACCAAAAAATAAGATTCAAGAAGACATAAGAAGATGTGGATATTGAGAAGGAAACGAGATCAAAGATATTTTAGGCAAGGAGGAATGGTAACATCAAAGAAGCGTTAGGAAAAGGAAAGGTAAGATCATCATTGCAAAGTAAGGATACATGAAGGATGGTGGCATATTAGACAATCATGCCTAGAGGGATTCAATGAAGTGTTGTAGATATGACCATTGATAAACTTAAGATTGTTAGTAGACAACGTGGCATAATGAATGTAGTTTGCACATAATTGTATCCCCAATTGTTGGTTCAACCATTGAATCAAGTAGTACCAAATGAAGGTGCAAGAAAAGCAAGGCTAGTATTGGCAAACTGAGAAGGACAACTATGGTTGGAAAAGTTTTCAAATTTGGGAAATTTTGATTATTTCTACTATTACTGGGATTGTGTGTTTGCCCTCTTGCTCACTAAGTATATAGATCAATTGATTTACAATCATTCAAAAGATTGGTTTGAAAAGCTTAACACTCCAAATCACGATGCACTATTTCATGTGAGAAAATAATGGGAACATTTTGGGCATCAACTAAAGCCAACAAGAGGACATTTCCTTTCTAGTTTCATAAGGTTTTGCATCTGTGTCACTAGCTTCTCAAAAAGAGAATATTGTGAGATGAGGGCCTTATGTTGATAATTAACCCTTAGAGTTATCATCATAGGCATATGTGTAGACTATTTATGTTGATTGCTTTGACGTTGATGAGGGCTCCCAAATCTACTAGACTAGCCACTTGCTAAGTCTCTTTGCTTTTTTGTGTGTGCATGCTAGTTCTCAATGCCCTGAGATGACATAGCAGTTACATTTTCCCACCCTTCTAGGAGTACTTGATGGTTTCCTCCTCTTCTAGGGTTTCCTCTACCTTTGGGATTCCATGTCCCCTTATAGTAGAAGGACCATGGTTTTGATGTTGTTGTCTTGATGAAGATTGAGATTGTGTGACATAACTGTGTCCACTTCCTTGATTGTTGGAGCAACTAGAGTTATTTCCTTTTCACGATGGAACCCTCTTCCACATTGCCAAGATTCTTGGAATCCATATTGAGACCTCAACTCAAGTGGTCTTGCATGATCTTATATCAGTAGCATGTGAGTACAAATATGTGCAAATATATCAAATTCATTGATCCAACTACCAATTGACTCACTAAGTGTGGAACTGCCCTATAGTACAAAGGTATAAATAGGGTGTTACTTGTGTGAGTCAAAGTTGATGATAGAATCTAAAGGGATTGATGCCATCAGGGAACAATTGAGATTTTTGAGCAAGGGTCCAATTGGCTTGGTGGAATTGAATCTCCTCCAAGATATGCTAGTCCTATGCTTGGATTACATGTTGATAGAAGAGAATGT
Source organism: Dipteris shenzhenensis (assembly GCF_047967505.1). Classification (NCBI taxonomy): domain Eukaryota; kingdom Viridiplantae; phylum Streptophyta; class Polypodiopsida; order Gleicheniales; family Dipteridaceae; genus Dipteris; species Dipteris shenzhenensis. The sequence goes on along the minus strand of NC_141608.1, from coordinate 18,423,655 downwards.
AGCAAAAAAAATATTTTCTTAGTTCATTTTATGTGTTGGATTTGGCGAGGCTGGTGGCTCATGAGTGCTTTTGATGAAGTAGTTAAAAAACTTATAGTGTGGGTGTGCCAAATGTCAAATATATGGTAACAAGAATGTAGAGTTAAGTTATTGAGAATCTTGCTATTTGTAGCTCCTCCAAATTCCTTAGCGATCAAGTTATGGTTGTTTGAAGAATATCCAATGTTTTGGCCAAAGGAGTGCCCAAACTACATAGATGATGTGGATAGTAGTGAATATGCTAAATCAAAATTGCTAAGGTGGTAATGTGATGATGCGGCATTGATGAGTTCATAGAGTAGCAATATATTGAGATGAGGTCATAGAGTCACAATATATTGATGTGGCACTGGTGAGGTTGTAGAGTGATCTGGCACTTGAGCTAGCATGGCACTACCACATGTTAGTGAATGACATGGTAGGTAGTGAAGTGGCATTGCCATATGAAGTAAGGAATGTGGTAGGTGATGTGAGACTACCACATGGAGTAGGTGATGTGGTAGCACGTCATGTGGCATTACCATGTGGTAGCAAGTCATGTGTCATTACTGTTGGAGGATAGCGGACATGGCACTATTACCATGTGTTATCCTAAAGTTCCTTCATATACACATGGCTAGTCTATGTGGAGGAGAGAGAAGTAGCTTATCTTTCATGTACTTTACTATTGTCACACGACACTACATGATGAAAGAGAGAGGCTGTGATAGAGATTTCTCTATAGGAGGGGGGCAACATCAATAGATGCAGCTATGAACGGAAGTCAACAAAGAAATTCTAATGGAGATGAGGTTGCATTGAGGCTAATCTATCATTGGCTTTGTTTTTACCACTAGTCTATCGTGTGCCTATGTCACATAGGTCATCATCCTACATTAATTGTGCTTGGCATTGTTTTTTCATTTTGCATGCTTATGTGTGCTTCTTTCTTGTTTATTCATCTCATTTGGATAAGAGTTACTACAGAGGCTACATAGGTAGTACTATATAGTAATTAATGTTGGGTTTATGCTCTCTCTAATGGCTTGCTTTATCTTTGCTAAGTAGCCTCTAGTCTGAGTGGTTGGCCATCAGTGTTGCTTGAGTCTTGTTGCCTAAAGCCGTTGAGTTTTTGTTGTCTAAAGTTGTTAGTCGGTATAGTTGGTCATAGGATTCACTGCTAGTGCTTGCTTATTATTTCCTTGTGTTTTGGTAATAGTAGTTAGAGTTGGATTCTCTAAGTCATATGTGCTATTGTGTATTTCTTGTAGAAATTCTTATGCTATTGAGTGTTTGAATAGGCTCACTTTGCTGTGTTGATGTCAAGTGTACCATTAATTGAGTCATTGTAGATGCCTTGTGTGCCTACTCATGTGTTGAGCATCTGAGTTTTCTTTGTTAGCTATAGATTAGAGTGTCGTTTAGCTACAAGTCCACCAAAACTAGTTGATGGGAGACAAGAGGTAGTGCTCAAATGAGAGCCTCACACAACTCCCTTCTTTTATAGAACCTTACAAAAAGAACCTCATAGAGCTCTCTTCTTTCATAGAACGTTATAAAAGACTCAAAGTTCTTGCAAATCTCTTACTTTCTCACAAAAAATTTGGAAGACACGATGAAAGAACTCTCTCTCACAAAAAGAATGGACCACTCAAGATCTCACAAGAAGATAAACACTCTAGGAGAAGGATGATGCCTCAGAAGGAGGGATTCAGGCTTTTACAAGAGCAAGGTCTTGACAGTGATGAAAGGAGTGTTCTGTCTTTCCAAGAATCCAAATCATCTTAAAGTATTATTTGTCTCATTCATCGAAGCATCCCCTACATTAAACAACAACTAATGTATCATTAATGAAGCTCATATAGTATTAGTAATGGTTCCAATCAACAACTCTAAAATCTACCTTTTTCCAAATAGAGCCATTCCAAATCATAAATAAAATGGGTTGAGAGGTACTTAACCCCAATATCTATTACGCAAATGTCATAGTAAAAATTCCAATTATAAAACTCAAAGAAAATTGTTTCAAGAGTACATCTAGATTAAAACTAGAGGCAATCTCCTTGAGTCCAAATTCCAATGTCTTGTAGTTACTGCAAAAGTGTATAGTAGACACTGCATAAATAATGTAAGTACTGCTCCATCCATAGTTCATGGTCTTTTTCATGTATGTTAAAAGAATAGAAGAGAATAATCATAATGAAGAAGGTGAACTAAAGCTTGTCTTTAGGAACAGAAGCTTGAGGTCAACTAAAGCTCCCGTAGTAAAATTTTCTCGGGCTATGTCTCCAGTAACAAAAGCTTGAGGTGAACTGAAGATCATGAAGAAAGCGCTTATGTGGTAAGTATCTTGGTGAGTCTTTTTACGGAGTTTTTCTAAGCACTCCTTCACATATAAAGAGCCACTGCTCTGCCAGTAGAAGAGGAAAGATAACTCTGAGAAGTTGCTCCTCTCTTTGAGTCAGCCGAAGTAAAACAAGGGGACAACAACTATAAGGTAACATGATAGGACATAACATATCATGCACTATGTTCCCAAGATGAAACTAGCCCATATCATGTGCTACTACATGGCCAACCTTTGGCTTAGTTCCCTGATGGCTGGAGTGGATGAACCATTGACCTATAGATTGAATAACAGGCTAGCATAGTAGATGATCCACTCATTTGCAATGTGAATGTGCTAAAAGTTGTAAAAACACTGTCAAATGGGTAGCAAAGGCTAGTCTCCAAAAAACAATATGCCGTAGAAGCAATTGAGCCATGTGAAGGCAGCAAAGTAGAAGGATCACGGCTCAACGTGAAGGCAGCAAAGTAAAATATACAATTGAAGTTCTACAAATTCGAGGTTCTGATCTTAGAGATCTCAGTGTATAGATCTCTACTCCCTTCTGGGTCATAAAATTTTCTAGAGTGGATACATTTGGACTAGGGATCTCCTGACTTTGTTGCTTTTGATTTATAATCTTGGTTCATAGCGAATGTGGTGAAGTGATCCCATTACTCCACACACGTAAAACATAAAAATGTCATGGAAAATAAAGGGTAATATCTCACGAGCAAAATCTATTGTGCTGCCCATGCTTTTGTGCCAAAACACCATGCCAAATGATAATAAAGATGCTGGAATAGCCGCATTGGGATCCTTAGATAATCTATATGAGCCTTAAATAGTGGTGCTCGAGAGCTGCCACAAGGATGTCAGGTAATCCACTCGCTATTTCAATGGTGCGGTTGGAGTATTAGACGAACTCCAAGAAAGGCATATGTGAACACTTAATGGAGGCTTACAAAACTATTACAAACCTCGGCCTTTGTATATACCACATCCTCATAGTCTCAAATGACCTACGTGAAGTCTGAATGCTCTAGAGAAGCCTAAACCACCTTGCCCAAACATGCCGCCTCAGTAGCTTCAAGTTATTCAGGCAACATAGTCAAGTCAAGCTAAGTTAAGAGCTCCAAGTGGCAACTTACCTTAGGTAGCTCCATCGCTCAAGTCCTTTGCACCTTGGGCTGCAGTAGCTAGTATGTCACCAAAAGATATGAGTAGGAGTAGAGTACATAGTCATCCTTATTTGGATGCTCTTCTTCAGAATCTCCTAATGCTTGCTCTACGCTCTTTCAAATTGTGATAGTCCTTTGGAGTGGGCAACGTGTGTGCATTGGGTGGATTCCAATCTCAGTAGAATGTTGGGAGGAGGGTGAGCTATTCAAGTCTCCTTTTACTATGTGGGAGGTCTCTATGCCATGTAGTATGATATGTAGTATGATACTATTCTCTTCAAAGTTAGTGAATTAATTTCAATGCAAGTACTCCTTTGACACACATCTCTTCGTGCCAATCCCCACATCTCCTCTAATTTGCTTGGATTCTGATGGCTGGCATCCAATTACTCCCCACATAGTACATTCTTCCCCCCTCCATGTTATAGGACATTATATGATATAGATAATGCTCCTCCCTATCATTCATTTTCCCAAGTACTATATATCCTTCTACATTATTAATTATTTGATCCTTACACACAGGATTCCCTCCAAAAAAATCATGTATTCCTCGTGAATTTAAAAGTTAGGGAATTCCAACATCCATTGGTGAACTAGGAGGCATAATAATTAATCCCCTCATGCAAGGTCTCGTCTCTCTAAAGCAAGGGAGAATATTTACTAGAGCCCCATTCCTCCAAAATTACTAATGTAATCTTGCCAATAACTTCTTTAGGGTTCCAATGCCATCGGTAATCCAACCCATTTTGGATCTGAGGTAAAATCCCTCTCCATCTATGCATAACTCATGGGCTCTGAATCTGTAGTAATTTTGAGGAAGCTCAAGTCCTATATAACATATAAATAATCATGATCATGCCAACATCCAAGTCTAGCAACCAAGGAAGAGAGCCATTGTCTAGTCCCATTGCTAAAATTGGGACTGAAACCCAATCAAGTACACCCATTAGTCATAAGATTTTTATTATCTTACAATAGATATACTAATGTGTGTTTGTCCTATCAACTACTCTACTGCACAAATTCTCCATGAACTAATAAACCAAATACAATCATATACCATTTCCCTTAACGTTGCATAAGTGAGAATAATCCATCACCATACCGTCCCTTTCGACAAAGTGTCAAAGTGGAAGTCAACTTACATACTCACATTCATGTCAATAAATTGCAAAAAGTACAACAATACTCTTGACTAGTCTCAAACCAATCTTATTTCTATGTAGTTGGAGATAATCCATCGTAGAGTACTTCTCAAAGTTGCCAACACAATATCTTCTTGCCTTATATTTTTCAATGGAAACCTAATGGAGAGTTATGCTTGCTCACCTGGCACCATCACAACAAAATTGAAGGTTTGAAGAATACATCTTTGCTGTGGAATCCAGGCTTCAATACCTGCACATAGTTGTTATCCATGTCACTCTATCTAGATTAGCAATGAACAAATCTTACTACTCCAAAAGTATTTAGAGTTTGGCTCCTAAAAAGTAAATGAAATATGTTTAAAATGCTAGAAATTTCCAAGGGAGTAAATAGAAACACCAAAACTCGGGGGACCTTAAGGTAAAGACATTAATCATGCAATGGAGCCCTCCGTTTCCATTTTAAAGTAAGTCATGCCCATAAAAGTGCACAATAAAATCTTAAGAGGATCTCCAATACCTGCATCACCAAGGTCATTCCATTCATAAGTAGAAAGGATTATCTTGCTAAGCGATGTTTTAATGAATCCCAAACCAATGGACATATAAAGTCTATCATGAGAATAAAGCTTCTTCAAAATTAAAGAACCAATCACACTCCAAGAAGTCATAAACGTTCTTCCACTAGTGATGAGTCACATTCCAAGAGGGCTAACACACATCTTCTTATAACCCAATGAAAGTAATCATTGCCCCATTGGGTCCATAGTTCCCCATTGGTCTGGATATAGAAAATCACAATGGATCAAGACTAGCTACTCTTGCCAAGCTCATATATTTAAGAAACATCCAATATACCAATGTCTAGTAGCTACTACATAAGTGTATAGTAGCTACTGCATAAACAATGTAAGTACTGCTCCATCCATAGTTCATGGTCTTTTTAATATATGTTAAAAGAGTAGAGAAGAATAATAATCATGAAGAAGGCAAACTAAACCTTGGAATCCAGGAACAAAAGCTTGAGGTGAACTAAAGCTCCCGTAGTAAAATTTTGTCAGGCTAGGACTCTAGTAAAAAAAGCTTGAGGTGAACTAAAGCTCATGAAGAAGGTGCTTATGTGGTAAGTAGCTTGAGGTGAATATTTTAAGGGAGTTTTTCTAAGCATCCCTTCACATATAAAGAGCCGTTGCTCTGCCAGTAGAAGAGGAAAGATGATGCATCCAAACCAGTAGAAGAGGAAAGACGACTCTGAGTTGCTTCTCCTCTAGTTGAGTCAGCCAAAGTAAAACAAGGGGACAACAACTATAAGGTAATGTGATAGCGCATAACATATCATGCACTATTTTTCTAGTGACGAAACAAGCCCATATCATGTGCTACTAGGTGGCCAACCTTTGGCTTAGTTCCCTGATGGCCTGAGTGGATGATCCATTGACCCGTAGATCAAATAATGGGCTAGCATAGTGGATGATCCACTCATTTGCAAGGCCAGTGTGGTAAGAGTTGTAAAAACATTGTCAAATGGGTGGCAAAGGTTAGTCTCAAAAAAACAAAATGCCATAGAAGCAATTGAGCCACGTGAAGGCAGCAACATGAAGGCAGCAAAATAGAAGGATCGTGGGTCAATTTGAAGGCAACAAAGTAAAATATAGAGTCGAGGTTCTACAAATTCGAGGTTATGATCTCAGAGATCTCAGTGTACATATTTCTACTCCCTTTTGGGTCACGACCCATTCAAAGAGTGGATACATTTGGGCAGGGGATCTCTTGACTTTGTTGCTTGTGATATATAAGCTTGGTTCATGGCGAATGCGGTGAAGTGATCCATTACTCCACACACATAGAACATAAAAATGTCACAGCATATCAAGGTGTATAACTCGATGCAAAATCGATTCTATTGCCCATTTTTCTGCCAAAACACCACACCAAATGATAAGCTAGATGTTGGATTAGCCGCATCATGATCTTTAGACAATCTATATGAGCCTCAAACAGTGTAGTGGCACTCAAGAGCTGCCACAAGGATGTCAAGTAAGCCACTAGCTATTTCAATGGTGCAGGTGGAGTATTAGACAGCTCCAAGAAAGGAGTATGTGAACACTTAATGAAGGATTACCAAAATATTATGAATCATAGCTTCTATATACAGCATGTCCTCAGAGTCTCAATTGACCTACGTGAAGTCTGAATGCTCCAAAGAAGCTCGAAAACCACCTTGCCCAAACATGCCACTTGGGTAGCTTCAAGTTATTTAGGAAACATAGATGAGTCAAACTAAGTGAAGAGCTTCAAGTGGTGACTTACCTTAGGTAGCTCCACTGCTCAAGTCCTTAGCATCTTGGGTTGTTGTAGCTAGTATGTCGCTAGATGATACGAGTAGGAGTAGAGTACATAGTCATCCTTCTTTGGATGCTCTTCTTCACAATCTCCTAATGCTTGCTCTACACTCCTTCAAATTGTGATAGTCCTTTGGAGTAGGCCACGTCTGTGCATTGGGTGGATGCCAATATCAGTAGAACGTTGGGAGGAGGGTGAGCTATTCAAGTCTCCTTTTACTGTGTGGGAGGTGTCTATGCCATGTAGTGTGGTACTATTCCCTTCAAAGTTAGTGAATTAATTTCAATGCAAGTACTTCTTGGACACACATCTCTTCATGCCAATCCCCACATCTCCTCCGATTTGCTTGGATTCTCAAGGATGGCATCCAATTACTCCCCACACAATACATTCTTCCCCCCTCTATGTTATGGGACATTATATGATATAGGTAATGCGCCTCGCTGCTACTGTCATTCATTTTCTCAAGTACTATATGTCCTTCTACACTATTAATTATCTAATCCTTACACATAGGATTCCCTCCAAAAAATCATGTATTCCTCATGAAATTTAAGCTAGGGAATTCTAACATCTATTGGTGAACTAGGAGGCATAATAAATAATCCCCTCATGCAAGGTCTCTTGTCTCTCTGAAGCAAGGGAGAATATTTACTAGAGCCCCATTCCTCCAAAATTACTAATGTAATCTTGCCAATAACTTTTTTGGGGATCCAATGCCATTAGTGGTATGCACAATGCGATTGCAATGTACACCATGTGCCTATGGGCATGTATTCCCCATTTGAAATAATGTTGATTCTGTATCACCTGTACAAGGGTGGACCTAATTACAAGTAAATAATTCTCTGTTATTGCTGCCTTCGACTATATATTAAGGTGGTATATAAATGATCTCTTTCATCCAACGAGGAAGTCCTCATGCTAGTGAATGCATCAAACCCTTGTTGGGTATATGGTTTCCATGTTCATCAATACACCAATTAATTCATGACTTATTCAAATCAAATATCTACCAGTTTCAAGTCCTTGTCAATATAAAAAGACGGGAATCATAATTCTACCTCCTTTGTTAACATGGGGGGGGAAATCTATAGGGTCTTAACATATACCATTTACATCCAACCCGTTTTGGATCCAAGGTAAAATCCCTCTCCATCAATGCATAACTCATGGGCTCCCAATCAGTAGTAATTTCGAGGAAGCTCAAGTCTAATATAACACATAAATAATCATGGTCATGCCATAAAGCTATAGGTTTCAATCAGTCTATGAAAGTACTGCATGGTGCAAGACATCAATTAATAAACATTGCCACACTCTCTCCCCTGACTTTCAAAGTAACCATGAGGAAAACATCCACAATGTTCTTATGGACAATCAAAGTGCTGATAACCCCAAGGAATGCAAGTATACCCAAGGGGATTTGTGTTTGTGTGTGTGTGTGTGTGTGTGTGTGTGTGTGTGTGCATGCGTGTGTGTGCATGCATGCACGTGCATGTACCTCTATGTGTGTGTGCGCATGCACGTGCCTGCATGCATGGGTGCATGTATGTGCATCCACGTGTGCATGTGCTTGCACGCACACGTGCACGTGTGTTCGAATAAGAGCTTCAAAATGAGACCTTGAAACAAATTGTGGAACGCACACAGACACACATGCACACACAATGGTTCCAATTGCTTGCATATGGCTTTGGTCTCTGATTGGGCTAGTTCAATGGCTCCATATGAATTAGCAATTTTTGACTCATCTACTCTTGTTCTTGATCTGATGTAGAGACAAGGTATGTCTGTTATCCCATTTATGACCAGATTGGGCCTTCTTTAGTTAGCACCTTACATCATGTTCAACCCATATTATTGAAGCATTTAGGTTATTTAGGCTACCATGCCTTTTCCATGAAATCTAGCACATCCTTCTACTATCATCCTTTTCAGGTCTATGCAACATTATTATCTCTTATCTACAAGTGCCATACTTTTTCCTTCATCCCTCTCATGAACCTGTACATCCCTTTGCCAATAGTGATAATATGGTTTTTAATCCTTGTTGTGACAATCTTCTTCTCATCTACCCCAATCGGCTTCAAATAAATAAGGTTCTCAGATGTGCCTCTATCCATATTCTCTAATGCAATTTCCATCTCGCTATTTTTGATGTGTGTGTGTGTGTGTGTGTGTGTGTGTGAGAGAGAGAGAGAGAGAGAGAACGATAAGCAAGATTCAAAAATTAGGAAAGCTATCCTCACATGCATCAAGAGGCTACTAAGGAAACAATAGAGGAATTCTCCTTTGTAGCCATGAAGTATTTCTTTAGGAAATTGCCTCCCTAGCCATAGTGGGGTATAGGAAGACAAGTCTTTGCTCGATAACTCTATTTGTAGGCCTGCTGTATTGGTTCTTTGGACACTCCTATTGTCGGAGGATGATTCTTGGCACAACGCAGATCCTTTATGTTCTTTCTCTATATCTTTGGTTTGCATGGCATTTTAGCATAACCTATTCAAGACAAGGAGAAAATGCCAGCTATTTTGCATGTCAAAGATGACTGCAATTTGGTTTAGGAGCAGTGGAGAGGAGCATTGGGAGAGGTAGTTAGTGCCATGCATTGTAGGGGAGGAGAGCTTGCAACAAGGTGCCTTTCCACCCATGCTCCACATTTCAAAATTTCCAAGAACTATGTCCTATATGCAAATGCTTTCCAACAAGGCTCGATTCTTCTAGAATATATGAATGTAGGGCTTGACAATTGGTGTGCTTGATGTTTGCATATGACTCGCATGTTGTAGATGTGTAATTTGTGTATGGAAGAAGCCATGGTAGCATCATCTCTTCGAGAAGAGTTCATCCTTTGATGGGCTATTCTTTTGATGGTTGAAGGGTGCACTCCAATGGCTCACCATTTCTTTCACATGAAAGTGCCTGGTTGCTATGATGTTTTGTCCGTAGCCATCCTTCAAAATGCAGTTTTTGGTGTGAGTTTTATTTCTAGATATGCACTTTCTACATCACTTATTGGCAAGTTGGACTTATGTTTCTTAACGTAATTTATGCCCTTTAGTCTGATTTGCACACATTCTTCGTGTCTATGCATCAGGGCAAGTTAGAAGATTGTGTAACAAATAGATGACCACTCTCATATTCAAAGATTCGATTACTTTATTACTTTAGCTTCATGCATTGAGATCACTTAAATTGTGGTCTGTAAATGTTTAGGGGAACATGTGAATATAGTGGCTTGGTCTATGCTTAGTCCATCATGATGGTCCTACTTCTTTGAAGATATACTCAATAAATGCAAAGCATTATGCTTAATGTATACATAATTCAAAACTAGTGGAACCATTTTGATGTTACTTTTCAAAGGTAAACACAACTTTCTATGAAAGGGCCATGTGGTAGGAGCTAGACTAACCACATGCCGGGGAGAGCTAGAGAGTGCCACGTTGTAGAAGAGGAGAGCTTGCAACAAGGTGACTTGCCACCCATGCTTCACATTTCAAGATTCCCAACAAGCAACAAGGTGACTTGCCACCCATGCTTCACATTTCAAGATTCCCAACAAGGCTCCATTCCCAACAATGCTTCCCAAAATGGTTCCATTCTTCTAGAATATATGAATGTAGGGCTTGACATTTAGTGTGCTTAATGACTACAAATGACTCGCATGTTGCAGGTGTGTAATTTGTATATGCAAGAAGCCATGGCAACATCGTCTCTTGAGTTCATTCCATTGATGCGCTATTCTGTCAATGGCTCAAGGGTGCACTCCAATGGCTTACCATTGCTTTCATATGAAAGTTAGTGCCGCTACTAACAAAACTACCAAGTTTCACAAGCTTATAGGGTAATGTGGTGCTCCTTATGTCTGGTTGTTGTGATGCTTTTTCAGTAGCCATCCTTTAGAATGTAGGTTTTAGTGTGAGTTTTATTTCTAGAGATGCACTTTCTGCATTGCTTCTTGGCACGTTGAACTTAGGTTTCTTAACACAATTTATGCCCATTATTCTGATTTGCACACATTCTTCATGTCTATGCATTAGGACAAGTTAGAACATTGTCTAACAAATAGGTGATCGTCACTCTCATACTCAAAGACTTGCCCAGTTTATTGTATGGAAGCGTCCCAAATACCCATCATTGTTGCCGATGAAGTTATGGCCAAAATGTGGGTGTCAAATGGTCCACTTTGAGAACCAGGGGAGCGGGTCTCCCGTCCTAGAAATAAACAAAGTAAAAAGATTGGAGCGCTCTTTATTAGATTGTTAGCCAGAAGGTTGTGATATGAGTCGGACATGAAGCTTGTTTGTGTCCCCGTCTAGCCTTTTTGAGGCCGACGACTAGACTATTGGAGAAATAGTAGTGATATTTCCGTGAATCGATGGTTGCGTATCTTTTCGTGAATCAACAACACGGCATTCTGTCACTGTCATTAGTGATCTTTCCGTGAACGAACAACACGGCATTCTGTCACATTATGACGAAAGAGAGTTTTCAAACTTCCCAGTTCACAACAAACTGATTGAAATGTGCTACCCTTTTTCCGAGGACGCCAGGCGAAGTTTATGTCATCGCAGCCACAAATACGATTGAGTCACGCAATGCAGAGCTCGAGCGAAGGATTTTGATTCAACATACAAGGCATGTGCAGTTACAAAATGACGAAAGGTTCTCCAGCCAAGATAATTGAATGGATATGAAAGATGGTGCGTGTCGGATGCGCTGGCTGATGCGATATGTAATCTGCCAGCAGGGTCCCTCTAGAGTGAGACGAAAGTTGGTGAGATAGACGAATATCTCCCGTTTATGATGGGTCGAGAATCGAGATCTCGAGATATCTTCGTCGATCGAGATCCTGCAAATTCATTGCAACAAATCCCATGTTTCGTCGACCCAAACCGCTTTGCAAATTTGTAATCTCATTGAAATCACATAGTACTTTGCAAATTTTGTAATCTCGTTGAAATCATAGAGTACTTTAGGAAGAAAGGGCCAAGGCTTGTGCGTCAAAGGGCGCATGCTTGAATTTCATCGTTACACGTTGTTCACACCCAACATAATGCCTTGCCCATGAGTTTGTGGCATGAGACCCTTAGCCTTATGTGCACTATACTCTCTCCGTAGCTATAGAAACTCCCTTAATGATGAAGAAACAACTAGCTTGCTTGAAGGTAGCATTGCACTTAAGGCTATCACCAGATTATATCATTAGAGACCTACCAAAAATCAAAGGTGGTGTGTCCCATGTCTTTATAAATGAAAACAATAGACATTAAGTGTGTACAATCATTTGAAAATTTGCTACTGGAAAAGAAATTCAAGGTGGCTACTACAGGCCAAGGCTTATCGATCACACAGTCCATGCTTTAGCATGAGCTTTACATGAATTTCACATCCAACATTATGTCTTCCCCATTTTCCCATTCTTGGCAGTGTAATAATGTTATGCATAGAGTAGGCACCTACAAAAACTCCCCTTAGGCTAGGCCCCTATTCAAGGGGCATGGTCTCTATGATCTTTGTTGAGATATGGTGCCATGAGCACATATTAGAGGCTAAGATATGGTATAGGAATGTATCAAAGTAGCCACCATAGGATGTAGACTACATGATGTGAAGATGTGGATTGAGGACATCCACAAGGAGAGATATGGGTTAGACGATCCCACAAGTGTTGACTATTCTAAGGGCTCTCTCTATATAAGAGGCCTATCATGTATTGTTGAATAGAGAAATGCACATACACTCAAGATTATGTTTATGAGTCCAAGCTAATCTATCTTGGAACCTAATTGACTTAAGGTACATGTTATGAGCACTCTCTTCATCATGTTTACACATAGGTTCCATCCACCTTAGACCGCTCCATAGATCCTGAGGCATGCATGTCTTCTCATGGTATCAAAGCATAGGTTTAGCTCTCTTAGTTTAGCTCATTAGTAGTTCACTAGGATTGCTTCCATTTCTAGATTAGTTTTAGATCTCGAGAAATTCGCGCTTCTAGTTTTTGAGAGAAAATTTCCCTTCATTGAGAGTTGAGGATTTTTGCTCATCGATTATTTCATTTTCTTTTGAGTCCATGAAAGAGGTTTCCATTGAGTCTCTCATTCATCTTAACTTAGACAGAGAGAGGAGAGAGAGGTCTCTATTTCAGATATCAAGAAGACATGACCTACTGTCTACACTCAGCTCCTAGAGCAAGCTACACCGCCATCAACAAGCTGATCCAATGGCGAAGTTAAGGAACACGGGTAGGAGAAGGCAACAAACAACCAGGCGCCATTACAAGCGCCTCCTATAGTCTACCCCAACGAGCACTAAGCTCTACAAAGTCCTCGCATCTCGGATGACTCAGCAAAGCGGCACCCTGGTCCTACTCCAAGTATGAAGCCAATAAGCAATTGAAACTCAAGAGGGCTGTCCATAGCGGCGCAGCTGAGAAGGTGGACCTGTGAATGGAGAATTAGGGCCGATCAGCAGCAATGCAAGAATGTAATGAGGGAGACCAACCCCAAAGCATAGACTATGGATGAACAGAGTTGGGTTGTTTGCTCTGTAAGCCAAGAGTCAATTATGTGAGAAAACACAACAACAGACCAATACAACAGAGAGGCACTAGGTAATGCGAGCTCATAGTTGTCCAAAGCAACGTGCATAAGGTGCATCTCCTATCAAAAGGCCTCCAGTGCTCCCACAGCAAGTTGCAACATAGAGCAGCTTCACCATAGCCATGGGCTGCTGACTATCCTCAAGATGCCATGAGCTGACTATACTTAGGTGACCTACAAGCAAGCTCCATTTCGATTGCACTCAAGGTTGTAGCAGTGCCTCCATCCGATTGTTCCAACCAATGCGTGCAACAAAACATGCTCCACCATGCGTCACCATTGCCGTTTAGAGCGTTGTGCAATATCTTGCATCGCCCATCAACGTCCGTTTCTCTCCACGGTTCAAACCTTAAAGCCATATGAAAATGCCATCTGGCATCAAAACCAACCCACACTAAGCCATGGTTAGTGGTGGTTAAGTTAATGGGGTTAGGTGTAGGTGCTTGGACCATAGTTAAGTTTCTTAGCCTTGGATTAAAATACTGCCATGTGGCATAGTGCCACCTAAGCATAGTCCCTTTGTAAGCACATGCCTGTAAGCAACATGTGACTCCATATGCCACATCATCAAAAGGCCTCTTCTTCACAAAAACTTCAACAAACCATAACTTCCAATCCGGGAAGAATTTGCACATGCTCCAAAAAAAAAAGTGATCATCTTTTCGAGCTCTACTCGCCTGTCAAGTTAGAATCATTGTTAGCAATTAGAGACTACTATTGAAGCAAAACAAAGCTCATGGTAAGACCTTTGCAACAAATGGTAAAGCAACATATGAATGCAAAAAGCATGCCAAAAGCATAAGTATATGATATGATCATAGCACAAAGCATGGCATCCACAATAAAGCATTAAGTCACATGGTAGAACAAAGCATCATGCATCATGCTACATCAAGCAAAGAAGAGAACACCATCGACATCAAGCATTGAGAAGCAACAACCTTGCCACTTTTAGCCCACATGTTTGTAAAACAAACCTGACCACTTGCAAGTAGCCATGTAAGCACTCAGGGGAGGTATTGATTGGTAAAAATCCACATTTGACCACCTTATGTAACAAGGTATGCACTAAGGGAGGTGATGGAATGTAAACTCATATCTGACCACCTTGTAGTAGCCAAAGGATCATGGCACTAAGGGGAGGTGTTGAGATATGGTGCCATGAGCACATATTAGAGACTAAGGTATGGTATAGGAATGTATTAAAGTAGCCACCCTAGGATGTGGACTACATGACGTGAAGATGTGGATCGAGGACATCCACAAGGAGAGATGTGAATCAGAGCATCCCATAAGTGTTGACTATTTTAAGGGCTCTCTCTATATAAGAGGCCTATCATGTATTGTTGAATAGAGAAATGCACATACACTCAATATTTTGTTTATGAGTCCAAGCTAATCTATCTTGGAACCTAATTGACTTGAGGTACATGTCATGAGCACTCTCTTCATCATGTTTGCACATAGGTTCCATGTTGGCTCTTTCCTACGGCTTCTGTAAGAAGAGCAGGGTATTCTCAGTATGCAGGGTTCCGAGGCTTTTTGTCACCTACAGATATATAGGGGTTGTCATTTGTAGTATACGTGTAGCTTAGGACCTCGAGTCGTGCAAACATAGTGCATGCATGTGTAAAAGGAATGTGTATCATCATGGTTGAGGTAATGAGGCTTTCGTCTTCATTGGGGGTTGCAAGGTTTAGGAGGAGTTCAAGGGTTGGGAGGAGGTTCTAGGGTTTAGAAGAGGTTCCAAGGTTTACAAAGAGGTTCTAGGGTTTAGAAGAGGTTCCAGTGTTAGAAGGAGTTCATAGGTATAAAATGAGGTTCCAAGGTTTAGAAGAAGGTTCTAGAGTTTAGAAGAGGTTCCAAGGTTTAGAGTAGAGTACATGGTGGAGAACTCCTCTCCCTTGTAGATCATGGAGATTAAGGGTTGAGGAACAAAGGGTTCAGGGGGAGCATAAGAGTGGGAGGGGAAGAAGGTCTAAGAGCATGGGGGAAAGAAGAGAGAGGAGGGAGGAGGAGGAGGGAGGAGGAGGAGGGAGGAGAAGGGAGGAGGAGGGAGGAGGAGGAAGAGGGAGGAGGAGGAGGGAGGAGGAGAGGGAGAGGATGGGTTACAAGGTTGGAGGAGAGGGGAGGAGGAGTTGCAAGCTTAGGACATGCTTTTGGACGTGGAGTGCAAGGAAGCATGGACACTTGAGACAATTGCTTGGAATACCAAAGTAGAACTCAACACAATGCCCCAAAGAGTATGGGCTTCATTCCATTATGGGGTATTTATACAAGTTGGAGAGCTTCTCTCTCTGCATATAAGAATTGTAAGACATTCTCTCTCTACATGTAGAACTTGCATATAGAAGTTGCATGTAGGAGTTGCATGTAGAACTCGCATGTAGGACTTGCATGTAAAACTCGCATGTAGAACTCGCATGTAGGAGTTGCATGTAGGACTCGCATGTAGGAGTTGCATGTAGAACTCACATGTAAGAGTTGCATGTAGAACTCGCATGTAAGAGTTGCATGTAGAACTTACATATAGAACTTGCATGTAGAACTTGCATGTAGAACTCACATATAGGAGTTGCATGTAGAACTCATATGTAGAACTCGCATGTAGGAGTTGCATGTAGAACTTGCATGTAGAACATGCAAGTTGGATTTCTAAGAGGGATTATTTCTAGCCTTATGCAAGTACAAGCGGAGCTTTGCCTCGCTACTCTACACATACATTCAGTTCTACTTAAGTCCATATTAGCATATAGACAACATACTCTTGGATCCATTTTATTACCCATCCTCGGGTTATGCCTTAGTGTGAGCACGTACTTGGATTACCATGCCTTTAGTCCAGTAGCTATGGAACTTGTGTCGTGCCAGTCGATCCTACTGTAAGGCCTTGGCACCATACAATTTTTGCTCAGTTTCTAGGTAGCCTGTATCCACCATTTGCTCGAATAGAGATATGTGGCATGCTTCTAAGAAGATCACTCTTTGATAGAGTCTGCTTGTAATCTGAGCATCGACCTATTCATTGGGATTGAAACTGAGTGGAGGCAAATGGGAATTGAGGTAACATGGGACCTCCGGAATGAATTCCAATGTTTTACAAAATATAGCACTTAGGCGAAGGAAGCGGTCAATGTTGCCGCGCATTATTTGCTCATGCTACTGAAGTGCTCGGACCATTGTTCCTTGGATATTCCATTCTACACCAAAGTATGGTTCGATCATTGGCCAATTAATGGTTTGACCTTTATGCAAAGTGTGTATGTTGGCTTCCCATTTTTTACGCTGTGGAACTGCATAGAACTTGGGATGGGTTCTGAGACATGGAGGTGCACGTAGGTACTCCTTCAAGAAGATTACATCAAAGAGCTTGGAGCGACGCCAATCAGGTTGTGGATCCAAGTTGCTAATCCAACCTTCACTAATTTGACGCTAACGAAGGTTGGTAGGAAAGTTCCATCTACCTTGAGTTTTCATATCAGGATACTTGCTCAAAAATTCCTTGATGGGGTTACTAGGAAGTGGTATCTCATCAAAATCATACCCATCCTTGGGAACTTGGCATGGGAGTATGAATTGGATTATCCAGGGATCCTCATATTCAAAATCAAATACTATGTCATTTTCTACTGATGGAAGCATAAGTAGTGTCGAAGGTGATGATGGGGCAAGGAGAGAATCTGGGGACATGGGGTAGAAGTATGGAAGAGTGTTAGTTGCAGAAGGGGGAGCAGAGGGGAGGGAGGGAAGAACTAGGCAAATGGCTTGAGTAGCTTGGTAATCCTCAAGGGTAGGATTAGCAAGGGAGGGGAAGAAGCTAGGTGTGAGGGGATCATAAGTTTGTGACAGTTGGGTTATTTGAAAATGGTGAGAGGCATGAGCAAAGAGACGATGGAGGGAATAGATGTTAGGATGGAGCTCGGGGAAGGTTAAGAGGGTGGTAGAAGCATGTGTAAGTGAGGTTATGAGGTTGGCAAAAAGAGTGGTTAGATATGGGAAGTTGGATGTGAGATAGGCCCATTCATCTTCCGACACTTCTTTTTGCTAGTGCGATGGGATCATCAACTGCATGGGTGGGATGTCGGTTATGTCCTGCCTTGCAAATAATAGTGATGGCCTCTATAACAATGGCAACAAACCTGCAATAACCCTGAGGGGAGGATTACCCATGAGGCATACATATGCAATGAAAGCATCCGTCCTAAGTGCTATAAACCCGACATGTGTTAATAGGCAAAAGATATTTTCCTCATCTTTAGACAAGTCTTGGCAAATTATGCACAGGGTTTTGGTCCCTATAGAATGTTCCCATTTAATTGTTGGATGAATAGATATGATATTGATTTGGAGTTGCTTCCATTGGATAAGCACGCGTGCGTTGAGGTGATCTTCCACTTGTAGAGCAGCCACAAGCTCTCAGTACACCACCATTGTGCATTGTAATGGGGCTTCATTGGTGTTGTGTTCCAATGCCTCATTGTTGTGCATTAGCAATTGGAGTTCAAGCTTGGAGATGATTATCTTTTGGGAGTGCATCTCATTCATTTTTTCTTTGTATTGCTGGTAGATGGTTGTATATGCCTCCTTAAACTTTCTCATTTGCAAGGTGACCTCTGCCTGTTGAGGAATGTCTTCAGTGGTATTGGACCATTGGTCCAAGACTTGTGCTTGTGAAGTGCTGGCCTCTTGAGCAGTAGCAAGTTGGTCCTTTAAGATTCTGCATTTCCTTATAAGCTCATCAATGCTGAAGGCACGTATGGCCAAAGACTGTTTCATGTCTTCAAGCTTGTCTTTGCAATCCTGGAGCTCTTCTTCTTTGTGAATTAGAGTGAGTCGAGCTTGTGCCACTACCTCTGTCTATTGACCATGTGCAGATGTTAGGGAGTTATAGTAGGTCTGTAGGAATGCCGTTGCTTGTACTACTGCTATCAGCTGTGTTTGACTTTGGTGGAGGTTGGAGGTTACATCCCTCACTGCCTTCTCTTGAGCTTGGAGAGCTTGGTTCATGCACACTTCTTCTACCTCCTCCTCATCTATCTGCGCCTGAAGTGCCTTGACCTCTATGGCAATTGCCTAGAATTGGTCTTCGATTTTTGTTGTAGTTTGTCTGTCTAATTCTCTTGCATATTCTTCCTTGGCCAAGCTAGTGAATAGTTGTGACATTTGGATTAATTGGCTAGCTTGATGTTAGAGAATGACAGACATTGATGAGGTCCAGCGATACTACTAATACAAGTGGTGCCCATGTGGCCATTCCGATGATTTTGTAGCACTTGGGGGAGGTTGTTCCAATGGTATTTCAATCCCTTATGTACAATAGTCATACTGTTGATCTGGCACTAGCTCCCCTTGTGGCTCATTGATTGGCATGGCATCGATGGGCGGTTCTAGTGATGATGTAGCCTCAGGCTTTGGTGCCAATCTTTCCTCAAGTTCTGGTGCTGATCTTGCCTCGAGATCTGGTTGCTGCTATAGTTGGAGATATATTGGTTGCAGTTGTGCACCGAGCTACAGCATCTCATTCATTTGCTACGCATTCTCCTTCCAGTCCCTTAGGGGACCATTCAAGAGGCAGTGGTTCTGATTTTGAGGGAGTTGGCTTTGCAAGGTATAATTCGATGATCCTTGTTTGGACTCATTCGAATTCATTGAAGTGCTCATCGGCCTTGGCTTTTTTGCGATTTCCTCCAGCTTTCTTGCAGGATCTTTTGTTGTTATTCAACTTTGGAGGTTCAACTTTTGGGAGTTTGACTGCCATTAGGGCATGTAGAATGGCTGTAATTATCAGAGATTTTATCTTCAATTTTAGTATTCTTAGCCTCAATTTCAAGGTCCTAAGGAAATTTTGAGTTATCATTAGTATGGGAACCTTCTTCAGGCTCATTATCCCACTCAAGGTCAGCCATAAAGAATGGCATCTCTAGATCGATTGGTTCTTCATGTGTGAGTGGAGGATCTACCTGTAGCATCTTAGCATCTATTTGTGAGAAGATGGGGTCTAATGAATGGCAGCTGTCGATGGTTGCCAATGTTTGTATCCAATTATTGACATTGCTTTGTTGCAAGGGAGCTGATTTGCTTGAGATTAGAGCTTGCCATTTTTCTTAATCACCACCATGATTGGAAATAACCAATTACTTTGATCGATGATATAACTGTGGTCTTGGGTTGGTCCAGCACACTTGCTTGCATAATTTGGATTCATTCTATACCTTTGATGTCATACCAGTTTAGAATCTAGTACCAACAAAATCCTCTGTTAGCAAATTTCTCGGAGAACTCTCCACAAATCTATGTTAATCCACGGAAATACATTTTTATACTACAAAAGCAAAGTTGTGATAGCTTGGAGTTGATCATCCACTAAATGAGCACTTACAACCACAGTTCATGGCTCCTCGAGCATTCCTAAGTCGAGTTCTTGAGTCCACTCTAGAACTAACTGCTCTGCTGAGTAATCATCACCTTTTGCTTGTTCGTCTCATGTTCTCCAATCACATCTTCAACGAAGTGACTAGAGTAAACATCCTACTGTTCTAGCAATTTCTCTTCCTTCATCTTCAATGAAATGACTCGAGCACACAACCTACTGGTGTAGCAATTTCTCTTCCTTCATCTTCTATTTGAGTTCGTGGGTGACTTGCAAGATGTTAACCTCTTCCACAAGAAAAACTTGCATTTCCATCAAATTGGGATCCAGCATCCTATGGAAATTGGTCTTTGACTTCTAAGTCTTTGGGCTGGCAACTACTCAGTACTTTACTAAGATTGGTGGGTATTTTAACCTCGGTGTCTCTAGTCTTGACTGTCATCATCTAAGATCCCCAATCATGCAATACCTTGGCACGTTTCAACCAAGTTCTACCCAACAATATTAGATAGGCATTCATATCCAAATAAATGACAACCACACTTACTATATAGGGAATTTTTCCTATGGTGGTAGGCATTCATATCCAAAGAAATGACAATCATGACTATTGTGTAGTGAATTCGTCCTATCGTGATAGTCATTCATATCCAAAATACATGACAATCACGACTATTATATAGTGAATTCCTCCTATGGTGATGATGATGTCTTGGAGCATACCTTTGGGCTAAACTGATCATTGATCAGCCATCTATACTAGGAAAGGTGAAGGTTTTGAATTTCTTAGCTTCAATTGTTTATCTGTGTCCTCTTAAATGATATTGACTCGAGAACCACCATCCATGATCATCCCAAACACTCTTTTTCATGATTGGGGACTTAGATGATGACAGTCAAGGCTAGAGACAAGTCGTTCACAATCTAAGGTGGCTTCTCATTATCTTTAAGGTATTGCAAGAAGAATTCTCTACAATACAAGGCAACCTGAAGCAATTCAGCTATTGTGAGACCTAACCTTCATGTCACGGAAGGTTGCCCATGCATTAGTTACTTTTGGGCTCAAGCACTCAGTGGTACTCAGCTCTATCAAAATCTTACTTATTGAATCTTCAATTGGCTTGGTCAGCTATGGAACCCTTTGGGGATTTACTAGCAAGTCCATTGTAGGTTCTTTCCCTTTTAGTTCTTTGGCCGGCTTTCCACTTGTTTCTGCTCCTAATTTATGTCCATGTGTTTTGTCTCGATGGTGACACACATGTCATGGGGATCTTAAAGGAATGCCAAGCTACTCCTTGTGATAGCAATGTAAGGCATGAGCCATCCGCATGTGTCACTCAAGCGGCTCCTGAATTGTTGCAATGTGTTTCCCCACAAGAGAAAGAGGGAAAGGGGAGAAGGGAGGGAGAAGGAAGGGAGAATGAGAGAGTGAAGGGGGATAGAGTGGCAAACCCAAAGGCACTACAAAAGAGAACACCCAAAGACACTCATGGAAGAGAAGAGGGAGCTTGTATTCTAAACTTGTGCATACAACAATTATGACTAAAGTCAACTATTTGGCCTTTTATACAAGTCACCTTTTGAAGGAAGGGCCAACCCTAATCTCTTTATACTACTCTCCCTTCTCGTTCTTTTACCATCCTCTTGGGCCCATCTAGCTCCAAGACACAATTTTGGCTCTACTAACTAGCGGTGGCATATTGTTAACCAATCTATTAACATGCCCCCCTTCTTGATCTCGATCTAGTCCTTTGGATTGTGCAAGATTCATGGTTTTTGGAGTGTTGTCAACGAAGATAATACAAAGTAGTCTTTCGTGTGCACTAAGCTGAATCTTCTTTTGGTCCATTGCAGCAGAGGGATGTAGTGGCTCCTTGTTATGGAATGTTTGTTGGAAGTATGGATGAGTGATTCTTCTGGAACTAGCACCTCAGGGTTTGTGTGAGCCGAGTTGAGTACTTGTGACCATTCAAACAAGGAATAAGGAAAAGAAAAAGAAAAATCTAAGGGGTAAGTTAAGAGGAAGAGGGTGTTAGTAGGGATTGATGTAAGATCCTAGACGTGTTAGTGTTAACAGAGTAAGTAAAGTGCATTCTCATGCTCCTCTTAAGTCCGATATTTTATTTGAGTGGGACTTCCAATGGATTCTCATCAGAGACTATGTCTTTGACATGCCATGTTTGAACATCCAGAGTTGTCTTGCTTCTCTGCATTCAAGTTCCTTTAACATCCATTTTATGGATTATATTTCATTAAGGGCTTGCTTGGAAGTATTTGAGCCCAATAAGGTTGTGGCACCATCTAGAGATTTATTTGTCTGAGTCATCAAATCGAGAGGAGTCTAATAATACCCCATATAAACCCCTAAAATAAGGACTATGATTGAACAAATTTATATAAGGGGGATTCTAGGAAAGGCTTCTAAGCTACAACTGAAAGAAAAGAGGACGAGTAGAAGTTAGATAGTTAATGGGTGATGTTAGTAAAGGAATTTGCAAAAAGCGTTGAGGGTCACAAGAAACTCATCCAAACCCATATTGGTGTAATTACCTTCACCCTAGAGTTGAATGCATCCTCGAGAGTTGCTTGTGGAGAACCACTTGTCGTTCCATGTGTGAACTCAAATTCAAGATCCTGATGACTTAGGCATAAGTCAGTGCCCTGTTCTATTTAGCTCTGCAAAAGGGTTAGTTGTTGATGCTGATTGGTGTATTGACTTTCCATAGTGTTTTAGCTTATCTTCTTGACCAAGGAGCTCTTGGGCTGATGTGGTTGTGATTTGCTGAGTGTGCCATGCTAAGGACCTAAAGAGGATTGACTGCCTATTTTCACCTAGGACTTCCACATGTTATAACTTTATTGCTCTTTATGAACACACCTGAACCTAGCAAGACATTATTTTGTAGATGACAAGAGGAATTAGCTATTAGGGACCTCATGTGAGTCTTGTAATCACTTCGAAGGAGAGTTACTAAGACATCACTGTAGATCTTTGTTAGCCAGTAGATGTCATCCCGTTGGCAGCAATGTTGCTTGAAGTTCTTTGAGATCCTTGATTGTAGTAGTAGGTTCTTGTGGAGCTACTCCATTTTTAGGAGTAGGTTCTTGTGTATCTACTATTGGCATGTTTCTTGTTGTCGATGTTGCACCATTGAACGTTGTGTTCTCACGCATATACCACTTCTATGATACTCATCGTAATAAAGGAACATATGTTCTATGTATCAAATGTGAGTAGGATTGCAATGTCTTAGAGATCTTTTGCTTTTGTTGAGCCCAAGTTTTAGTTGAGAAAGTTGTCAAGGATGAAGATAATTCATTGTTCACATTGGAAGGTTCTTGACTTCCATTGTGATGGGCATTCCTTGTGTGGCCGATTCTTGTGTAGCTACTCTGATGATAGATGCCAAAATATCTCAGTAAAGAAGGTTCTTGTGTGGTTCCCAAGGTGGATTCATTTGTGCTATCCAAACTCACCTACTCTATCACATAGACCACCTGCAACTCTAGCTCCCATCCTGAACCATCACCTGGACCTATGTGTCATCAGGAGACACACGCCAAGGTAAGCAATCCGTCACCCATCAAGCTCATATTATCTTCATAACTATAAGGGAGTCATTGTGTTTTGCCTGTTATTAAGGTGAAATGGCCTTTCTCTAGCTTTTTCTCAAAAACACTATATGACTTCTTTCGGATTTCTAAGGTTCAACCTTAAGACACGTGGCAATTCCACATGGCAAGAAGGTTTGGTAAGGGTGTCCAGCTTGGGTTTGGTTAGTTAGGTAGTGGGGTCAAATTTTGCCATGTGGTAGATAAGACTTAACTCTGGTCAAGTTAACCATAGTAGCCATGGTTAAGTTATGTGGTTAGTTAACTATGCCACCTCAGCCAACTAAGCACACAATCCCTTCACAAGCACACTTTGCATGCAGCATGTGAACAGCCTATGCCACATCATCAAGGACCATTTCTTTGTTAATTCTTCGACAAGCCGTAACTTGCAATCCAAGAAGAATTTGCACATGCTCCAAAAAGAAAAAGTGATCACCTTTTTGAGCTCTACGGAATTGGTCAAGTTGGAATCATTATATTCAAGTAGACACTCCCATATTTGAAAGTTTCTTCAATTGGTAAGACCTTTAAAATGGCAATACCCACCCCAACTATTGAGAAGTTCACCTAGGAAGGATTTCACACCTTGTCTACACAAATGAGGTATCTCTTGATGCATCAAAAGCTTTAGAAGACTGTAAAAGAAGACATACCGACTGCACAAAATGATGCCTGGAAGGAAAAAGATGAAGCAGCACTATCACTCATTGGTTTGCACTTGGGTCCAACCATAATTCATCATAGACTCCAAGGATCATGCCAAAGATGCATGGGATGAATTGAACACAGTGTTTGGTGTAAAAGCCAAAACCTAAGAAATTCATCTTAAGATTGAATTCTATGGTTTGCACATGAGATTCAATGAATCAATGGCACAATTTGTCAACAAAGTCAAAAGCATTATGACCCAACTATAAGGCATAAATGCAAAAGTAGGGGAAAAAGATGCACTTGCAATCCTCCTTAAAAGCATGCTTGCAAAGTATAGCGCACTGACAACCACTTTGAAGAATCTTCCAGATCCAAAGTTTAAATAATGTGTATCCTCTTTTCTTGAAAAAGAAAGAGAGTTGAAGGCAACATGCAGCAGCAATAATGAAGACAAGCATTGTTCAAAAAAACATCAACGAAGTGTTACTATTGAGGAAGGATGGGTCACTATCAAAGTGACTACAAACTAAAGAACAAACCAAAGTGTCACCATTGCAAGAAGCATGGACACAAGGAAGAAGATTGCAGATTGAAGAACCAACAAGTCAACTACATGGAGTCAAGCCATAAGCAGAATGACAAGAATAACATGTATTGAGAAGCAACATCCTTTCCACCTTTAGCCTATATTCTTGTAATCAAACCTGACCACTTGAGAGTAGCCATGTAACCACTCAAGGGAGGATTTGATCTTGTAACTCACATCTGACCACCTTGCAGTAGACAAAGGATCATGGCATCAAGGTGAGGTGTTGAGAGTTGTGGTGCCATGAGCACATGTAGAGCAAAGGTATGAGTAAAGGGCAAGCTACCACATGCAATGGAGGAGATATCCCACATGTAAGCATGCATATGGATGTAAGTACCCACTCCTATAAAAGGGAGGTTCATTTGAAGCAATATCAATAAAAGCACTTTGCACTATCTCAAGATTCTCGTTATCAGTCCAAGCTAATCTATCTTGGAACCTAATTGACTTGAGTTATAGATCATGATCACTCTTAGGATTCATCCACCTTAGATTAGTGTTGTCATTAGAGTAGATTAGGGTCCATAGGAGAGCTCGGTCCATACACTTTAACATTCTGCATGTTGCACCTGCTAATGTTAGCTCTACCCAAAGTTGAGATGGATCATATCTATCTCATTAGGATCAAGGGCATTGTCAATTCCTAATTAAATTTGATTAGGTATTACCACTCTTATGGTATAAAAAGGTGTAATGGAGTTAAGTTGTTCATCATCATCAAGGTGCATTATCTGAGTGCCCTCAGCAGTTGGTAGATCTATTACCGCGAGTGTATGCATCCAATCAAGTGAGTCTCCTAGTTTTGGTAAAGGATCACACCAAGGTTCATCAAGACTCTTCTCATTGTCCTCTTTCTCATATTTTTTAATAGCTTTATCGGCACACACCTATCGGTGGTACCTAATTCAGCTACAAATAGATTTCCGGACCTAGTGTGAGCCTTTCATTTTTGGAGATTAACCCTCACGACTTGCTAAACTTTCCTTAAATAAATGTTGTTGGAGCTCCAATAATGGATCAATCCTACCATAAACAAGAAAGGTCTCCCTAGAATAGCCTCATACCCAAGGTGGTTTTGGAAATCCATTACAATAAGCCACACCCAATATGTGAGACCAAAGATTTTGATTTTAATGTCCTTGAGTACTCCTATGGGATGAGCCGTGCCTCCATCAACTAATTTAACTACCAAGGAAGTATTCTCTTAGTTAGGACTTCCCCACTTTTCCTAGCATTGTTTCATGATGATGCTAACACCTGCTCCTCCGTCTAAGATTACCATAGCTTTCTGATCATGAAAGGAGATGGGTAACACTGCATTCATGTCATCATTCTCAAAGTATTAGCAAAGTTTGTTGACTGGCATGCTTGGAAGGTCTTGAGCTTGATTGGGAGATTCAATATTCTTATGATTAGTGGATTGGGGTGTCACTATTCGCCAATCTAAGAGGTCTCCCCATAGAGTAGGATTACCCTATAATAGTGCCGCAATGGGCATCTTGATCTCAGTGGTGGATAGGAATTGGGCTAACCCTGCGATGTTTGGAGAATGGATGATAGGTACTGTGCTTATTGATTTCGACTCTTCTAAGCCATATAAGGACATGTTGTCATCCTCCTTTAGTTGTTGCAAGGTGGGGTCTTCTTCAAACATTTGTTGCATTAGGGTGGATCCCTTTGTTGAAGGGCATGACACACCTTCTTCATCTACCCTTTTAGGTATTTGCAAGGCTTTTGAGTCTCGAGTGTTTATCTCATGTCTTGGATGAATTGTATCAACACTCTTGCTTGCCTTGAGCCTTTTCTCACATTCCTCTTGGCACTTCCATTCCAATTTATGCACCTCGGTGAGACCTTGTTTCCCCACCCATGGGCTAGGATGTTCACCGTGACCCTTAGGTATTATGGCTTGGCCATGGGTTGAAGCCGTTATCGTTACCTCATTTGCCTCATGCAGAATGTTGTTGTTGGTACCATTTGAGAGAGTATCACCAGAGGAAGGTGATGTTTCTAGGGAGGCTGTATCTTCATTTGACCCATCTGGATGATGACCTTATTTTTTCCCTTCCGAATCTTTGTTGCACCTTGGTGCTTACTCATGTTGATTCAGTTCCCTCTCTAGGCTATGACGTGCTAGTTTTATCCCTTTTGGCTTGTTTGTAAAGCTCTTTATTAAGGGATTTAGCTTGCAACCTCGTGATTACATTCAAGGATACTGATGATACTTGGCCTCTCTTAATGCTTAACAAATTAAGGCTTGTGGACTTAGATGGCCTTCTCATCAAGCAATCCTTAAAAAGATGGTCCACACCACACCTAGTGCATAATGGTGGTGGTGTATTAGACACGGGTTGGAATGTCCCATACGTTGGTGGTCCTGATGAAGGGTTCCATGGATTTGATAGCATGAGGTTGGGATGGGAGGATCCAGGCCCACTAGGCATTTGCATTGTGACAGGTCAGGTTGGGCCTAATAGGTTGACGAAGGTCCTCTAGGGAGTGGTATGTTCCCTATAGGCATAGGCCTATATGGGGCACTTGTTGGGTAGGGAATATCTCCCATGTTTTGTTGCCAAGGAGGCATCATAGGGGCTTTTGAGATGGTCTTAATTGTGGGCCTTCAAGGGTACTCCTCTGCCCCCTTTGCTCTAGCATTTGGGGCCCTTATGAGAATCTGGGTCCAAATCCATCCCCATAAGATTATCTATCATTGAAGAATTGGTATGATGGGGGTTGATTGCCATTAGGGATCATGGGACTTGGCTCCCTGATTATTGCTTTTGACATCGGGGGTTGGGCCAGCATTTGAGGCTCTTCTAGTGCTCTAGTATTCTTAGTACAAAGTCCCAAATAGACTCATTCTCCTTTTGCTTTGAACCATTGATCTTGTTACGGACATCCCCTTTATTTATCTCTTTGTCTAAACATTCTGAGAAAAGCTTCGAACATCTACTGTCAATCTGCAAAGTAACCATCGGGAATTGGTCAAACAAACATGGTGCTATCTTTGTTAAGTTGCCAGGAAAGTAGTTCATATGCTCCTCCTTGGTCATGGCACCATTTATATGACAACCATAGAAAACTCAGTAGTTGACATTATAGGTCTTCATCATCAACATCTTTGAAATCCTAGACTTTGGCCTTAATAGGTTGAGCTTCCTTTGCTTTAACACCGTTCGCTCAGTTACTACATCTACTAGAGTATGATCCATCAGGTTGAGTGGCCTCGATGTCGGTCAACCTGCTCTAGCACTAGACCAATAGGTGCAGTAAGACTAGTCGACGATGGACTTCTTAATTTGTGTCATCTTGCTCGAACTGGTGTTACCAATTTGGCGAACTCAACTCTGATAGTTCCCTCTCTAGTAACATTGTAATCTCTAACCCTAGTCAGAGTCATCCAACTCCTAGTCAGAACCACACTTCTCAGACCTTTATGACCAAGTGACATTTCTTAGGCCCTTTATGGCCATGCTACATAATGAAATTAAGACTACCTCGATAGGTGATTTTAGTAATCAATAGTTCAAACATCTCTTAGTTGAAACGTCTGGCATCATCACAAGCTGTGGATGACTGTGGTGGGGAAGTAGGATTTATAGGGCATGTTGCCCCATTGTAAAGAGGTTGTTGACACTAGTTGTCTTTGGAATTCAAATTATTCATCTTTGTGATCTCAACATTGAGTAGTTGCACTCAACTCTAATATGAGCACTGTGTTCTTCAAGCAAAGCTTTTGGCATTCCTTCTAGCTTTTTGCCTATCTTTTGTTCTTTTTGCTTTATGTTTCGACATTATGTGTTAAGTTATGACCCAACCCAAACGCTTATGTTTTTGCCCTGACTCATTTGCTACACTTTTGACTCATGGCGTTGTATTCTACAAACATCATATCAATACATTGGTTTAACGAGGTAACCACCTGTTAACACTTTGGTGACCACAATTGTTCCAAGAAACCATATGGTACATGTCTATGCATAAAGATGGTTATCTCCATTGTGGGCAACATCACTTTATCAATTTGGTGGAGTCCCTCGATTTTGAAGAAGCTAGTCGCTGAAGATTCTCCCACCAAGGTTCGCTCTCCTCTTTTCTGCATTTTGCCATATGTACTAAGGGTGCCATCCCAATCCTATCACCATATCCTCCTCACCACATGTCCCACCCATGTGTTGTTTGTGCCCATGCACATTTCCAACCAATCATGATATTGAAATATTCTAAATTCTTAGGCCTCTCAATCGATAACACTGATGCTCATGTTATGTTGTTTGAGAATGCTTAGCACACCAATGTTCTTGCAGTACAATAGAATGAAGCACTAAAGATCACCCCATTCCTTCCAACATGCTAGAGGAAGGTGCCACTTTGGGCTACCTAGTATGCCAAACACCCCATTCACCAATTTTGTGGCTCTCAATACCGTGTTTATGGCTTGTTACCATGAAGAGAAGTCCACTATCCATGTTCTCGCCAAAAATGGTTGCATGGACTAGAAGGATCTAATGCTTGATGATTACGTGGCTAAATTTTGCACGCTTCTTTATTAGCTTCCCCAAGCCAATCGCCAACCCAAGAAGTAATTGAGGCAGTATTTTCTTCATGGTTTTAATTAGAAAGTAAAGCATGTTGTAGCTTCTACAGATGTTGGGGTGCTAATGTTTTTGAACCTCTTTAATGGTGTGAGTAATACACCACCTTGTACATAAAAAATGTGTTTAATGAGATTCAAAGAGATTCTGGCCTATCTAACCTAGCAAACACTTTCTCAAGATAGGCCAAATGCCTGGAAATAGAAGAGTAGACACAAATATCAACCAGATAGATGGCAAATAATGCAATTAGATAGATGCAAAAAGTCTCGATTATGAATCTCTAAATAGTAGATGGTGCATTACACAAACCAATGGCATGACTTTAGTGGCAAACTCTTTCTCAAGACATGCTAAATGCATGGAAATAGCAGAGTATACACAAATATTAGCCAGAGGGATGGCAATGAATGCAATTAGATAGTCTATGGAATCTCAACCATGAATCTCTAAAAAGTAGATGGTACATTATACAAACCAATGGCATGACTTTAGCGGCATATGCACCCCATTTTATGGTAAAGGCAGCCTTTGACTACTCCTCAAGTGCTATAGAGATCTTATTGTACCCACTATAGCCATCCATAAATGAGTACATCTTGTGACCTAAAACCTGGTCAAGTTTGCTCTCTGTAAAAGGAATAAAAAAAGAATCCATCACTATTTAAGCAATCAACTTATGATGATCCATGCAAATGTAGAGATTGCCATTTTTCTTAGGGCACCATCATGATTGGAAATAACCAATTACTCCGATATATGGTGTACATAAATCATGCTTGGATGAGCTAGTCCAGCTCAACTTTCACTTGCTTGGCATAATTTGGATTCATTATATACCTCTATTGTCATATACCAGTTTGACATCTAGTACTAATGAATCTTGTGCTAGCATATTTCTGAGGTAACTCCCCACAAATCTATGTAACTCCATTCAAACACATCTATATTTTCGACGGAACTCCCCATAAATCTATGTAACTCCATGCAAACACATCTTTATCCTGCGAAAACAAAGTTTTGACAACTTGGAGTTGATCATCCCGCTTATGACCACTATTCGTGGCTCCTCGATTGTGCCTAAGTTGAGTTCTTGCATTAGCTCTAGAACTAAGTGCTTTGTACCAAGCCGAGTAATTGTGTCTTTGCTTTGGCTATCCAAGGAAAGTGCCTCCTAATGATGCAGGTCTAGGGAGGGCCCTCAAGGTGACTTGTTGAGGGCCAAGAAGATACAGAGTTATCCAAGGAAAGTGCCTCCTAATGATGCAGGTCTAAGGAGGGCCCTCAAGGTGACTTGTTGAGGGCTATAGAAGAAGAGCCAATTTTGCATGGCTAGGAAACTTGTGAGGTTTAACAATAGAAAATTAAACTAATTCATAAATCTTTCCTTGGCTGTTATGGCAAAATACAACTTGTCCCTTGATAGAAGCTAGATGTTGAAGGCTCTTTGAAGGTTGCCAAATAATCACATTTAAAAGATGTGGTAGGCTTGCTTTCTTGAGTAATCTATCTTGCTTGTACAAAGATGAGGCATATAGTCAAGCCATGAGGGCCTCTTAGTAGAAAGAGCAAGCACAAGATGAAAGATCAAGTGTAAAGGCACTCAAATCAAATATGGAATAGTTTTATGAGTGGGTTAGCACTGGAGAAAATTAATTATGTGATGTTAGATGATATAATGAATCCCACATTAGTAGGATGAAAAACAACCTTGACTTGTGCCAAATTGTATAATAGGATTTGGAAGGAAAAACCATGACTTTGAGGATTTGGATATCTATTTGTAGCGATCTCAAAAGAACTTGAGTCTAAAATAATTGTGATCTTTATTAAATACCAATATGTGGCCACCTTATCAATAATAGAGTGGAATTAGAAGAAAATCATTGAAGCATGCCTCTAGTCACAATTCATCTTCTACCTATAAGATGGGTAACTTGAATGCTTCTATCAATGAGCTCACTATAGTAACAAAACCTACAAAGCTTCAATAGGTTGAATGCCTACAACACATTGGCCATCATTAAGTAGGACTCATCTAGCATTTAGGATTGACTATAAGAAAATTAATACCCTACATGATCAGCTAGCAAAGAAACAATCATGAGAGCTCTTGGCTTAGATTGAGGAGTTACTCATCCTCCCCAAGGGGTTGGCCAACTTCTATGCAATTATATGGTCCAATTCCTAGGCATGATTCTCTCTATACAATTATATAGCTCTATACAATTATATAGGCTAAAAGTTAGGCTAGAAGTTTGTAGGAGATGCTTATCCTAGGCATCTCTCTACTGAACTTTCTTGTAGGAGATGCTTATCCTAGGCATCTCTCTACTAATCTTTCTTATGCAACTTTGTTGTACTTCAAGAAAATGTAGGTCTTACATAGAGATTGGGGTCTTTGGCATGAGTACCATCTTTTTCAATTGTTTCGCAAGATGTTATTGTAGAATCCCACTAAACAATGTCTTGGTAGTTTGTTGGTTGGTTGAGGAAAAATTGATCCCAGCAACTTGAAATACATACAAGAAGAGATGTTCTTGAACTCGACTAGGTCTGCCTTGATTGGGTTTCCAAGGACTATGGTAAGAGGTGCCTCTTCTTCTTTCTTGATGCACCTTCATTCATGTTAGAAATAGGTGCCTTCTCTTCTTTATTGATGCATCTCCAATCATGTTTGATCCTAGGGAAAAGGCTCATTTTATAAATTTTGAGTTGTTCAAGCTAGCCCTTGACTCCCTGATAAGTTGAATTAGGAAGTCAATATTTGTGCCAAGTATGGGGAGAAGTACAGCAAAACATGATTGAAGTGGACCTTGTCAATGATAGCAGAAGAGAGAGAGAGAGAGAGAGAGAGAGAGAGAGAGAGAGGGAGAGAGAGAGAGAGAGAGAGAGGAGTGCACACGATATAGCTACCTGTACACTATGTTGTATTGAACATAAACATGAATATATACATGAGTACCCCTTAGGGTTAGGGTTAGGGTTAGGGCTAGGGTTTGCCCCTATTGCCCTATAGGTATGGTGCAATCTACACCATCCTCAACACCCCCTCTTAAATTGCACTAGGTAAGTAGAGGGTGCAATACCAGACATTTTTTGTGGATTTTATTTAGGGCGTATGCTAGCATCCAAAACTGAAAAGAATCAAAGTAGTATGTGCAGGTGTGAGCATAGTGACTACACAGTGGAAGCATGTACAATGAGTACAACTTACAATCCTGTACATAACATGCATTTCTCCCTCTTTAGCTATGGGTCATCCTTTGCCTTTGGGAATTAGACCTAGAAGATAGGCCGAAAGGGAGAGGAAGGAAATATCCACAAGGTAAAGTCTACCTGGATCAAAGACTGATTGATCGAAAGATGACTACATGGAGAACTGCGTGTATGGCTACATGCCGAACATGTCAAGACTGAACATGTCATAAGTCATCCTAGACTCTGTAGCTTCTCTGTGGAAGAGGCATCCGATTATGAGGCTAGTCGATGTAGCTATGGAGAAAGAATCCAGTAGGTTGTGACATACGAGAGTGTCACCAACCCAAAATAACTAACAACAATGTCAGAGGTATGCTGGAGTAGGGTAATCTCTATCATATGTATGACGTGGGGTTGAAGAAGATTGCATAGTTAAGTCGGACTCCACGATTTGTTCTACCAACTCCTCTAGCTTCTAGGTCTTTGAGCGCAGTGTCCTAGATGGCCCAAACAAAACTTTTCTCTTGTCCATGCTTTCTAACTAGGTCTACGAATCAGAATCAGCTTGTGCTTGTGAAGTGTTACTTGCAGTGTCTGTTGTTGGCAACAATCAACTAGTGCATAGAAGGCCTCGCATAGTGAGATTTGAATTGATAGAATCGATCTTACATGTGCTCCAACTAATTTGAAGGACTAAGATGATACTAAAATGAACATATGAATCAATCGTGCGAAGTTTAAACAATCTCTTCGATGTGACCCACACATGCAAACTGTCAATCCACTGAAATGATCTAGGGGCTAAAAATTTGGGGCTGAAGGTGCAAGTATGATATGCTACTCTGCTGATGAAAAGGCCCATAAAACTGAGAAGATATAGGAACATGTCCAACTTGCATACTTAATTGTCATGAGCTAAAGGTCTCATATGCTATGTGCATGGCTAAACATCTATTGGGATGAGATGTAGCATATGTCATAAGCTCAAGGTGGAGCTGATAGTATAAAGGCTTAGAAGCCTAGAATATCACTAAAAAATCATTTGACGTCCCTGAGGCATATGAGGTGCCGAATGCTAATATAGGGACTGATCTGAAGTCCTAGATCGACCACTAATCAGCATTAAGTATGATTGTAGACAATAGCCATCGTAAGTGCATGCTGAAACACTAAGGTTCCCTAGGTTGTGCTATGATGATGTCCACTACACTGAGGTAGGACTGCACTGATGCATGAATATTCTCATGCTAAGGAATGATTTACTGATCGAAAGAGGTGGTGATCACTGGATCCAAGAGTGGTGCAATGCAACATGCTAAGATGTCATGAAGACTGATCTGCTAATCAGTATTACTGATGGAAGTTGTGTCCAAGGTATTCTCAATGTCAAAGGTGAAAGCATCAGTGATGATGGATGCTGGAATGGAATCACCTGAGGAGCTGAATGCACTACAGCATGTATCTCCACATGCAGCTGGAGATGTGAGTGCCTCATGTTGAGGAATTACCCCTGCTGAATAACTACATGATCACTGGTGAACTCTTGCTATGTATCTGCATCTCCTGTATAGTAAATGGAGTCGGATCCATGCATGAATGTGATGGTTGTGCATCATAAGAATTAGTATGTGCATGAATGTGATGGATGTGCATCATAGAAATTAGTATGTGCTTATGTAGATGGGACTGCCTCATGCTGAGGGCTTATTGTCAAATGTGCCTCATGTTGAATATGCCTCGTGCTGAGGACTTACAAGCAAATGTGCATGATCAATAACTGTGGACTAATCCATGCTAATATATAAAACATCTATGTCCAATCGCTTAAGACCAATGAGGCTCAAGTCTGCATCATAAACTTATACATACCCTCTTGTGGCAATGAATGGACAAAGTAGGTTCTCTTTCCACTCACAAATCTCGTCCGGAGTCATGACTAGTGTATCATCAAGTACGTGATGTGGATAACTCCATGCTGGAGGCCAGTCTAGTGCTCTGTGCAAGAGGCTTACCCGTGTAGCGGCAAGAGTGTCTACCCATGAGAACACTGTAAAAGCAGCCACCAAGGGGTTTACGCTCAAGCTGCCACCACTAGGGGCTTACACTAAACTATAAATTTAAACCGTCATGGTGGAAGAACTGCGTGTGTGCCAAAGATCAAGCCTGTAGTGCAATGATGACAAATGAGTGTCAGGAGTAGCCAAGAGGCTGTACAAGGCTAATGTGTATGTGTATGAACAAATGCCAAAAAAAAGTCAATAAAAATGATTGTACATGGGTGGCATATGTGAGTGTAAGAAGAATGCTTGAATCCAAGGAAGAAGATGACATCCAAGTATCACACTGAAGTGTTGAACTGCCGAATGCTAAGAGATTGAGTTGGTGTCTATGTGTGAATGCGTACATCAATGATAGATACAATAGGACTGACACTGTTGGGAACTAATCAGGTAATGTGGCAATGGCTTACTTGGCTTGGTAGAGATTGATCTCCTCTATGGCTATGCTAGTTTACATCTAGACCATACATCGAAGTGCAAAATACAACAAATGAATTCTATCTGGATTCATTTTATGTGTTGGGTACGCTACAATGGATCAAGAGGTGGTTTCAATGATGAGGATTTGATGATGATGACCTCCTATGGATAATGCAAAATGCAGATCGTAGGTGCTCAACACGTGGAGCATGATCTAGCGATCGTTTTTGCTCTTTAGATTACCACGAAATTCCACCTGGATAAAAATTTATGGCTACCAGAACAATGGCCAGTTTTTGTTCCCAAGAGGGTGATCAAAATGCTGAGATGGCATGGAGGGTGATGTGGCAGTGAAAAATTACATGTAGAATAGAAAAATGTGCCTGTGTAGAGAACTATGCCTAGGAGGCACTGCTTAGGTGTCGTGTTGATGTGGCATCTGAAACATGGCTGTTGAGTTGGTAGCTGACTAGATTGAGCTGGTAGTGACATGGCAAGTAGGTGAGGTGGCACCAGTGAGATTAGGCACTATTGACTCCAATGATAACGTGGTAGTGTCCACATGGATGATGACATGATAGGTGACATGGACCTATTGATTGGACCTGCCTATGTGGCAAGTGATGATGTGGTAATGTATGATGATGTGGCAAGCAGGCCGGCTGATGTGGCTCATTAACATGGAAGCATTAACGTGGCAGATAGATAAGAAGTGCCACATGGCACTATGGTTACCCCTCACCTCGATAACTTAACCCAAGGGGTAGCCAAGGTCCAACTCTTTCTGCCATGTGGGTGCTTAGAGGCGGACCAAATTCTTCTGGAGATGCCGCATGAATTTGTGAAAGATTCCATTGATAGTCGTTGTCTTCTCCGTATGCTCTTTTTGAAGGTCTATTTCTTTACATTTGGTTCAAGTTGTTTGTTTTAGTTATCTTATTGCTTATGGTCTCAAAAATTTATTGATTTTAATTGACCTCAACAAAATTTTACCATTGCTTCTAAGGGGTGGGATCCCTGCAAGATCATATCCCTACTATAAGTAATAAATGCACTTGATTTTTTAAAAAATATTTCATAAAGAGAGGTCAAGTAAAATGTCAAAAAGTTTCCTAATATGCCCTAGCACTTATTGGGTGCTTGAGTCAGTCCAAAGGGAATAGGGAAGCTCAGTACACAACTCGAACCACTCAATAACTTAAAGTTAATAAGAAATATTTATATATATCCCGAGTTTAGGTCATATTGAGACTGAGCTCATCCTGAATCTGCGACTCAATTCATTTGTACTAGTTCAAAAGAACTCAGCATCTCAACTATAGAGATAGTTAAATGCATCTCTAAGAATAGTTCAAAGTGTAATAGAAGGTTGTTGTCAAGACCTAGCATTTAGCAAAAGGTTGCTATTTAGATTTAGCATATCTTTACAATTCACACCAGAGCTACCCTGACTCTTGAAGTCCTATCTATGTATGTGTAAGTTTCAAAGAAGCTAGCATTCTCTTTTCTAGAGATGACTCGCTCCATGCACAGTGAAAGGGATCAACATACTATGCTGATCTAGCAACTCGTTCTAGGTCATATTTGACAAGGAACCTAGCTCTATGTATAGAGAGGTTTATTAAAAATCTTGGTTGATTTGGGTTTCGGCTTGTGTGCAGATCCCGATATTTGGACCATATGAACTCTATATAAGATGACACCATTTGTGCATAGATCCTTGTTCAAGTTTGTGTGTAGAACCTTGGACTTGACTCGATAAAATGGTCTAAATGAGGTATAACATGAAGCTATTATATCCGCCCTTCTTATCAAGGTTCATTGTGATAGATCTACTTAATACAGTAGTCGAGGGAAGGCGAAGTGCAACAGCCCACACTTGATTACCCATATACACAATAACTATAGTATGTTTGGGGCACAAGCCTACGTCTAAGTGTGCAATGGAGGCTAAGCCACTCATATATGCCCATATACCATAGGGTATTTATACTATTGGTATATGCCCACATGGGTATAATCTAGGTACTGAAAACATCCGGGCTTCTATTGGTGGTATATTTTCTATGTATGTAGTGAGGTCCCAATTGTATTTTCACCTATGCAAAGTTTACTTGGTGAGTTCCTTGCACTGGCCTAGGGCTTCCATGATGGCATGGTTGCACTGTCCAATCCTTAGATTGGGTCGAGTGGGAAAGCATCATTGTGGCAACCTCTTAAATGTTAAGATGTATGTGTTTTAGGTATTTAGAGGTGCAATTGTGGTGCCATTAATCTGTTAATCTTTGGATTGAGTGGGGTATTAAAAGCATCATGATTGCACTTCTATTACTATTTCTCTCTTGGTCTCTAGATAAAAAAGGAGAGAAATGCATTGTAGCAACTTGGTCCTTTAGAGAGTGGATGAAAGGATAGTTAAAGCAATGCCGCTCTTTCTATAAGCTTAAAATCCATTGCAATTGTCACTTCATGTGTAAGATTGGGAGGAGGTGAGAGGTAAGACAATTGCATATTGTGGAGCAGGTTTTAGGGTTTAGTGTATCATGTACGACAAGGGAAGGTTATGAAACAAGGGAGAGAGTTGCATTAATTATGCATGCATAAATGTCTGAATTGATTCATTTTATTTGAATTTTATGTGATACAGGTATGCATAATATGATATTGATTGTTTAATTTAAATTTTTTGCATGCATGTGATTGCAACATTCGGTTGAAGATTGATTGCAATTTTCTTCCATTCAAACGTTGCATCGATGATGGATGATGAATGTTGTATCACTTTTTATTATGTTCATATTTTTCAGGGTTTAGGGCTTAGGTAGAAGTTAGAATTAGAAGGGAGGAAGGGGGTTAAGGACAAAAGAAAGTCGGGGGTCCTAGAACTTTCTTAGACTTCAAAGTCTGCCTCAATTCAGTGAAGTAGTCAGATTCAATTTAGATGTTTGATAGTTGAGAGATGTGGGACCTTATTCCCATGGTCTTGTGTGCATTAAGGGACCTTACATTGAGCATCTTCCTGAAACATAGAAACTTTCATATGATCAAATCATTCATGAATTGAATCATATGTATGTTTGTGTAAGACTACTACCAAAGAACATGCTGAGGATTTCCCTCTACATCAAAATGTTGTTAACATTGATTTAACATCACTGTCAGCTTGAAAAACTAGAGCCCAACAAACGTGACATTTTTTTATAATTGGCATTGTAAAAAGGCAATGGGAATGATATGTTTCCCATAAGTCAAAGGAACTTGTACTGGGAGCATTCAACCATCCTCAAATTCTATAGTGGCATGCTTTGACATAGGAAAGAAAAGGGATAACAAGTGAGCTGAGAGAGATGGACTTTGCACATCAAGATAATCTCAATGACGAGCTTTGCACAATGAAGATGTTCTATGGAGGCAACTACGAAAAAGGAGGACAAGCTCTGCAACCTGAAAGGAGGAGCTTTGCATAATTAAGATGTTCTATAGAGACATCTACAATAAAAGAAGGATGAGCTCTACAACCTGAAAGGACGAGTTCTACACAATGAATATGTTATATAAGAATGAATACAGAAAAGGGAGGACAACCTTTTGCAACATAAAGGACACTAGTAAGATCTAGTGTTTCTCATCTTTTTGGTTCCACACAATGTCTCTTTTCAAAATTTCAAATTTTCAAATATGTATCCTCTTTGTAGTTGGCCCTCACTCAAAGTATTTGGTAATAAACATTACTTAACATTTCTAAACATTAGGTAAACCCTTTCTGAACATTCATGAAACATTCTTGAACATTAGGCATTAGTTGATGTTAATAGCCATTGAGCATGTTAATGGAACTAGCCCATCCATCCCCTATGGGTCTTGAGCCACAAAGGGCTTAGTTTCAAAGTAGTATCCAGGATCACCCAAATTGGCAAGGATAACACAAGAGCCATTTGGATTGCATATATGGATAACAAGCCATTTGGAGACAAAGGGAAGGTTGAGAGAATCAGCATATGCCTTGGCACCATATGGGCCCAAGTGGTTGTAATAAAAGAGAGAGAGAGAGAGAGATCATCAATTCAAATGGTCGATTGGCTGAGTATTTCTCAAGAGTCTTGGCGATGACCTCACATGAGAGAACATTGATTTCTAGCCTTGGATGTAGACATTATAGCATAGTCATGTATGTCTCTGTGATAGGACTGGAATCGAGGTTTAGGGTGAGTACAAGCTCCAATGTTCTTCTTACCTTCATATTGAGACATAGTTCATTGTTCGGATCCCAGCAAATGACGGGGTTGTCTGGCAAAGATATGCTCTCTAATCAGCCCCCTTTGCTTGTTGTCTAAATTGTACAATGACATTCAAGGAGACGTCAATGATAGATAGCATCTGTTGTATGGAAGATTCTTGATTCAAGGATCACCTTGAGGTAGTTGGGGTCATATGTAATGGCGTATGTTTGATGGAAGTTGTGCTTCGCACATGTGTCACAAATCATTGGCCCTCTATTTGATTTGGTCTCCTCAGTGTACATTTGTAAGAAGACGTTCGATAGTGATATACGATTGGGTATGCAAAATTTAGTTCTACTACAATAGGTGAGCTCTTGGATGAACCTTGAGCATGTTCTCTCCCTGCTCACTTGGATTTGTCTGATCATGATCCAAGATGATGTCGTGGCCTATAATTTTGTTTTCTTCCCCTACAACATACGTGCTTTGCGTGCCTCCTCTTTTCGATCCTCCTCGGATTCATTTGTTCGATAGTCTATTGTCCTATATATCGTACCAAGCATCAAAAGAATTAATTGAAATATTAATTGTGTTTAAAAGATCGAATATCAAAAAACCTGAAATAAATTTGGATTTTTCCTATTTTGTTTTCGAGGATAGAAGTTTGGGGTGGGAGGTAACCGGAGATCATGTGAGGAAATGATGTCTGATGTTCAGAGATAGCCATAGCGGAGTACCTCGTTAGTACCAAGATGTACCTTGAAGAGAGATGCGATTCATGTGATGGTCCTGCAATGGTTTATTCTAGCAGAAAATAACCACTCGCTATTAGAGTCTCCACACAAGAATAAAGTAATCAACATAAGATAGAGTTGAGATTGGATAGTCGAGTACAATTTCTTAGTATTAAATATATCTAAACTAATATCAATTTATTTATTTAATATTATATAACCACACATAGTGTGGTTCCTCTTTTCGATCCTCCTCGGATTCATTTGTTCGATAGTCTGTTGTCCTTTATATCGTACCAAGCATCAAAAGAATTAATTGAAATATTAATTGTGTTTAAAAGATTGAATATCAAAAAACCTGAAATAAATTTGGATTTTTCCTATTTTGTTTTCGAGGATAGAAGTTTGGGGTGGGGGGTAACCGGAGATCATGTGAGGAAATGATGTCTGATGTTCAGAGATAGCCATAGCGGAGTACCTCGTTAGTACCAAGATGTACCTTGAAGAGAGATGCGATTCGTGTGATGGTCCTGCAATGGTTTATTCTAGCAGAAAATAACCACTTGCTATTAGAGTCTCCACACAAGAATAAAGTAATCAACATAAGATAGAGTTGAGATTGGATAGTCGAGTACAATTTCTTAGTATTAAATATATCTAAACTAATATCAGTTTATTTATTTAATATTATATAACCACACATAGTGTGGTTCCTCTTTTCGATCCTCCTCGGATTCATTTGTTCGATAGTCTGTTGTCCTTTATATCGTACCAAGCATCAAAAGAATTAATTGAAATATTAATTGTGTTTAAAAGATTGAATATCAAAAAACCTGAAATAAATTTGGATTTTTCCTATTTTGTTTTCGAGGATAGAAGTTTGGGGTGGGGGGTAACCGGAGATCATGTGAGGAAATGATGTCTGATGTTCAGAGATAGCCATAGCGGAGTACCTCGTTAGTACCAAGATGTACCTTGAAGAGAGATGCGATTCGTGTGACGGTCCTGCAATGGTTTATTCTAGCAGAAAATAACCACTTGCTATTAGAGTCTCCACACAAGAATAAAGTAATCAACATAAGATAGAGTTGAGATTGGATAGTCGAGTACAATTTCTTAGTATTAAATATATCTAAACTAATATCAGTTTATTTATTTAATATTATATAACCACACATAGTGTAGTTGGAGAGGTGGCATGCTTCCTCTCTGAGAGCTATAAAAGCCAGGAACAAGCCCTTCCCTGGTGATGTATTGGTGTAATGATCCATCGATCCATTGGTTTTGGTCCATTGGTTTTGAATTGTTAAGTTAGTGTTATAGTTGAGGGAATAGATTACCTTTTCAAATGTGTCAGGTGGCAAGAGTGTATGAGCACACGTTGGCTAGTGTTTTGCGGTTCAGTCCTCTAATCTACAATAGAGGATAGTGTTAGAAACATACAAATAAATAGAATAAGAAATAACACAATAAGCCTGCCGCCGCCACTAGACAAATTTGAATACCATAGCAAACAAATAGCCAATAGAATTTTAGATCAATCCTATGGAGGGGAAGGCC
Organism: Dipteris shenzhenensis; assembly: GCF_047967505.1. Classification (NCBI taxonomy): domain Eukaryota; kingdom Viridiplantae; phylum Streptophyta; class Polypodiopsida; order Gleicheniales; family Dipteridaceae; genus Dipteris; species Dipteris shenzhenensis. The sequence goes on along the minus strand of NC_141608.1, from coordinate 18,382,013 downwards.
AATAACCTAACTCATGTTCCCTACGCTCTTCAACGTAATAGCCCAACATGTGTGCGCTGCTTTCCCTCACAATGGCATAGAGGGCAATTTGAACCAAACTATTTAGCTTGGCAGTGCCGGTTGATCAGAAGCTAGTACACATTCAGAGGAATCCTTTTAAGGAGTTCTTGAGGTTTCAAATCCTTGAAAGATCTGATTTTTGAGGTTGCCCCAAACAAATCCCTTCATGTATTAGCGAAGTGAGGATTGGATCCATAGCCATCATAACTTGAGTTCCAATCGTTAAACAATCCATAGGCATCGTAAACTGAGCTTTGGTCATTGAAAGAATGGTGAGGAAGCATCGATATCTAAGCTACAAACAAGCTGCCTAACGATTTAAAAAGAGCCTGATTTGCAATATGAGCCTAGAATGATGCTGGCTTGGCATGTGCCTCTCTTTCATTAGAGAGTGAGTCGTTGATTCCTAGGATTTTGTTTAGGACATCATAAATGAGTTCCTACGATTGGAATCGAGTGAATCCCTTGTCCCCCAAGCTTTTGCTCTTGACAACGTCCCTTCGCCCTAGGGGTTGGAGTATGCAGAGGGATTGGAGGATGAGGACTAGAGCAATTTGCCTGAGAGCAAAAGCACATGCTTTTTTGGCATTTGCTCCCTCAATAGTGTGTAAAGTAATCAAAAAAATAGTTTGGTCATCACAAAAGTAGCCACTCAAGTGCAACATACCACAAGCATAATTCCCATATGTGATAAGTCTGATGAACGAATTGTTACTATAATCCAAACGCTGTCAGTGAATCTCTCAATTCGGATAGCAAGCTTATCAATCATATCTATGTCACATCATCTTCCCAACACACTCCTAACTTAGCAATGATAGAGCTCAGATTGTAAAACGAGTTTGAGCATGCACACGCACTTGCCTAACGGCATCTACAACGCTCCCTTTAGTCACTCTCATATTCTCATTGGAAGTGCTCTTCGAAAATTGATCTCTAGGCATTGAGGACCTCAAGCTTCTCAATCCTACGTATGTCTTTCGATGGAGTCTTGTGCATATTTTTGCTTCTAATACTTTACTTAGAGGTTTGCTTGTTACTTGAGCTCACTCCGCCTCCACTTTGAGTTCTCTTGCATATTGTAATAATTCTTATCGCAAAAAAAAGAGACTCGTAGAGTTATGAGGTCGATGTGCACAAAAGGCTTTACAAACTACCACTCTCTCAATCGTCAACTAACGCTACTTACGTTCACGTTTGTCACGATAACTCTGGACATTCATCACGATATAGACCACATGCAGGGAGACAATAGGCGAGCCTTACCTTTGAGATTGGAGCTTGACGCAAAGAAGAGGGACTCTCCATTGTGAAGGCCACGAAGAAAAGGAAGGGAAGGCTCTAGCAACTGAGCGTCCTAACCACGTAGATTCAATGAGTCCGCCAAGTTTTTAAATTGGTTAGAGGTATCTTGACCAGTGCTTGGGTGGACAAACTTTCCTTTAGTTGGCCGAGTCCTTGGTTGAATTATGTAGTGCCATGTCAGTGTGATGCCCTTGTGAATTACTTACCCATTGTTCGATAGGGGGGATCGAACTCATGCAGATTAATAAGTAGTCATTCAGCCTATAAATGTAAGACTTGTGTTCCTTATGATATTCGTTTGGTGTGTAAACCACGCCATGGGTGGGTGGGGGTACACATTCGGGTTATTCAGGACACATGTCTGAACCCACGAGGAGACTCAAGGTTGGGTTAAGTAATTGCAGATGGGGATTTTTACCCACGGTTTAATTGTTTTTGGACAACTGCTCTTTGTTTTGAGAGCTGGCTTCTTTCTTCCTGTTTCGAATTTTTAGGGTTTGCTCGCCATTCTTAGCATTTCAGCTTCGTTTTGCGTCGATTCGACATGGTAACATCCGATTCTTTCATCGTCTCTTCCATCTTGTTCATCTCGTTTTTATGCTGTTTTCGTTTGATCATCGTTCCGATCTTTCTCTCCGTTTCGTGATTTGCGCTCTTGATCGGATCATCTGTCGTTCCGCTTTCTTTCTGCCGATTTCCTGCTCCCTTAGCGTATTTGCGTTCCTGATTTTGCTTGCGGACGTTTTCTCCTTGTAGGGGGACTCTCCAAAGCGTGGCAGGTTAGCATTATCGGGACTCTCCTTTCGCTGAAAATGTTCGGGGCCGGTGTCTGCTTTCCGAATGCTCATCAGTTTGTCGTTGTCTTTTTTTATCTTAGGTATTCCGAGTCTCCGTCACCAAGGCCCAGATATTCGAGGTCCAAAAGCCCCGTGAGAAGGTACCGGTCAAGAAGTCCCGCAAGAAGGTAAGAGACGGCGCTTGATCTCTTCTTCTTTCTATGGAGTCTCGCGTATCTCTGCTTTTGTTCTTCAACAGCGTTGTTTAGCGCTTTGGCTGAGTATTTTGTGCAGGGAGAACAAGGAGGAGGCCAGTAATCCTGGCAACAATCTTTATGTCACCGGTCTGTCGACGCGTGTAACGGAGAAGGATCTAGAGGAACATCTGACTAAAGAGGGGAAGGTGCCAATGCTTTCTCCACTCGAATAGGATTCCTTTTCTCCGGGAAAGTTTTCAGTGTGCGTTTGAGGATTCGCAATCTTTCTAGACGTTCCTTCTCACGTGGCTACTGCATTCTGCCATAGGTGACTGAATGTAGGCTGGTGGTAGATCCCCGAACTCGTGAATCCAGGGGTTTTGGGTTTGTTACGATGGAATCTCTCGAAGATGCCGAACGATGCATCAAGTACTTGAACCGTTCTACCTTGGAGGGTCGGATCATCACTGTGGAAAAGGTGATGTTTGATTGCAAATTTTAGTCTTGTCGCTATATCACATACAGGATTTAGAAGCAGGTCCTCGAGCTACCTCATCTAGTCAGACAGGCATGAGATTAAGCGTATAACTTGTTTCTTGCAGTTCCTAATTCGATTGCATTCGTTTTTGGAACGGTTGATCGTTCAGAGAATAAGGTGTCAGGGCCCTCCCCTGCAGCATCCGTGCCCATTATTTTAATTTCTACATCGGCTTATAAGGAACCAACAAGAATTTCTATTGTTCAATGAGCCGTGGGAGCTTTTCATGCCGAATTTAATGGACCGTGCCTCCGCCTCACTAAACACCAATCGAATTATCGATGCCAACAGTGCTCTGCTTCAGCATTTTCATTGTCAACAACAGCATCAGTTGACTTGTAGCGCTTAAAGTCTTTTTTTATCTCAAGCTTCTATCAAAAGCAATGCTGAACATTACAAACCAATAGCTGGTACCAACTCCATAGTTGACGCTTCCGACTCAATTCTACAGCAGCCTTTGCCGCTGAAGTCAAGTCCTCCCTCCCTTTTAAACAGTGCCCTTGCCGAATGCGAGTTTCTCAGTGCGAATGATGAATGGTTGGTAAGGTTGCTACAGTACACACGTGTCAGCTGTGTAATAAGTTAGAAGTAATGACCCTTTGCCTGCTTGTTTTTTTACTAGCCAGGGCTAATTCTCAGAGTGGATCCAGAGAGAGGCTGTGAAATGCAGTATGACAGCTTTCATTTGAATTAAAAAATGTTTTTACAGTGGCTTATCTGAAAACTCGGGGAATTTTTGAGTGTGTTGGTCAGTTTGGAGGCCTATTTTTTACTGAATCCTTTTGCACTTTTGGTAAAGTCTCAGTTTTTTTTGCTTGTACAGGCTAAGCGCAAGAGAGCAAGGACACCTACCCCTGGTTCATATCTTGGTGTGCGAGGTAGGCTAATGAATGCGGTCAAGTGTTTTTGTTATAGTACTCATTATTGGGTTATGTATCTGGGACTTGATCTGGTGGAGGGTCAATTAGACTGCCATCTAATCAGCTATGCTCTGAATGGGCTTTGCAGCTGCCATACGTGGCAATTCTCGAAGCTATGGCCGTGATTATGATAGAGATCGCTATAGTTCAAGGCGTTCTCCTCGATATTCTCCTTATCGAGGCAGTCATGAACGCGATGATCGGGAGCGTTCTCCTCGGTATTCACGCAAAGGTAGTGAACGGTCTCGCTCTCCACAGTATTCACCTTACCGGCGCTGACATCAGTGGATCAGACTAAGATCCTATGGTATTTGCCTTACTTGCACTGACTTTAGATGTGGGATTTAAACTTCAAAAATGAAATCATACCTGCAAACCTTAAATTAGGAGTCGTGTACCTTACAAGGCAAAATTTTGCCAAGAAAGTGTGATTTGGATTGGTCTACAGCCTTTTTTTAGGGCTATGTATTTGTCCTTCCAAATGTGTGGACTCGTTTTCTCATTGACAAGAAAATGTATTGCAAAAGGGTTGGAGTCTGCTTTGCTTTTGGATCATATTTGCTCTCTTTTCTTGAAAGGACTCCGAGCAATCACTGCCTTTTTTTAATACATGAAGCAACCAGTGCAAGGTGTGCCTTTAAATTTGCCCACCTGCATTGGAGTGAAAAACAGAAATGTGCACATTTTTTTCCAACCAGTCTGTTATATGCTTGTTTTTCTCACGTTTAGTGACATGGTTAAAAAAAGCAACTGTTGAATATAGGAGCGAAGGGAAGGTCAAAGAGTCTAGCAGTCAATATCTAATGAATGTTTTCACATATGATACAGTTTATTCTAATTGTGGTGTCCTGGTAGTTTGCTTATTATCGATGGGGACTCCGTCTTATATGATGGTTTGAGCTTGTTTATGGATTTCTTTTCTTGTAATAGCAGATATGCAAATCTCACCCTGTGAAATTCTCATTCAAGTCTTCTGATTTCAGATGTGCATTGCGAAATAGACTACCTTTATAAAGCTGTTTCAACTCAAACTTTTGCTCGGGGGAATTTTCATGTCTTCACAAGCAGGATGTAGCTTGGATGATAGACTTGGATTCCCTTCTTTCTGTATGTGCTAACCTTCATCTATGATAATTCAGTCAGTAAATGAATGCTTGTGGAAAATTAGGTGCACAGCATGCACTTGTGGGTGGGTGGGTACCCGCATAAGATACATGCATGTGCGTTAAGGGAAGATCAGTATGGACCTAGTGGCTCCTAAAGAATCCAACAACAATAAGTATAACCACTGATTTGCCTTTGCTTTTAATGAAGCTAAGGGATGTGCTAACCTTCATCTGTGATAATTCAGTCAGTAAATGAATGCTTGTGGAAAATTAGGTGCACAGCATGCACTTGTGGGTGGGTGGGTACCCGCATAAGATACATGCATGTGCGTTAAGGGAAGATCAGTATGGACCTAGTGGCTCCTAAAGAATCCAACAACAATAAGTATAACCACTGATTTGCCTTTGCTTTTAATGAAGCTAAGGGAAACCATCCTGGAGTAAACAAAAGATGGTGAGCATGATGGAGACTAGAATAAGCATATATGAAGTGATGTATGCCCAAATCTTCGTAGACTTAGAGCCATTGATGCTACTTGCTCAATAAATGTCATTTAACTATGAGAGCTTGATATAGATGATGTTAAGCCAACTTTTCAGTTGTATGCCTCTTTCAAATTGTCTTTGGCTTTGGAGGAGCACTTGGAAAAAGGTGTTGCTATTTCCTTTACAGCATTCAATTACTCAACAATTCTCATAGAATGTCTTAAAGAAATAATTGTTGGCAAGATTTCATCTTTTCTTAAAGGTTCTAGTTTGAACAATTGCATGACAAAAAGCTTATGTAACACATTTTGTGAAACTTTACCTTGTGCGATAAAACAAAGAAGTTTAGAAAGAGAATATGTTTAGTCTTTTACTACTATAAAAACACTTAGTTTATGTCAGATGTAGAAGCTTTGCCATTGCCTAATTTAACCATGTTGTCAGGAAAGTGTCAATGTAACTTACGGAAGGCTGTTGGTTATGCAATAATTCGTGGCATTTTTTCACTTGCCTTTAAATCTTGAAGTCAAAGTGATTTCAAAAGTCGGACATTAGATCTTCACAAGCACTATTCCATGGGTTAATTGATGTTATGAAGTTTTGTTGTAAGAGTGAGAATGGCTTGCTAGGATATTATCAAAGGTACAAGCTCATGGAGACAACATTCTTCAAACCCACTATCAATCTTTTGTTTTTGAAAAAGACGTTAATGGATTGGTTCAATGACACCAAGCTTCCACCCATCTATAGAAAGCAACCATTGAGTGGAAGGACATGTAGATAGTGCTTAGGTTTAGAAGTGGTGAAGATGGTCCTCCATATTTAAATTCTCTTTTGGCATGTAGATGTGGTTGACTATAGCATCATCTTATGGAATCTTTAAGAAAACTTCATGAATACTTTTATGCAAATCTCTATTGGTTCCTAAATTTATTTAATTAGTTGTGTATAAAATTTGTTAGTTTTAAACATACTATAAAGGCATCCATCTCATTTTAAATTAATCCCAACATAATAAGACAATAAAAATAAACACACCATAGGATCATGAATTTATTTTATTTATTCACAAGTTCAAATATACAACTTGTAAGAACAAATCCCAATTTGTGCATCATTACTCAAGACATAACATTAGGAGCTAAAAGAGCAATTATCTTGCTCCATCTCGGTAGATGATGGCTAGGATATTCGTGAAGTTGCGATACTCGAGAGTAGCTTTAAAGCTCATGTGAAATTTAGAATTTCTCAAGTCCCATAGCATTTGCTCAAGCCTTTAGCCTCAATGTCAAGCTCTAGTCCATGCACACATTGCATGTTGTAGAGCATCATTGAGACATAGTTTGGCTCTACATGTAAGCCCAACAGGGGCAGCTTAGATTTTGTTGCTTTCAGCCCATGATCATGTTTAAGAATGCGCTTAAATTAGCATTCCATCTTTCCACATTTAGAAGACTTCTTTTGTGAAGTACTTATGTGTTTTCATAGTATTGCACATAGATTGCCACCCTTAGAAAACACTGAAAACTCTCTCAAATGGCACTCAAAAAGATCTCATAGTGAAGCGAATTCCTCAAAAAAACACTCACAAGCCCATAAAATCTCAAGTAAAAGACATACACACTTAAGAGACCACAACTCATTCTGAGAACGACATAATTGAAAGCTTTTTGACTCAAAAGGTCTCTCAAAGAAACATTTTTTAGAAAAACAATAACAAGCTCATAAATGAATATGCACTCAAAAAATCACAGCTCAAGCTCTAAAGGACATAATCAGAAGCTTTTTTTTGAAAATGTAGAGGAGAAGAAGATCTAGGGTGTTAGGGCCTCTCCCATGAGCCTTATGTTGATGGTGGCATTTATAGTAGTCGTAATGCAAGATTCCTCTAATTTAGAGTGAAGAGAGAGGATTGCAATGCTTGGAAGTCTTCTTCATTCGTCTGGTACTCTATAGTTGCTCTTGTAAACAAATAGCCTCCAAAGCATTGTACAATGTGAGATATTACTAAGCATCTATTGTAAAGGGTTTCATCCTCTTGTAAATGAATAGCCTCCCAAACATCATACAATGTGAGATATTGCTCAACATCTATTGTTATCGGTCAAGCAATGCTAATTGTGGCACATATGTCGATCTATGATGCAATATCATATGTGGAAGAAGGATGGGCATTGTTTGGGTTTGTTGATAGGACGAGTTGACTCCCAATCCTCTCCTATTGGACATCAACAACTTGTTTTGTTGGCAAAATGTCTATGTTGATGCTAGCAATCGAAGAAGCTATAGAAGAAGATACTCTCTTAGGCTCTCATGAAATCCTCAAATTTTGAGGTTATTATGAATACAATGGGGCTATATCTCTCTCTATTGATCAAGGAGAGGCAATGGAGGTGTCATTGAGAGCTAAAGACTCTTCCTTGAGAGATTGAGGGGCTTTAATTTCTTCCACAAATCTTATGTAGTTTGCTCATTTACTACTATGAAATAGATTGACTCTGCAAGATGAAGTCTAACAGTAGACTTTGCTAATGCATCCAACTCATTCCAATTATCCTCAGACATATCTGCACGCTGAGCTTCAATCCCTCCCAAGGGTATAATCTGCTTCTTTTGAATAAGCACATCCCTTATCTGTTCTTTTCACAAAGAAACGTTTGTCCCATCCGACTTTTTAATGCTTCAAAACCCCTTTTCAGACATGGAAGAGGATGCCATGATGCAAATGAAACAAAATCCCAAATGCTACTTCTTGCAAGAGAGAAATCACATCAAATACAAGGTGCACCCAAATATGTATGCCACAATGGAAGGTAATATCACCAAACCTCAAAGGATCAAAGCATCAAAATGCAACTGACTCATGTCCATGTACTACACATCCGTATGAGCAAATCTGGCCTAAAAGAAAATGTCCACCTGTAATGACAAAAAAATGGTAAACCTAATGCCAATAAGTGCCAAACTGCCTCAAGAATAAATGTTGTGCATGAGCATATGTATCAAAAAAATCTCATCCAAGAGATAATAGCACAACTTGTGCATCCACTGCAATATGTCAAATTTGTCCCTCAGCATAAAATAGCATCTGTGTGCTAAACGTTCATCAATAAAGCATCCCACAAGGCAATCTGGGCCTATCAACACATCCAACAAGGATCACAATGCATCTAAATGGTCTGTAAAGCATCCACTATGAGCCAATGCAAACCACGAATGAGCACACACGGCTCAGACTACAACTGGAGTGATCTGCATAAGGTATATCCAAAAGAATCACGGCCCCATGGCAATGACCAATAGTGGGAATAGAACCTGGGATGCCTCAAAACATGGGTGTCGCTGCATTATTGGACTCAGCAAGAAAATCTACAAATATCTCTCTTCTGCCAGCACAACTCCAAAACCCCAACCAATGAATGGGAAACGCGGACTCAACCCTTACAATTGACTTGTAATAAAAAAATCAAAGGTTTTAACCTTTGATGGATTTGACAGAGAAACAGACGGAACTTCTTCAAATCTCCATGGAATTGTGCAAGAGCTGACAGGTAGAGGTTTTTGGGCCTTTGAAATGTAATGGAACACATGGTTTTGGAAACCGTGGTCCTAATCACCGCATCCAACACATGGACCAAAAAACGTTTTTGCAAACAAACTTGTTTGTAAACACCATTGGAGTGCAAATGATGAGCAAGACAGGGCCCTATAGGGGCAATGGAGGTGTCATTGAGAGGTACAGACTCTTCCTTGAGAGATTGAGGGACTTTATAAAGGCCCTATCAATAACCTTCTTGAAGTTTTGGCTAGGATCCATAGAGTACAATACACTACTAGGGATGCATTATTGAAGGGAGTGGGTATTTGGTCGGTTTGGCTAGTCATTAAACCCTATAAAAAGAATAGAGGGATGGATGATCAATAAGAAGGAAGGATTTCAAGGTTTCCTCGATTTTTACTTGTGAAAGATGTTGTAGATTTCATCACTCAAAGCTATATGGTGGCATGGGTGTATTTCTCATGGGTCTCCTAAATTAAAAAATTTAAGATCTTCGTGACAATGATTCTAATTCACGTGGAATTTTTGCATCAACATTGTAATTTTGAGCTTTAATTCTTTCTCCACTTCAAAATCTGATTGAATTACAAAAATGAGAGAAATTTACACGTCTTTCCAAAAAAAGATTTCAATTGTTATTGCATAAGTACTTGCATAACAAACATTGGGCTCAAAGGGCTCACAAAACTCAATAGTGTTCAAACACCATTACGTATTCTACTCGAAGGACTCCCAAATTATGTATGCCCTGCAACCTTAGTTAATATGTATGCCATTCCTGCATGCTTTTATGAGAGGCAGATATGCAAAGAGACGTGGCACGGTAGAACTTGTAGATTCGCTTTCATTCGGAGGAGGCTCCTTCCTTGGTCGATGTTATTGCACGAGTGTTGCACTATCAACACTGATAGCATTACCACTACACATCTTCGTGGCGGCAAGAGGACCAATAGGTGCAACAGCAGAAACATGAGCACTGTTCTCTTTATCCGACAAATGAATCTCACTTAACCACAAACTATCAACAAGTTTGTCTATTGGGCTCTTGCTACAAAGAAGAAAATCTTTATCTCCCACGCGCTTTGCATCTTTCATCAAGCCCATAGTGAAATACCTTGACCCACAATCAATTACTCCTCTTTGATATGCCTATCAACGTTAGGCCGACTTACTTTTTCATCACCACAAAAGAAAATACTACTCACATCATGAGGTGAGATTGAAGATGGTGAAACCATATCCTTCCATAGGCACTCAGCTCTGCAACTATCTATTCCTTTCCCCTGATAAGGAATAATTCAAGAGGCAGAAGGATAATAGCTTCCTGACTGCAACATCTTTAGAAGGCATTTGCTCAACGTGGCTACTTATCTACACCTCATCTTAAACTTCCAAAACAAAAAGGCACGATCGAAGACATTTGCACTTGTCAGGCATACCTGGTTCTTCATTTCGTCGGCGCCATACCGGCCGTAGAGCTTGATTCCAGCTTGCATATCCTCGCGCGTTGCTGCTTTCGACACACTTTTGTAATGCGGCTGCCCAAGATCCTTCAGACAATACCCCAACATACCTTGATAGGTATGAATATTCATTTGCTTTAAACAATGACACATAATCACCCCATTGATCGGGCGCTCTCCATCCCATCCCAGCTATCTCTGAAGCATTCGATTGATACTCTATAGGCTTCGTGCACTTTATGCGTACCACCATTTGGAAATGCAAATGATAGAGGACACCTCCTCTTTTCGACACCACAAAATCTTGATAGGCATGCTTCTTCTAGAAAATTTTTGACCTTAGGAAGTAGACGTTCCACATCTACATCTCCACCCCTTGCTCCCATAGTTATGCTAAGCTCCAAAACTTTCGGGCCCTCACTCTTCGTCCCATTCTTTCGAGGCCTCCCTCGCTTCTTCTTCAGCCTGTAAAGCTCAAATGAGGTCATAACCTTCTCAGTACATAAGAAAAACATAACGATTTGTACATACTCCTGCGTTCCATAGATGACCACTGCAGCAATATTTTTTGCAATCTGTCCGCCGCCATCTTGCTTATCACAACTCTCATCCACCATGGCACACAACTCTCCACGAGCTCTGGCCATCCTTTTCGGCCTCATAATGTGCACCTTCAACTTCATGTAGCGAAACCTCCAAACACCAAGATGATGATGGTGCAACGCTCCGACTAATGATGGCAGAACAATTTACTGCTCCATTGATGAAGCACCCAGACGTCGCGCAAAACTCCTTTGGATTTCCTCACATGCCCTTATATTACAGAGAGAGGCCATGCATGTGACACGTGGCTGCGTGCATGGTCTACACTGCATGGCCATGTGTTACTTGCATGGCGCCCCTCCCACAAACCACTCTCCCCCCTTCCCCGAAAGAATTCCTTCCCCCATCCCCATAGCCTAATGCCATTTTTCATCGACACGGCCCCCCTATAGAGTCAATTGGTGACATTCAATCTTCGAATGCTAGTAAAGAGTAATCCATCACTACAAAGCCAAATGGTTCAAATAAATTAGTAGGTGTCAAGTAGGTAAGGATAATCGTAAGAAGGATAGGAGTCTAGGAGTGAAAATTTCAACTTCATCCACAATCAAAGGTGGCTCTTCACTCATAAATAGGATGTGTTGGTAATTCTCCTTTAAAAGGTTTCAAGACATGAATGTGAAAGGTGTTATGAATCTTCCAATGATTTGGCAAGTCCAAATGATAAGTCAAATCATTTACCTTAGTGATAACCTTGAAAGATCCATAAAACCTTGGTGCTAATTTCATTGCAAGGCATTTATCAACACTCTTTAAATGCCTCTTTTCAGTTCGTAGAAGGACAAAATCTCCTTCCTTATACATCATATGCTGTCTTTTCTTGTTTGCTTGCTTAGTATACTTCTCTTGAGCTCTCTTGATGGTTTCAGTCACTTCTCTCATGATCTGATCATAGCTTCTTGTAAAATCATCTACAGCTTCCATCTTTTGACTAATCCTTGTGATAGGGATTGGTAATAACTTTTAATAAATTATTTCAAATGGTGCTCTTCCTGTAGCAGAATGGATTGTGTTGTTATAAGCAAATTGCAATAAATGCAAATACTTATCCCAATTCCTACCTTGAGCATCAACATATATCCGCTGCATATCCAAGATAGTATTATTGGTTACCTTCGTTTGTCCATTTGCCTTAGGATGGAAAGCTGAAGTAAAATCCACTTTGGTGCCAAGATTTTCAAATGAAGTCCTCCAAAAGGCACTACAAAACTTGGAATCTTGATTTGATACTATAATCGTGATCTTTGCTTCGATGGTCCTTCTATCTCTTGCTTTGACTGTAGTGTACTATCGTTAGCTAACCCTTCGGGATGATGCCACTGGATTCACTCTCTTCTTGACTGATTTCTTATTACATCCGTAGCTGAACTGATTTGTGTTTGTAGGGCAGGAATTCCCAAACGCTATGCAACTAGATATAGATTCACCGATGCATGACATTTGCGTCGTCCAAAGAATGTTCAACCAAGGGAATGTGAACCCAACGGTAGACCCCGTATTTCACTGTGCACCACTGTAGATCGATAATTTCTTCAGTCTATAAATGTTATCCTCGAACTCATGGTTTGTTTAAAGTTAGCTCAACCTCTACAAAAGCATTGAAGAGATGGATGGAGGGGAAGCTTGCGCGATTGCAACAAAGAGGAAGACGATGGAGTGAGTTAATGCATGGAGAGGAAGGAGGAAAGAATCTATGAGCTTAATCCAAAGGAGTTGCCCTCTAGGAATAAATCACTGATGCAATAGAAGGAATTTGCAGAACTCTCTCCATGCACTAGCAATCAAATGCCAACAAATTGCTGGACAGCTCCAAAACTCAAGTCTTCAGAAGACACTAGCAAAACTTGGACCAATGGTATGTGACCAATATTGCACAATAAAACTAATAAATTGAAATTGTGATTTTTCACTTTCAATCCCAAACGACTACTAAGCCCTACCCCTTTGGGGGCAGGCCATAGAGTGAACATAAAAATAACTAAATACTTGATTTTTCTCTTTGGAGGCCAAAAGATTACTAAGGTCTACCCATGGGGGGTAGGCCAAAAATCACATTAAGGGAGGTCAAAGCCTTTGCTAAAGCACTTCCTTAAGAGGTACGACTGGAGTGGGAATGTATGTGTACATTTCCATTTAAGTCCATTTTTCTAGGAAGAATGTCCATTTCCATGAACGTAAAGACTTTAGGTTAATGAAAACCCACGAGGATTGTGATCTAAAACTTACTGTACTAATTGTAAACGAATGATTTTCAGTCTATTTGATAGCTGTTCAAAAGGCTGAGGGACTTCCATGTGTGTTGTGCAATTTTTGTTACTGTGCAGCACTTCTTGAAAAAACTGGCCCTTGTTTTTGGTTATCTGTGCTGCTACTGGGCACTAGCAATATTTTCTGCTGAAAACACAGTGACACAGCTGTGAGCGTGGACAATCCCCGGGGCTCAGAAAACTAGCTTGTTTTGGGTACATTTGTGCTTGTTTTGGGTACATTTGTGCTAGGCATTACCCATTTCTGTTGCAAGTGCATAAACAGTTTGAAAAGAGCAGCTTGAAAGACCTTGGCGTGGAAAATCCCTGCAGGAGCTTCTTGGTGCCTCAGAGCTCAGAAAGCTTCTTGGTAATCTATGCTGTAATCTGTCTTGCAGCTGCCACGCATTAGTGATTTCTCTCCAGATTCTAAAAATGCTTTGAAAGACACTGAATATCTTCTCCTGGGTGACACAGAACTGAAGAAGCTTGAACCATGGCTGGCTTGCTTGATGTATCTACCCGTCTCGGCTCCAATATCTACATACAGTCTCTCGGTCTACCCTTGCAATCTAGCCGCAGGTCTCCCAGATCAGGTAGTATCTGGGCATCCGCTGTCGCGCAGCCTCAAGCCCCTCCCGCAGTCGTAGAGGATGCGCCCACACCTCATTTGAACAAATACAGCCGGAGAGTGACATACCCCAAGTCTCAAGGGGGCTCTCAGGCCATACTCTTCGGCGTTGGGCTAACAGAAGAAGATATGAACAAGCCGCAGGTCGGTATATCTTCCGTCTGGTACGAGGGGAACACGTGCAACATGCATCTTTTGAAGCTTTCCGAGGCTGTGAAGGAAGGTGTGAACGCTGCAGGCATGGTGGGTTTTCGTTTCAACACCGTTGGAGTGAGTGATGCCATATCGATGGGGACAGAGGGCATGAGCTACAGCTTGCAGTCCAGAGACCTGATCGCTGATAGCATCGAAACCGTGATGGGGGGACAATGGTACGACGCCAATATCTCCATTCCTGGATGCGATAAGAACGTAAGCTTTCTTCGCGCTCTCTAAAGCCTTACGATGATATCTAGTCAAATTATGAAAGCCAAAATTCTTTAAGTTGTCAATTCAAGAACGGGCGGTCAACTCATTTGGTCGATGCAGATGCCAGGTACAATCATTGCAATGGGTCGTCTTAATCGTCCTGGAATCATGGTCTATGGAGGCACTATCAAGGTAACATTTTCGACATTCTCGAAAAGGCTATAGGTCTTTCATGGTTTGAACTTGTTCGATTTAAGCTGGCGGATTCACTGGAAAAGAGAGGAAAGTTAATGGTCTATCGTCTTGGGCCTAGTTCTAAGGCTGCTGCTTGGGTTTCATGGGCTGTACCCTTCGTGTTATTTTATGCTGTTACACTGGCTCTTCAGAGTGTTCCCTGATATCACCTTTAAAAGACAAGATGTAGGTATCGGACAGCCATTTCAAGAACCTTATTTAGCCAGCTGAACGAGTCTGGAAATGCAAGTACCTAGATCTATAATTACCTTATGAGATTGGATTTGCCTTATGAAGGTGTGTGTGTGTGTGTGTGTTCATTCTAGAATCACGTAGCCTTTTTAACCATTGCCTTGTCTTCACCTTCTTTCTTAAGCTGAGCACTTGTTTGCTTCCCATGTTCTTTTTGAAGCGAGCAACCAATTAACTCTTAGAATGAAGCTTGTGCCAGGCTGCTAATATAAAATGGCAATTTGGTTTTAAATTTTAGAATCCCAATCTTGGCACCCCAAATCCGTAAGTCCATCTAAATTGCCCGTCCAACAATGAGTTCCCCCTAGTTGAAAACCTCTAGGGCAAGGGCGTGTCCCACCGAGATGCAAACTCCCTTTCTCCAACTCAGAGTTGGGAACTAGATATCCGGGCTCCTGATGGAAGGAGTCCGCTACGTTTGAGGTCGAGAACTTATGTGCTTGAAGCATCAAAATATCCATTGACCGCTTGACAAGGCCTTGCTGCACCTCTTGCCGTACGATCAAGTGGTGTGGTTGTTGACATGCGTGGTCACAAAACCACAGACCACTAATTGCAAACATGGCATAACAGCTTCATAGCACATGGATTTTGAGGGGGATTTGGAGGGGGAGTAGACCAAATTGGTGTAGTGATGCGATAAAGGCATCACTAGCTCCAAACCCACTTGAGGACCTAATGCCAGGCCGGAACTCTGAACTTGCTGGAACACTGATTCAAGGGCAAGTGAGTAACATGGTAGAGGCTCACATTCAATTGGGTCATTGCCACCAAAAAAGCCAAGGTCAGGTCTATCCTGGGGGAAAGGCATCTAATGGCCATGTATGATGTGCTATCCATAGCTCATGTCATGCTGCCGCACCCAATCCTTGGCCTTCATCTCCATAGCTCATGCCTTTCTGCCTTGGCTTTCCTCTACAGCTAAAAAAGGAATGGGGTCCATTGCTCCTCAATTGTGGCTGCAAATCAAAGCCCCGAAATGGTGGGGTATCCTTTCCTTTCATGGGCTGTAAAATCATCCTTGAAACTTCAAGAGCAAGGAATTTATACTTAAGAACCTCAGAGTAGGTTCATGGCCCCAAGTGCCAAAACTTACGGGAGGGTGGCTGCATTGGGTGGGACTTGCACCTTGGAAGCTGAAAAAGAGGATCTGAGCCTAGAGAAGATGATGAAGAAGGGTGAGGATGAGCCCAAAGAATACATGGATGGACTTTGGAGGAGAAGAGGGAGTTTGCTCGAGGAAGCCTAAGTTTGATGATTATTCGGGAGGGAGGCTTGTGAGGGCTTGAATGACAATTGGTAGTTGCAGGGGAGCCCAGGGGATGAGAAGAATACAATAGGGCTGGGCTACGGCATTGGGGAGGGGGGAGAGCAGTGGGTCGGAGGGAGGTTGCTCTAGAGGGCTAGGCGAAGAGGGTGGTGGGGGACAAGGACTAGAATTGGCTTCAAACCGATTGAACTTGAACCTGGGCATTCGTTGTGGGATCTGGCTGCAAAACAATGCCGAAAGAAGTCCCAATGGAGTCTTTAGAACAATGCCGCAACAAGTCCCAATGGAGGACAAGATGGCTCAGTAATCCTTTAGGACTCTAGAATCAGAGTGATAATGTATTAAGCTTGGTACATGATTTGTCTTATCCAATGTGAAGTCATGGGGTCAAGGGATGAAGAAAACCAACTATCGACCAAGCTCCATTGGACTTTACTCCACCAGTGCCAAGGTAGTGTCCCGGGGATCAAGCTATAGAATAAACCCCCCCTCCCATAAAGAGTTACCTCGTGAATATTATCACCTTGCAATGCAAGACTCATTTGGATCTTGTTCTTTGTCCTTAGGGGAGAGGGAATCCAAATGGCTGAGGGTGCTAATGATGCCACCATGTACCCGCCATGGGCAGACCAAACTTTTGGATCATGAACTCGTGTGCCGAACAAAAAACCCATCATTTGCTAGCTCGTAAAGAAATAGGAAGAAAGGTGAGGGTGAAGAGGGCCTTGGATTGTCCTCAAGGATATGTACAAGCTCAACAACGATGCTAGAATTATTGACCTCGAGATAGAGTTATTCAAGATGAAGATGAAGGGATTTGGTGCAGGACTTCATCATGAAAGTGAAGGTAGTCAGGGACCAGCTTTCAAGGGTAGGTCAAAAGATGGCGTCATCCCAGATGGCCAAGCTTGTGCTTGGGAGTTACGAGGGGTTTATCACAACCATGATTGTAGGACAATGAATGTGGCCTATCAGGTTTGAGGAGCTTGTGCCATTGCACAAGAAGAAGCTCGAGAGAAGAAGTATGTAGGAGCCGGAGGTAAGGCCTTCTTGCAAAAGGGAAAGGGAAGGGCAAGCCCGCCAAGGGCATGTCAAGGAAGATGAGGATCCTATAAGAAGAAGCTTGGGAGAAGAAGTATGAAGGATCCGGAGGTAAGGCCTTCCTTGCAAAAGGCTCTCCCCTTCTCTGCACACACTCCACTATAACATGGTACAAGGTCTCCTTATCAGGATCTTGTTGGAGAAGTAGTATTCTTTCTTTGTACACACTTCCATTTCCCTTTCCTCTTCTAGTTCTTCGCCCAGCAGACTGTTCTCTATCAGGATCAGCAACGATGTACGAGCAAGGAAGATAAACTATGGCAAGAACTATGCCAATTGGAAGGTCAATCTAAAGGTCTAGTTTATACACAAAGGCCTCTAGGAGGTAGTTCAGGGCTACGAAAGGAAGCTCGAATGACCAAAGAACGCTATTCATTGGGATGCAACCAAAGAGGACGACTTCGAAGAGTAGCTTCAGGGTAGTATTCTTTCTTTGTAAACACTTCATTTCCCTTTTCTCTTCTAGTTCTCCGCCAAGTAGACTGTTCTCTATCAGGAGTAGCAATGACATACGAGCAAGGAAGATAAACTTTATGGCAAGAACTATGCCCATTGGAAGGTCAATCTAAACGTCTAGTTCATACACAAAGGCCTGTGGGAGGTATTTCGTGGCTACGAAAGGAAGCTCGAATGACCAAAGAACGCTATTCATTGGGATGGGGCCAAAGAGGATGGAGTAGCTTCAGGATTGGGAGGAGCGGGACTCAAAGGCACATTCAGCATTGGTCTGGGCGATCACAAAGGAGGTCTCTCCAGCAGTCGAGACGCTAACCAGTGCATTGGAGGTAAGACCAAATTGGAGGATTTCTATGTGAGGATTCGGCGATGCGAGTTGTCACTTTGCAGGGTCATCTATTCAATCTTGATTTCCCCAATGGGAGTACAATACAACGTTTATTGATGTGCGCCAAGGTCATTCATGACTAGCTTTGGGCGATGGGTGCTGTTCTTGTTAGAATTATAGATATAATTCAGCAGTGACCAATGTAATTTAATAAGCTAGTTAGGGGCACTTTTCCCTCTTTAAGAGGTTTTTCCCCCTAGTTCACTAACTATGGTTAGTGACTACTATTTATCACTAGGACAAAACCTTATCTCTCACTCTTTCAGTTGTACTCTTACACTCTTCTATTGCAACTAAGCTTTCAGCTCTCACCTCACTCTCTCTTGCTCTCTCTCTCCCCAATACTCACATTTGGTATCTGAGCACCCTCTACATCAAGATGGATGGGGGGGAATTTTAGTCATCCTTCTTTATGTCGATGACTTATTGCTCATAGGGTCCAATGAAGATAAAATTGCAAATTTCAAAGCTGATTTGCAGACCAACTTTGACATGTCAGATTTGGGGCTGCTTCACTTCTATTTGGGGATCCTGTTCTCTCAAGAGAGACGTGGCACTGTTATGTCTCAGTCCAAGTATGTGCAGAAACTCTTGGACAGATTTAACATGCATGATTGTAAGCCCATAGCCACTCCCATGGAGCCGGGGCTGAAACTCACAATGCATGATGCAGGAGAATGGGTTGATGCCACACTTTACAGTTAGGCGGTTGGATGCCTCATATATCTCTACAACACTGGACCTGATATTCAGTTTGCAGTATCTCAGGTGAGCAGGTACATGCACAGCCCAAAAACTATGCATTGGTAGGCAGTTAAGGCTTAAGCGCATCTTCCGTTATTTGCAGGGCACGAAGTCTTTTGGCTTGTTATTTCCCAGGGGGGGTGACCTGCATATGCATGCCTATAGTGATTGAGATTGGGCTGGTGATTATGACACTAGGCAGTCCACTAGTGGCAATTGTTTCTTTTTGGGGTTGGCGCTTCTCCTCTTAACCAAGCTTCCATCAAATTACGACATGTTTTTTGGGTGTTCAGGTGCCAGGTCATGAATAGTCAGTCAGACTTCAGTGACGGAGGAGGAAACAATACTTGTAGCACATGGAAAGTTACAAATCACTCCAAGTGGTGAAGCACTTTCATTAGTGCATAAGAAAAAGCGGGGCAAGTTCCCCAATACTCACAGTTCTCACATCTCTCTAGTTGGTGCTTCTCCTCTTAACCAAGCTTCCATCAAATTACGACATGTTTTTTGGGTGTTCAGGTGCCAGGTCATGAATAGTCAGTCAGACCTCAGTGACGGAGGAGGAAACAATACTTGTAGCACATGGAAAGTTACAAATCACTCCAAGTGGTGAAGCACTTTCATTAGTGCATAAGAAAAAGCGGGGCAAGTGATACAAATGTGGGAAGAAAGGACATTTGGCCAGAGACCATTGGTCCAAAGGCAAAGCTAAGGATCATGACTCAGAGTCAGACTCATCTTCCTAGTCAGGTGGTTCCAAGGTAGGAGTTGTTGCCAAGGAATGCTATATAGTACTTGCCTTGTGACAGTAAGAAAGTCTCCCCCAATGGGTCACAACTAGAGAGAGCATGTCGGCGGGAATACATGCTGATTATGGCCCTGATCAGTTGAAAGTTGGCAGGTAAAGCAAGGCTGTGGAGTTATGGACCAGATGTGTTAGGAGTTTAGTGTTTGACTTCACAGAGACTATGGACACGGTATGCATCGGCGTTCATTGTTCGAGGTTCTTGTATGTGATGTGTTCACCGGAGGATATAGGTCGTGGTGTGCCCCACATATCATTATAACCTATTGGGAACTCGGTACAGACTAGCACGGGAAACCAAAGCTGAAGTGATCTAATTTGCTGTTCAGGGAGGCATTCTTCTTTTGAGGATCAAGGCTATCAGATGCTCTCACCGAGGTGAATCCAATAGGCATGCTGCTCATCGGCTTGCTTCTTCGGATCATTATGCTCACCATGAGCTGCAGAGAGGGTGCTAAGCAAGATGTGGATTTGGTGTGGGTGTTGGTACATTTGTGCAGATGTGAATGGACATTTAATGTTTAATGCGTTGCCTATTTGAGCCTATCGATGATCAGCATTTTACATATGCATGTAACATGCTCGCTAGAGAAGCACCCCATGAACGAAGAATTACCCAAGAGACTGTCAAAAGGGCTTCTTAGTTTCACATTTATACCTCAATGATACACATCTTCAATTGCAAGTATAAACATCGAATTGAATAAAAAATACTCAATCATGATTTTGTTGCCTTGTGGAAGATCACATTGACATCAGAGATGCTAATGAAGGCCATAACATTATGGAATACATGCAAAAGTCCTGTAACCACTCTCTAAATACTTGCCATTAGGAAGAAGCTAAAAAGCTTCATAACTCTAGGAGACTCTTTATTTCAACACAGTGTTGGTATACCAATGGGCACTAATGGTGCTGTTTTTTTAGCAAACTTTTACTTTTTCACTTATGAATTTGAGTTTATGGAGCGTTTAATCTCTTGTGAGATTTGTCCAATTGTTCTTCATAAACTAAGTCAGGTTAGGAGATTCATAGATGACTTATTTGTCGTAGACATTCCTACAAAGATCCAAACTCTTTTGGGGGAGGAATTTATCCTTGAGGGTTTTGTGAACTTAATTGTATAGCTATTGTAGATCCTTGGACCTTAGCATTACTCAATCTTTCTTAGGTTTAGAAGCTGATATCTATGATAAACGACAACAACCTGAGTATGCTATGTTGAAAATCGTACGAATGCCTCACATTGACTCAAACATCAAACATCTTTGATATGGCTAGATTTGGAGTGTTACTTCCTCATCTTTGCACAAGTAAGAGGGCATTTATCTCTCAATTTAGTAATTTAATTCTACTACTTCTTAGAAAGGGCTATAATACAAGAAGTGTAATGAAGAAACTCTGCTCTGTCCTTCGTTGTAGTCGCTATATGTTCGGAATTTAGGCTTTGAGTATGTTTAGGATCCTTGAACGTAGAATCGAAATCCGAAGTGGGGAGCTTCATAGCCCATTTTCTTTTTAATTCTTAGATTTGTTCTATTTTTGGAGTCCATGTACTCTTAGGTACCTATTTAGTTTAGCTGTGCATGTGTGTGTAAATGTAACTATAATTCTGCTTTTTATCACAAAGTAAGGGTAATAATTGTTTCCTTGTGCTTGCGTTGGTGTTTAATTTGTTGTCTTATATGTACATTGGTTTATCTTTATTTCCTTGTGCACATTAGTTGTTATTTCTTTTTGCTTCTTTTACACATAAAAATTTTCGGGGTTAGTTTGCGTTGTGATGGTAATTTAACCTAATTCAACTCTCTCTCTCTCTCTCTCTCTCTCTCTCTCTCTCTCCTTTTTTTCTTCTAATTTTTTGCTAGTTTCTTTCTTTTTGGTTTCAAAGTTTTTGTTGTTTGGTTGATTCTGTAATCTTTCAAAACCCAGGTGGCAGCTTATGCTTGGGTACTGATGAGAACGTGTGTAGCTTTGCTTACTAAGTTCTTTGGCTTCTTTTTTATTTTTCTCATTCACACATTTTTTAGTACTCTCTCTTTTCTTGTTCTATAACTTTTTTAAATTAATTTGTAAGATTGGATATATTCTAGTCTTATGAAGGTATATCTTATAGTGAGAGAGGGCTTTATTGTGCTTGCCCGGAGAGGATAGGGTAAACCTGTTCATGTGGAGGCCTGGGTAGGCTGGCTATGTTGGCAATCCAGGCTGGCTGGTAGGCCTGAGTTGGGGCCTAGTTTGGGCTCCCAATCAGGTCGGGTTACCCTACGTGATTGGTCCGGTTAACTTGACCTAACACGACCTGGTTGGGTTGGATCATGGCCGACCAGGCTGGGGTTATTTATATGCCCCCCCTTATCCACTCTTAGTGTCTTACAATGTGCCTCTCTTGGAGCATTTTTCCACTTCTCCTTAGGTTGAGGTTGTTCCCTGGGTATTATACAGTTGGTATTGCCTCACTATTGTCTGTCTCTTATGGAGCAAGACATTGTCACCGTTTTTCTCTGTATTATGCCCGCATGCACATGCACGTGTGAGCTTTTCCATTTTTAATATAAAAATTAGATAAGTATATGTCACACACAAACTCTATGCTATGCGTGATGGAGATTATGGTTTTCAATCTTATGAGTGACTATCGTGAGATTGAAACTGCACTATGTTGTGTTTTTAGAGGATGAGTTTGGGAATGTTCCTGGATTCATCTAGGTATATGCTTTTGCCGTATTAGCGGACATGCAAATTTCACCTTGTGAAGTTTTTGTCCAAGTTGCGGCCTGTTGGTATTGCGATAATTCTTTCTATCTAAATGGTGCGTTGCCCTATCAGCTAGATTTAGATGCTCATTTGGGAGAGACTGAAATGAAATCGTTTACACTTCACAAGGAGTTGTAGCTTAAATGAAGAGATTTTGGACTACTTTTTGATTAGCCTTCTCTTTTAGTGCTAGCCTTCGTCATGGTTGAGTTTTCCCTTCACCTCCGGAGTGCTGACTTTGTATAAATGGATGCTCAAGTATGTGTGGGTGTGTGGATTTGTATGTGTGAGAGCATATTTTTATACTACGGTCTGCACCCATTGTTGGGCACTGATGACGTTAGTGGGGATGTCATAGTAGCTAGTCCGTGCTGTGCGTGATGGAGTTTATGGTTTTCAATCTTATGAGTGACTATCGTGAATTTGAAATTGAACTATGTTGTGTTTTTAGAGGATGAGTTTGGGAATGTTCCTGGATTCATGTAGGTATATGTCGCACACAAACTCTGATCTTTCCTTTGTTCTCTTGCTTGTTCTATTAAAAATTTAGTTCGTGGAAAAGGTCCAAAAATTCAATGTGAGAGCTTTGGGCACTTCTTCCCATGTTGCTTGAGTTGCTTCTTCATGATCCAAAGTAGACCCAATTACCCTCCTTGTAGCCCACATCCGCCTATGTTTAGTAGCTTGCGTCTGAAAGGAGTCTTGTGCCTTGGCAATGCGGTCTTTGACAGAGTCCATGATGTGCTCGTACTACGACTCATTTTGCGATCGACCTCGTACACCTTCTCGAAGTCTTGGTGAGAAGGGATTTGAACCTTATGCCGAAAGCTGCCTTGGAGAGAACCCCACTCATGTTGGTCAAATGGGTTGTTAGAAATCACCCAATAGAGGGTATGGACAGCGGAAGTGATAGAATAGCCTAGGAGCTCACACAGTGTGTGTGGGGAGTGGAATCACAAACTTCTTTAACTTATGTGCATCACATTGATGTGCAGACTGATCAATAGACAATGATCCAGCCTGATATAGAAACCACCAAATGTATTTCCGTCCAAAGCTATGGACACAATACAAAAGAGAGAGATCCAGAGTCCCACCAATGGTGTGGTCCTCTGATCTTACCACGAGGTACTTCTAATATCTGCTGGATATCTCTAGACTCGAGCCCGCGTGCTCCACCTCGAGCGTCTGTAGACTTTCTGTCCAGAAGATTTTCTCCACCTTACTGGCCTAGGTGGCAGCACCTTGCTGAGCTAGGTCTGCAGCCTTCCAACTCTTCTTGGTCCTCCAAAATAGGCTCCAAGGGTGCTGGTCTCCTGCTGCTCCTGCTTGCTGCTCCAGATGATGGTGAATGAGGGCCTGGAAGCCCTCCTTTGTTAGCCCCCAAGGCTGCCTATGGCCGACCAGGCCCTGCCCTCGTCTGCATATAAATGCCCCTTGTGGGGCTCTCTTTTCTAGGGCCTTTGGCCCATCCAAGGGCTTTAGCCCTCCTTTCAAGGCAGGGTCCCAGCCCCATTTGTCTGCCTATAAGGCTCCAACCAGCCCAACCAGCCCCTCCATGTGGCTGACCCCACTGCTGATCTGCCCAACCCTTCTGCACCATCTCCTCTGCCAGACAGCCCGCCATGCAGGCGCCTCCAGCCTGCTCATGCCGCCACCTGTGCGCCTCTTTGCAGGCCCATGGCCTGCCCTTTGCCGGCGCCTTTTGGCCTGCCATGCTGCTCCTCTGTCAGCCCACTGATCCAGCTTTGACAGCTGCCCACATGGCAGCCTGTGTGCTGCCCATGTGGCAGCCTCTGCCTTTTCTGTGTGCTGCCCACATGGCAGCTCATGTGCTGTGCATGTGGCAGCTCCAATATCCCCTGGTCTACCTCCCCTACGCTCTCCTCATATGGGGGCTTACAGATGGGGAGGTGACCTTTCCAACACCCCCTCTCACCGACACATCTCGGCCCAATGCCAACACGTCGATTACGATGCTCCAGTAACTCCTTGGTCGTAGTCCTCTGGAACATTTTGATGTCGAAATCTTTTCCTCGCTTTTCATCCAGTGGCTCCTGCTCCACCGGGTCTGGGTCCGCTTGCGCACACCATCTTGGTACATAGGTCCATCTTTGGTAGCACCTCCTGGCACCACCACCTTCAGTCACGTTCTTGCCTTCGAACTCGAGCAATCCAAATGCCACGATCCTCCAGTTGTCCCCCTCATAATGTGAACAAGCTGGAGTCTCCTAGGCACCATGCTCTAAGGGTCTGTTTCACACTGTCCTGCGTTTGGCAAGGTCCTTCTATATGGATATCTCTAGATAACTTGAACCACGAACTCTTGCTGAGCTCTCAAGGAGGTACTCTTCTGGCTTCAGTACACCTTGTCCATCACTTTCCAGCAATGTGTGTCTGAGATTTAAAGAAGCACCCTTCGAGGAAGGCCAATTCCTTCCAATCTCGCATTACCTGAGACAGTTGAAGAGCAGATTCTCTCCATAGAATGCTATGAAGGCTCAAATTAAGAACATCAAGTACATACAAGATTGTCGTATTGCCTGTGTGCTTGCTCTGAAAGCAAACCATGCACCTCATTGAGACACATACCAATAGCGTGTGTAATCCTGTAGTGTCCCCTTCTGAAGTACAGCAACCATCTGAACATGAAACTCTAGGGTACTGCATGGAATCCACCCTTATGTCAGTATCAACAACCATGCATCTGGAAGATACCAAGCACTCCATGCTGTCCTTCACCTTCACAAAGGTTTCTGACTCCTTGTCGGCCCACATCTCAATGCCAGACAACATCACTATGGTTTCTAGGTCGGCATATCCGACCTCAGTAACATAGAGAAATGTCACCAAGAACAGTTCTTCGATCACGACATTAGCTTTGGCTTTTGTGTTGCCCTTTGAATCTGAGTCGGACTCCCTCTTGTTTTTCTGATCTGCCTTCTTCTCTCTGCAATCCTTCGCAAAATGACCTGGCATGTCACAATAGAAGCACTTCTTCTTCTGTTTCCTCTTGGAAGTGTCCTTGTCATCAGAGTCATCCTTCTTGGACTTGCCATTGTTAGGCTTGCTCTTTGGGTCAATTTTATGCAGGGTTTGGCTCACGGACTACTCTCTCTCTCCACTCGCTCTCTCAGCTCCTGTCGCTCTCTCAGCCCCGCTCGCTCAGCCCCCGCTCGCTCAGCCCCCCTCACTCTCCGCTCGCTCAGCTCTCCGCTCGCTCAGCTCTCTGCTTCCCGCAGCAGCAGCTCTCCCTGCAGCAGCAGCTTTCCGCTCCTTGCTCCCCTCGCTCTCCCACTCAGCTCCCTTGTGCTCTCAGCCCCTTGCTCCTCGTTAACCCCTCGCTCCCCGCTAGCTCGCTCCCTCGCTCAGCCACCCCTTGCTCCCCGCGCCCTCGCTCTCCCGCTCCCCACTCAGCTCCCTCGCTCTCCCGCTCCCTGCTCCCTCGCTCCTTGCTCCCCCACTCCCCGCTCAGCCACCCCTGCCCCCCGCTCAGCCCTGCTCCCCTCAGCCACCCCTCGCTCCCCTTAGCCACCCCTCACTCCCCACTACCCCCTCACTCAGCCACCTCCCTCCCTCCTTTTCCGTTCATCCACTGCCCCCCCTTCTCTGCTCCCCTTGCCACCTTCGCGCTCTTTTTTTTTTTTTTTTGGAACTTAAAAAAAAAAAAACCACCACTCAAAAAAAAAAAAACTCTTCATCTTAGCCTCTCGTCCTTCTCCACCTCTTGGCTGCCTCTCCACCTTAGGCTTCCGTCCTGCCTCTCCACCACCTCGCACTGGACGTGCCTCCCATTATGGGGAGGGAAACCGGTGCTCCTGCTCCCGGTCGAACACTAAGATCTGCACATGCACCCCAAGAGAAATGGGGGACAAAGCCAAGAAAGATGACAATAACAACAACAACAAAAAAAAGCAAACGACACAACTAAAATTGGAGGATGTGAACACACGTTACAACTGAAGTGGACTAGGGGTAGACAGCAAGGCAAAGGTAGGACTCGCCTCAGCTTCTTCAACCTCTATCTCTACCTCAACCTCAATTCCCGCTACAGTGTCAATTTCGTTTTCAGCTCCAGCCTCAACTCCCTCTATCTCTATCTCTACTTCGACTTTAGTCCCCACTTCAGGCCCAGCTCTAGTTCCAGTCTCAGCTCCCTCTACATCTATGATCAGTGACATACTCATGCCCATGGTGCCGGTTGTTGTTCCCTGCCCCTCTTCTCCTGTTACAGCTCTCACACAGCTTATGACCCCTACTTTGGAGGTGTCATACACTGTGCCGCATTACGCTTCACTCTCCCCTCTCCCTCTCAGTCAGCCCACCCTCCCACACCCCGTTGGGACTGCCTCATCCATTCCACTGTCATCTCCGTTCCTCACTCAGTCAATGTCCAGGTTTCGGACTCAGTCCCACTCTTTCATGCCCAGTTTTAGCATGGATATGGTTGGGCTGATACACCAGAGGCCTGTGAGACCTTGCTCACAAAGATACATAGTTTCCGTGAGCGTGAGATGGAGCTGACTCGCTTCGCACGGGAGCAGGTTCGCTTCAACCAGGAGCAGAGCCGCATCATACAGGAGCAGAGCCGGGCCATTCGGGAGCAGGCGGGTCTTATTTAGGGACTCGGACAGGATATCATGCAGCTCCGATAGGAGGTCACAGCCATACACACTGTCCCAGGGAGTACCTCAGTGGTCGAGGCACAGATTGCGAGCATGCAATTTGCTATTGAGGAGACTTCCAGATGGGTTGACGCGGCCAAGCGGGAACCTGCAAGGGTAACCATTTCGGCTACCCTCATGGAGCAGCAGCAGAGAGCCAGTACGGCTCTCAACATCAGAGTACGTGGGATCCCACGCACTGAGGCTACATCGATGGTAGATGCGACTGCGTTCGTGGTCGCTACCCTAGGTGTGGCTGAGCACAGGATAGAGAGGGCATGGTGGGTGGGGAGAGATCCCAACTGAGAGCAACCCCTGATCATACGATTCCATGACACTCAGGCACGACTTTCAGCTCTACGACGCAGGTCAGTCCTTCGAGATCAGCTAGCAATCTCTATGGATGAGGACCTCACACCTCTACAGGTTGAGGAGAGGCGCTCTTTGTTGGCTCGAAAGAGGGGAAGTGGGTAGTGGTACGAGAGGGATGACTTCTTACAGGCCCCCGTAGGGCATCTGCCCCCTCTGCTACATAGGGAAGCGGGGTCTATGAGACTCAGATATCCGAGACCCTGTCCTGCACCATTTGGAATTGTAATGGTACCTTATGGTCAGAACCAGGAAACTTCTCGGAATCCTATACAGGCCACGACATAGTCTTCTATACAGAGACACATCAGAGTCCAGAGCGCCCTCTTCCAATAGTCAGCGGATATACATGGGAGTCTGCCTTCAGAGATGAGACGAGGGGGTACAGTTCGAGGTTCAGGTGGAGTTGCAGTCCTTTTCAGATTCACACTTCGGGGGGTCATTTCAGTAGAGTAGAGAGATACACATTTCAGATTTCTTTGGATTCAGATACGACACATGGACAGCTAGGATCTATTTGTTGCAGTCTGCTACTTCCCCCCGGAGACCTCCCACTTTGCCAGAGATATTCGAGGTGATGATGAGACATCCCCATTCGCTATCCTTTATCAGTCCCTCGTTGACTTTTCTAGCCGCGGAGAAGTCCTTCTAGTAGGGGACTTCAACCTGAGGACAAGGGCCCGCCAGGTACCACTTCTTGACTTCAGAGATGATTCCACTCTACTGGCAGATGTTGACCTTGAGGAGGCATGTATACTACGGGTTTCGGTTGACATGCGAGATCCATTCTCATCTTATGGGCAGGCCCTATTAGACCTAGGCAGGATACATGGTCTCATTATCTATAATGGTCTTGACAGATGGCCCGCTTCAGGTGGTTTCACATGCTTTCCACATGGGGGGGGCTCCAGTGTTGATTATTACATCATGGGATTCCCTGTCTTCACATCTCGCATTACTGACTTCACTTTAGCACCTCCCCCCCAGGGGCTGATCATACATACATTTTCTTTCGCATCTCCACCTCCCTTCGCACAGCATCTTCCACCCCACTCAGTGCTTACTCCACCTACCATGATATACGCTTTGATCAGGATCACTCACCTTCTTACTCTGGCCGTCTGTACATACTTCTCGCTTATATTGACTTCATACCCCTTCTAGAGGATTGTGCTGCCCTTGTCACCCGCTCACTACATGAGGTTGCCATTCACGCTTTTCCCCACATTTCCTGCTCCACCCGCCCACCACCCCGGGGAACTGTACCTGTAATAGTTGGTACGATGATGAGTGGAAGGCCTTACGTCGTCAACTCAGATTCGGAACCAAAAACAGTCTTCCAAGCGCACCAGATATGCTACGTGAATATCGTAGACTAGTACGGAGAAAGAAACTAGACTTCGTTCGCCGAAACGAGGAGGAGCTACTGAACATTTTGTTTAGTAACAACTCTAAGGACTTCTGGCAGAGATTTCTAGAAGGACGGTCCCCTTCAC
Source organism: Dipteris shenzhenensis (assembly GCF_047967505.1). Taxonomy (NCBI): domain Eukaryota; kingdom Viridiplantae; phylum Streptophyta; class Polypodiopsida; order Gleicheniales; family Dipteridaceae; genus Dipteris; species Dipteris shenzhenensis. Next base: position 18,353,179 of record NC_141608.1, on the reverse strand, counting down.
CACTCATTGACACCTAGATCTGGTTTGATTATGCACGCACACTTTATGACATCCCAAATCAGCCGGTCTTTAACCTCTCACACATGCCTCGTCCCACATCTTGCACCCTCTTCACTAGAGGAGGGGTAAAGGATGCCGTAATGAAACTTAATAATGACCGAGCGAAGGATTATGAGGGGCTATGCACTGAGTTCATTGCATATGGGATTAACCTCCTAGCCCCGATCTTAGCAAAGCTTTTTAATGAAGCGGTTTGTTTGGGATTTCCACACACTTGGACCATTAACACTATCTTACCCATCCACAAGGCAGGAGATCCCATGAGCCCGAAGAACTACAGGACCTTCGGAGTGCCGACAGAAACTCAGTACGAAGACTTTGTATAAATGGGTGCTTAAGTATGCGTGGGTGTGTGGATTTGTATGTGTGAGAGCATATTTTTATACTATGGTCTACACCCATTGTTGGGCGCTGATGCCGTCAGTGGGGATGTCATAGTAGCTAGTCCCTGCTATGCATGATGGAGTTTATGGTTTTCAACCTTGTGAGTGACTATCATGAGATTTAAATTGCACTATGTTGTGTTTTTAGAGGATGAGTTTGGGAATGTTCCTGGATTCATCTAGGTATATGTCATGTCCAATATTTATGCATCAGTACTTGACTCCGAGGTTAGCAGACTTGCAGAGTGTCAAGGACTTAGAGCAGAAGGATGGGCCGGATTCCGGTGTGATCATGGAACCATGGACCACATTCTCACGCTCAGATGTATCATCGAGGAGGCGAGGTCACGAAAGCAAAGGGTTTATTGTTGCTTTGTGGATTTCCGCAAGGCATTTGACACGGTTCTGAGAGCCCGCCTCATACGGCGCTTGCAGGACTTGGGTTATGACCAGGAGATCATTTGGGCTGTCATGGCACTTTACGAGAGAGTTTCTGGCAGAGTTTGGGCAGGATCCGGGTGGACAGACGAGATCATGAGTACCATCGGGGTCAAACAAGGGTGTCCTTTGTCACCTACCTTGTTTGGCCTCTAGATTGACGAGCTTGAGACAGTGATGCAGACACAGGGGGGTGTAGGTTGCTCTCTTGCGGGCACGCTGATCCAGATTTTGCTCTATGCAAATGACATGTCTCTCTTGTCTTTCTCAGCAGAGAGGTTTCAGAGACACCTAGACGCACTACAGTCCTTTTGTGGGTCCCATGATTTGAAGGTCAACCTGGGTAAAACCAAGGTCATGATCTTCAATACATCTCGAGCCATCATGCGTCAGGAGCAGTTCACATTTGCGGGGTCATCTGTTGAGATAGTTTCATCATACACTTATCTTGGGGTTATCTTCTCCAGACCGAGCTTCACTATGAGACTCGCGATGCAGGCACGCTTGAGTAGAGGGTATGCCTCACTAGCTAGGCTAGAGAGGTAGTGCTTTTGCTCGCACTTTCAGGATCCACGCACCAAGGGGTTGCTTTTTGACTCCTTAGCTCGCCCAGCGGAATTGTACGGTAGCCCTTGTTGAGGGTCAGACTTGTCGGATTCAAAGTGGGCCCGTCTGGAGCGGCTATAGGTTCTTATGTTATCACGAATGATTTGTGGTAAGTCATCCGTTCCTCACCAGATCATTCAGGCTGAGTTTGGGTCACCTCCTTTACAGCTAGATGCTGCATTTCAGGTCATCACATATCTGTACTGAGTTAGGGAATATGGGGATTATACCTCGGGGGATAGCAGGCTACCATGGATAGCTCTATTCTCTTCTATGGCACTTGCAACAGGAGGAGATCAGAGGTGCTGGTATGCACGTACAGAGAGATGGTTTGAGCGATTGAGGCTCCACATGGATAGACTACCTCCCTTCCAGTATAGCATGGATGCTCCGTTCTCTCGTCTCTTATCACATGAGGTCAACCAAGTTATCCGTGAGGATCTACTACAGCTACACACTTTTCGGACCTGGTTGGAACCGAGTGAACTCCCAGTGAAGCTTAGCTTCTACAGAGATCACTTCTTGCATATCATAGCGGAGGGTTTCATTGACCCACTAGGATACACACAGATTTACCTACCCTACTCGCTGAGGATCTCTCTTGGGCAGTTCCTGGTCTCTTCACACAGACTTCGCATCGAGAGCAGCAGAGCAGAGCGACTACCCACGGAGCGGCGCATATGCACACTGTGTGACATACAGGAGGTTGAGATAGAGCAGCATTTCATCTTCAGGTGTCTTGTGTACTATGAGATCCGAGGACGTTTCCACTGCCTCTTTAGGGATAGTTATGGGATTTTAGCCCGTTTCCTCTCCTACCCAGACCAGCGGTGTTTGACAGGTTTCATTCATGAGGCACTTAGATACCACGAGAGGATACTCCGAGCACGGAGACAGGAGCATACTTCTTTCTCGATTGATCCCTCTCAGAGCTCTATCACGGAGTTCTTTTAGCTAGATCACATGGACCCCAACAAGACGAGGCCTCGACATGACCGTGACCCGGAGCCCGTGACCCGATAACTCAGACAGAGGGTCAACACACAGATCACACTTGGAGACATCCCCTCCTTGTTTAGAGTCGGAGCCCGACCGACGGGGGTCACAGTAGCCCTGGTTAGACGCGGAGCTACGACCAGGAGACGTGCCAAGACCGCACCTTTGAGTGGCCGACAACACTCTATTGCCGACTTCATGCCTCCACTGTCTCATCCATCCTGATATCTTGCTGTTGTTGGGGATGATGATGATATTGATGATGATGCTGAGATTGATATATAGTCGACCATTGACATGACTATGTTGTACTTAGGACTTAGTACTGCCATTCTGCATTTTTGCATTTTTTGCATTTTGCATTTTGCATTTTGCATTGGTATGGATGCTCGTTTAGTAGCTCCACTACCATAGCTCGTTGTATCAGGATTTTCACAGTCTCATAGACCCATCGGTCTTCCGAAGACTTTAATAAATTCTTTCTTTCTTTCCTTTGCCAGCGTAATCTTTCGCCAGCAACGCCTTGTTATCTTTGTCGTTGTTGTAGAGCTTCTCCGTAGCTTCTTTTTGTAACAGTAATGGACCCAACTCCTCAAAAGTCAGAGGTTTGGTCCTCTCTCCTGCTGTCACAGTCGTAACAAAGCTTTTGAAACTCTGAGGTAGCCTCCTCAGTACCATCAAGGCCAAATGGCATGAGTCCACCTTCTGACCAACTGATTTCAGTTGATCCCTCACCACCTTGACCTTCGTCAAGTGGTCATGTACCGAATCTCTCTCATCCATATCCAGGTTGTAGAGCTGATGCTGAAGAAGCAAGATCCGGGATGTGTTATCTATCTCGTACGGATCCTTCAAAATGGTCTACGCCTCTACTCACTTGTCGGCCATCTGGATGTGAGGAAGCACAGAGTCCGCCGTAGTCCCTATGATTAATGTTAGGGCATGGGCATCTATGTCTTCCCAAGCTTCGAGCTCCTCTCCATCTAGTAGTATGAGTATCTTGCCTTGTTTGTCCACCATATCCTCCGGCTTCGCCTCCACTCCCGTTGTCGATTTCCATAGCTTCCGAGCCACTAAATGACTCCGGATCTTTACCTTCCAGATTGTGTAATTTGTTCCATCCAATTTCCCAGACTCTCCAAAGCTAGGGATGGTGAAAGAAAGGAATCTGGGGGAGGAGGATGGGAGAGAAGGGACTGAAGAGGCTTCTGAAACTGACATCTTTGCTGCTAAACCACACAGCAAAGTCGCTCAAACTCAGCCTTCCGTAGACCAGATTTCTGTTTGCACCTGATTGAACTTGAGTCACCTTCCTTCTCGCAAGGGCACTGTCCTCCAGTCTTGGAAGTCGATTGGCAAGAGCTTCTGAATCAGGGTCGTCCTTCATCAAGGTCCGTGCCTTCAGGCTCCCACACGTTTGAGCCTCCTACTTGGTCTCTGATACTACCATGTTAGAAATCACCCAACAGAGGGTATGCACAGTGGAAGACTGAGAGAATAGCCCAGGTGTTGGAAATAGAGGATAGAATCACTCACACCTCACACTCTCGATCTAGCTCAAACAACACTCAAAGAGACGGAGAGAGAGATAGGACAAAAAACTCAGATATATTCCTCCACAATAGTGGGCAGACAAAAGCTCAAGGATGAGCACAAAGGACAGCAAGGTTGCTGTTAGCAAGAACTGAGTATTCTCCCCCCCTTCCGCGGTGCAAGGCAGGTCAGATAGAGAGAGAGATAGGACAAAAAACTCAGATATATTCCTCCACAATAGTGGGTAGACAAAAGCTCAAGGATGAGCACAAAGGACAGCAAGGTTGCTGTTAGCAAGAACTGAGTATTCTCCCCCCCTTCTGCGGTGCAAGGCAGGTTAGTGCTGGTGATGGAGAATGAGGGAGGAATGGAGCCCCTTTTATAGGAGGGCCTGGTGCCCTGAAACTGGCCGGCCAGGCCAGTCTGTTGCAGCCAACTGAACTGACCTGGTCAGGGCCCCTTTTGGGCTGGTCTGGCCTATAAATAGGCACCCTCTGTGGGCCTTTTGCTTGCTCCTGGCTGGTCCTGGTACTGCTCCGTGTGCCCCTGTACAATGCTGCTGGTGCAATCTTCCACGTAGGCTTGCTGGCGCAGTCCTCCATGCAGCTAGGTGACCTAAGCCCTTTTCCCCCTACAGTCTCCTGCTCCCTTGTCCCCTCGAATCGGGGGCTTACAGTGTTAGAAGGTCACCGGCCCACCTGTGAGCCCCCGATTTGAGGGGACAAGGGGGCAGGAGACCATAGGGGGTAGGCGAAGGTAAAAGGCAGAAGACCTACCTGGCAGGGAACCCGTGCTGCAGCAAGAAGATGGTGCGGCATCCTAGGCGCCTCCTAGACCTGCACACGTGCAGAGTTGGGAGCTGCAACAGCAGCCCATAAGCAGGGTTTATGGGCCCTTAAATAGGGCTGGCCCAAGCTGGCTTGATGAGCCAGCAAAGGTCGACCAGTCTGGTCGGTTGGTGGGCTGGCAGGTCGGTGCATTGGGCAGGGAGCCGACTCCCTGGGGTCGGCCAGATTGAGGGGGCCTAGCCCCTCCTATAAAAAGCCCCCCTTCCCCCCTCATTCCTCATCACCTGCAGTTACAGCCTTGCACACAGGCAAGCGCACAGGGAGAGGAAGAGGCTCAGCATCATTGACAGCGTCTTGGGCTGTTTGTACATGCTCGTCTTTGAGCTTTTGTTGCCCACGATTGTGGAGGAATATATCTGAGTTTTGTCCTATCTCTCTTTCAGTTTTTCTTAGTGTTGTATGAGCTAGATAGGAAGTGAGGTGTGAGTGATTCTATCCTCTATTTCCAACATGGTATCAGAGCTAGGTTCACAGCTCTAGATCGGAGTACCTCTGCTAGAAGGCGACTCCAATCGACACTCAGGTTTGCTGCGTGGTCAACTTCTTCGCTGTAAATTCAGTTTACTGTTCTTTATTACAGCAAGGATGGAGGACAAAGATTCTACTGTTGCCTCTTCAGCCCCTTCTCTTCCTTCCTCCTCCTCGAGATTCCTCTCATTCACAATCCTGAACTTGGGAGAGTCGGGGAAGCTAGACGTGTTGAACTACCCGATCTAGAAAATGAAGATCCGGAGCCATCTTGTGGCCCGGAAGTTGTGGAAGCTAACGACAGGGGTGAAGGCAAAATCGGAAGACTTGTTGGACAACAATGGGAAGATTCTCATTCTAGTGGATGGTGAAGAGCTCGAGAATTGGGAAGAGAGAGATGCCCACTCCCTAGCATTAATCATTGGGACCATGGTGAACTCTATTCTTCCGCACATCTAGATAGCTGAGACGTTTGTAGAGGCATGGGCTATCTTGAAGGATTTGTATGAAACATACAATTCATCTCGGATATCGATGCTCCAACACCAACTGTTACAATCTGGACATGAATGAGACAGACAATGTTCATGACCATTCGACAAAAGTCAAGATGGTAAGGGACCAGCTCGCGGTAGTTGGTCAGAAGGTAGATTCAAGTCAATTGGCACTGTTAATCTTACACAAGCTACCTCGAAGCTTTAAGAGTTTTGTGATTACGACCACTACAGGACAGAGGACCAAGCCTCTCACCTTCGAGAAGCTTGGGCCTTTACTATTGCAGGAAGAGGCTCGGGAAAAAATGTTTACGCAATCGGACGAGAAGGCTCTCATGGCAAGGGACAAGCCCGGCAAGGGTAAGTTCAAAGACTCCAAGAACAAAAACAAGAGAGGATGCAAAGAAAAAGAGGCAGATGAAGTGCTTTTACCATGAGAAGCTTGGTCATTCCGCTAAAGAGTGCCGCAAGAAGAAGGCGGGCCTCAAGGAGTCCAAGTCCCAGGAGGAGCCAAAGACTGAATCGGCAAACGTCACGACCGGCGCTCTCTTCATCATCACTGAGTATTGCTGCGTTTATGTAGTTAGTGAAGGAGAGGAAGGTTGGTATGTGGACAGTGGAGCTACAAAGCACATGTCCAACAAGGAGTGGTTCAAAACCATAGAAGGTACGCATCCCGATTCCAAGGTCACTGTTGGAGATAACCGGTCATGCCCTGTGAAGGGTGTCGGTAGTATTCCGTTCATTACGACTACAAGAAACGAGGAGTTGATTTTCGGTGTACGCATGTACCAAATTTGTGCAAGAACCTATTGTATGTAAGTTAGATGGACAAGCACAATATGTCGGTATTATTCGACAACGGCAAGGTTACTTTCATATCCAAGGCAAAAGAACAGGTGTTGCACAAGATGTCGAGGAGCATCGGCTATATTTGTTGGTGTACGGGGACCATGGAAGATCCAGTTTATGGCATGGGCAGTTCAGTCACGTCAACTATGGCACTCTCTCCGAGATGCAGAAGACAGATGGTGGATGAACTTCCACCGATTGCAAGCAATGATCGTGTCTGTAGGGCTTACGTGGAAGGCAAGCAATACAGGGATAAGTTCCCATAGAAGGCCTCATCATGGGCCAAGAAGCCGCTCGAGTTGGTTCACGCCGACATCTGCGGCCCAATGCAACAAATTCATTTACAGGTTCGTAGTATTCTCTCTTACTTGTTGATGATTTTCAATCGCATGACATGGGTATTCTGCCTGGCCAAGAAATCTCAGGCTTTCGAGAAATTCAAAGACTGGAAGACCCAGGTAGAGAAGGAGAGTGGGGAGGTAATCAAAGCCTTCCGCATCGACAGAGGAGAAGAGTTTACTTCTACCGAGTTCAATGGATTTTGCAAGAAGCAAGGGATTAAGAGATAGCTCACTACAGCTCGCACATCTCAGCAAAATGGAGTTGCTGAGAGGAAGCACATGATCGTCACAGAGACAAGGTTGACCATGTTGCGAGGGAGGAATGTCTTGAAAGCCTACTGGGGTGAAGCCGTGAACACTATTGTTCACATCCTCAACAGAAACAAGACCAAGGCTGTTGATGGCAAGACTCTATACGAAGCTTATTATGGTAAGAAGCCCATCATATCTCATCTAAGGGTTTTCGGTTCTAAAGCATTTGTGCATGTACACAAAGATGAGCGAACAAAGCCGGATCCCCATAACCGGAGCTGTATCTTTGTGAGATACATCGAAGAGTCCAAGGCCTACCGCCTATTCGACTTGGACAAGAAGAAGATCCTTATCAACAGGGATGTGATCTTTGAAGAGAACGAGCCATAGCCTGTCGAAGAGGTTTCAGAACTTCCGGCGTTAGCCCCACCCAAAGTCACCATCCGCGAGGTGGAGCCGATTGAAGGAGGAGGAGGAGCAGCTCCCAAGTCAACTCCATCCAAAGCACCTCCACCTGAGAAGAAGCTATCTCAATGGTATTTGAAGACATTAGGAGACTCACGGGTCATGGACATACCCGAGAGTAGTTTCGGAGCGCGGCGGTCTCAAAGAAACATGAAGACTCCCTCCGTGAACTTCGCTTTGGTAGCTCAACTAGCGGAGTCCCGTTCCTTCTAGGAAGTGAAGGATATACCAGAATGGCAGGAAGTCGTGAAGGCAGAGATGGATGCCATTTTGAAAAATGACACCTGGGATTTAGTGCCCAAACCAACCAAGCGAAAGGTCGTCGGGACTAAATGGGTGTACAAGTCTAAGTTCAAGTTAGATGAGAGCTTGGACAAGTACAAAGCAAGATTAGTGGTGAAAGGCTATGCACAATGAGAAGGACTTGACTTCGACGAGACCTTGGCCCCCACAGCTAGGATGGTGACTATTCGGATAGTCATTGCCTTGGCTGCTCATCACAGTTGGCCTATTTTTCAGATGGATGTCAAGTCTGCATTTTTGGATGGTAACTTGGAGGAGGAGGTATATGTGGCACAGCCACTAGGATTTTAGACTCTAGGATCCCCATCAAAAGTCTGCAAACTGAAGAAGGCCTTATACGGGTTGAAACATCCCCCCCGAACTTGGTACCAGTGGACAGATGTTTTCTTTCAGAAGATTGGGCTTCAGAGGAGTCCATCAAAGGCAAATCTCTATCTCGACACAGAGGGGGATTTGCGGCTTGTATTGATTCTATATGTGGATGACCTTATCATTATTGGAGATCATACGAAGAAAATTGCTCAGGTCAAGAGACTTCTTGTGGAGGAGTTCAAGATGATTGACTTAGGCATACTTCACTACTTTCTTGGGATTGAGGTGAAGCAGGGAAAGAGCAGTATCTTTATTTCACAGGAGAAGTATTGCAGGGAACTGCTCAAACGCTTTGAGATGGAAAATTGCAAAGCAGCAGTGACTCCCATGGAAATTGGTCCGAAGTTGAGTGTGCGTGATCCATCTTAGCCGGTTGATTCATCACTATATCGACGCTTGGTGCAGAGTTAGTATTACCTCACCAATACTCGACCAGACATTTCCTTCGCAGTTGGATTGCTCTGTCAGTTTTCCGCCACACCCAAGAAGGCTCATTGGGACGCAGGTATGAGGGTGCCATGGTACTTGAAGGGTACCTGCACCTACGGCATCACGTATACTAGAGGCATTGAGTTGGGAGGTTTCTGTTATAGTGATTGGGCAGGTGACATTGATACTCGGAGATTGACCTCTGGATATTGTTTCTTACTCTCACCGGGAGCCGTGTCATGGCTGAGTAAGAAACAACCTACTGTCGCCCTTTCATCTACAGAGACGGAGTACATGGCTGCCTGTATAGTGGCATGTGAAGCATTGTGGCTCAAGTGGATCTTGGAGGACATGAATGTGGCCCAAGCACATGCGACTGCAGTTATGTGCGACAACAAGAGCTGCATAGCGATCACCAACAACCCCGTGTTTCATGCACGGATGAAGCACATCGAGGTCCACTACCACTTTGTTCGAGAACTCATCGATGAAGAAGTCATAGAGTTGATATACTGCCGAACCAACGACGACATCTCGGATGTTTTCACGAAGGTGCTTCCTAGGGAGCAGTTGGAACACCTCATTCGACACATGGGAATCGGCCCACAATTGTGACATTGAGAGGGGGTATTAGATATGTGGGGACAAGGGGGCAAGAGACCATAGGGGGTAGGGGAAGGTAAAAGGCAGAAGACCTACCTGGCAGGGAACCCGTGCTGCAGCAAGAAGATGGCGCAGCATCCTAGGCGCCTCCTGGACGTGCACACGGGCGGAGTTGGGAGCTGCAACAGCAGCCCATAAGCAGGGCTTATGGGCCCTTAAATAGGGCTGGCCCAAGCCGGCCTGATCAGCCAGCAAAGGTCGACCAGTCTGGTTGGTTGGTGGGCTGGCAGGTCGGTGCATTGGGCAGGGAGCCGACTCCCTGGTCGGCCAGATTGAGGGGGCCTAGCCCCTCCTATAAAAAGCCCCCCTTCCCCCCTCATTCCTCATCACCTGCGGTTACAGCCTTGCACATAGGCAAGCGCACAGGGAGAGGAAGAGGCTCAGCATCATTGACAGCATCTTGGGCTGTTTGTACACGCTCGTCCTTGAGCTTTTGTTGCCCATGATTGTGGAGGAATATATCTGAGTTTTGTCCTATCTCTCTTTCAGTTTTTCTGAGTGTTGTATGAGCTAGATAGGAAGTGAGGTGTGAGTGATTCTATCCTCTATTTCCAACACACAAGTGGGGCAATGACATTTCTAACACCAGGAGCTCACACTGTGTGTGTGGGGAGTGGAATCACAAACTTCTTTAACTTATATGCATCGCATAGATGTGTAGACTCATCAATAGACAATGATCCAGCTAGATATAGAAACCACCAAAATAATATATTTCCGTCCGAAGCTATGGACACAATACAAAAGAGATGGATCCAGAGTCCCACCATCGGTGCGGTCCTCTGATCTTACCACAAGGTACTTCTACTATCTACCGGATATCTCTAGACTCAAGCCCGCGTGCTCCACCTCGAGCGTCTGTAGACTTTCTGTCCAGAATGATCTTCTCCACCTTACTGCCTGTGAATCAGCCTAGGCATCATGGCCTGCATCATTGTCACCATGGCAGAAGTTGTCACTAACGCCTCTGTAGGCGAGGGTGCTGAAGGTGCTTCTGGTTGGGCTATGGAACTGACTTCATTTTCCACCCCAAGGTTGGATTGCTCACTAGAACCCATGGTATCTCTGCCGGATGTCGTCAGTACCCTCCACCAGTGAAAAATCCCTCTCTGAACCTCACTATCTTAGGAGAAAAAAAACTCTAGCTGTGAAACGACATGATAGGGAGAAGTCTTACTTCTCTCTCTCCTATAAACTACTGAATGAATTAGAGAGAGAATTGAAAGAAAAGCACACAAAGACACGTGGTGTGTGAATCTGAAGCTGGGTTGGGTTGCAACCCCCCCTCTGAAGAGAGTATTTCTGTAATATATCTGGTCAAAAAGCTGAATACAATGGAGCCAAAAGAATGAAGGATACTGGTGCCAAAAGGCTGAAATTACAACTGTTGATGAAGGATTACTCCTTCCTTTAGATGGAAGACGGCAATGGTAATGATCTGCTGTTGCTCTTCTCTACTGCTGAATCAGAACCCAGGCATGCTGCACTGGAGGTGGCTGTTGCTGAGGGAGTTGGCCAAATCTGGAGGAAGACTCATGCCTAAATGATTAGGGGAACCCTTCGTTTATAGGATTTCAGGGCTGAACTGGCTGACCCAGTCTGTGGCTGCTACAAATTGGCCGACCTGCAGCCACCTGACCAGGACTGTGGCAGCAGCCGATGTGCCACATGGCGATTTGGGATTGCTATGCCTCTGCTGCAACTGCTGTGACTGGCACTGCTACGATCTGTTGCACCTGCGCCTGGACCTGGTATCTCTGTCAGCAGTCCATACAGACCGTACAGCTGCTGCTATACTGCTGGCTGCTCCTGGATCTGCTGTCTGCTGTGGGGTTGTTAGCAAGGAAGATATGCCATGGGCTGCAGATGCCTATGACAGGAACTCCATGATATGTCCAAGTAAACTTTTTGTAGGTTGGGTTAAGAAATGTGGTTTTCCTAGACAATAAGTGCACATCTGCTAAACTTGACATTTGTGTTATTTGTTCTTATTGAATCTTGGCTTGTATCCTGGACAGTGAAAAATGGAAAGCATGCTGCATAATTTAGGAAAAGACTTGAGATGGGTTTTTATGAATGGCATTGTTTGTGCCACATAATCAATGTAGATTGACCAGTCTTTTTGTCTCAATGCATGTGCAGCCTGGTATTTTTGAAGGGCACTCCTATGACATAATCTCAGCTTTCCAGGTATTCAAGCAAGTTGAGGTTTCCATCTTCAGTATTTTGTCTTCTTTTGGGAAGCTCCGATATGTTTGTGTATTTTATGACTGCTTTTTGTGAGGACTCAGATTTTCCATCAATTATTTGCATGCAACCTACTATACACTCTCAACTGATGCAAATTATGTGGCTTAGGTGTATGGGGAGTACGTGAACGGGACTATCAGTGATGAGGAACGCTTGAAAGTACTCAGAAACTCTTGTCCAGGTGCAGGGGCATGTGGGGGCATGTACACAGCAAACACAATGGCTAGTGCAATAGAGACCCTGGGCATGTCTCTTCCTTATAGGTAGCTTGGTTGCTTAATCTTTAATAAAGCGAGAATCACCATATTGTTTTGTTTTTTCCATATGCCGCGGCCTGCCTTTATTGCGAATGAAAGCTCTCTCTGTTACCTTATGTACAAGCATCTTTCTGAGAGAGAGAGAGAGAGAGAGATGAGGAATGCTTGAAGTGGGTGTTGACAATATTCATCATGGGTGTTGATGCCCACTCAGAGGCTTCAGCCCTTGTTGTATCAAGTTCTTTCAGTCTCATAGACCCTTTGGTCTTTGAAAGTTTTTTAATCAACCTTTTTTTCCCCCCTCACTCTCTCAGCGAGTGTCACCTCAGCAGATAGTCATCACCATCGCCTAGGAGACCATCGCTGCGCCCGCTCAGAAGGAGATCACCGTTCAGATCATCACCCAACACATCTAGGCTGAACCACCACACAGCTAGGTCATGCCACCACACAGCTAGTTGTGACGCTACACAATTAGGTTGCGCGTCTGTAAGCAGTAGCTCCAGGTTCAAGTCAAACTTGATAGCCCACAGTTCAGCTTCAAAAAGTTTGAAGCTCCAAGACTTACTGTTCCAGAAGTTCGGGTCAGCTAGCGCCAAACAGCTCGCAGCTTCAAGCTTCAATCTAGGGTTCACAGGCAATAGCAGTAGCAGCCCCTCTTTCAGCCTCTCTAATCGGTATTGGGTTGGACCCCCAGCCCAACCCGTGTGTAGTTATAGATATGTCCAATTGTTCCTATTCGAAATCCCCTTCCTCACCCTCTCCAACCAGCAGAGTTCTCTACCCTGCAGCTGCAGGTTTGACACCTTCTCCATATACAAAGACATACAAGGGAGGGGGGTTCAATCGACCCATTGTTGGACCTCAAGAACAGATCATCTGTTTACTGGAGGAGGTGCATGCGTTGAAGTTGCAGTTGGCAGTCGTGACAGCTAGAGTTGAGGTTCTTGAAGGACCTGCCAAGCAGATAGTAATAGATGAGGTAATGAAGACTTGCAAGGCCTCTTCCCCTACCCCTCAACCAGTCTGTACAGTCAAAGACCTAGCTCACATCGAAGTACAAACAATTAATAAGGATTGATTGTGGAGGCTGATACCAAGGCAAGTAAAGCTGACATTCAACAAGAATTAAGGAGCATGAAGCCAGAGGTGACAATGCACTGAATTATGAATATTAGAATAGGGGGCCTCCCTGAAGAATGGTACAAAGAGGAGGACTTTTTTAGTGAAACTCCAGCACATAGCAAAGCAGCGATGCCTAGCATTGAATGGACGGTTGACGATGATGAAGATGCCAGAGCAACTAGAATCCATAACTTTAGAGGACATGCTACCATTACACTTGACTCACAAGATTAACAAATCAAGTGTCTTTGACAATCTTACAAGTTGAAAGGGGACTTAGGAATGGACAGCTGAGGAAATCACACGAGCTCAATTGAAACAAAGGCAATGGAATTAGCCAAGGTCAAGGCTGCTAGGAAAGATGGAAAATGGGCAGTAGACCATGAGGGCGTGGCACTCATCAAGGAGTTCAAATCCAAATCAAAAGACTCTTAGTCTTAAATTGATGCATGGACAATTATGTTTTTGTTCTAATATGTAATGTAGAAAGTTGCTTTTTGTACCCTTGGGAGCTTCCATGTGCCCTCCCTAAGTGAATGTATTGGCTGGCTTTTTTGTTAGAAATCGGCCAACAAAGGGTACACACAGTGGAAGTAGCGTACTTGAACATCTACACCTTAACTTCCAACAAGGGCTATGTTACATATTGCCTTTAAGGGATTTGAAACCAGGAAGCATTGCTAAAAATACCCCTTAAAACACCCATGCTATTACGATATAGCTTATTCATCTTCATAGCATTGTGGACATTTAATCAAGCAATGTCTTGAATCTATCATGTTCGTATGTGGAATTCAATGTATTAGATAATTTCTTGGGCTAGTTGGCTTGTATCCATGGTTTAGTTCATGGCTTGGTCTTGTATGAGTGCCTTCTACTCTTGTGTGCAACTCTAACTTTATCACACTTAACTTACTTTCTAGTAGAAATGCATTCTACAAATAGAAAATAAAACCTGTGTTCTAGTAAGAGATGCGTAGAATATATGTTTGAACACTTACGGAGTGACTCTATTGTCCATATGTTGGTGGATGTTCTCCACTACTCATGCTGGATGATGATCTGAGTTATTGCAAACATCTTGATAAAGTAATTCATACACCTTGGAATTCTATGTGATACTATGAACTAGGGAATATTTATGTGACTTGGAAGGCCACACATTCTCCATCGAAAGAATGAAGTGCCTCATTTTGGTCCACTTGGCAACTACAATTAAAAGAGTGCTACTTGTGCTTTGTATAAATGGTTAATCAAGGTTATGTTTGAGTGCAGTAGTGCTACGGACTCAAACTTTCTTAGTAATATAATGTAGAAAGGAATTGTGATATAATCAATCATGCACATCCGTTTTGAGCTTAGGCCATTGCTAATGTTCAATGAGCCGATTAGGAATTCACAAACATGAACTCGTGTGATTTCTTCTCTATTGCGATGAAATGGTACGATACTGATTGCCACCATTTAAAAAGAGTGTAGGTCATTCTTTGGGGGGATGGAAAAGCATTAATCAGAAATTTCAAATCCAAACCTAAAGACTCTCAGTCTTGAACTGATGTTATTGAGGCCACCTTTAAGATAGTATTTCAATGTAGTTATGCTATAATAATTTGGGGCTGAGCTACTTTTGGCACTCCCTCGATTCTCTCTAGATTTTTCCAGATGATGTAAGGCTGCTTGTTTTTTTGTACTTTGTCCCATGGGCCCGCGAGGCCTTTCACGGATGTTAGTATATATTTCTTTCTTTCTTTCTTGGATCATCACTTTCCTATCTTTGTATGCAGCCCATTTCCCTGTTATTGAGCTGCCATCCCACATACCATTCTCTCCCTCTGGTTCTCTTGTTGTGGGAGTGTGAGGTCATCATCCAAGTATAGCTTAGTTCCTTTCAATGTTGCCCTCATACTCATGGGGGTGGACCTGTCGATTGCTGTCCGGAGTGTCATCGCCAGTGGCTTTCCCAGCGTCTCAACCTTGCCCACTCTCCAAGCTGTCTCACATGCAAGGTGTACACACATTTGGTGAGCAAAGCCTTGGCATCCGCCAATGGAGTATCTCCCATTGTAAGGCCTCGAACCAAGACGTTTAAAAACTTGCTGTTCCTCTCGTTATTGTCTTCTAAAGCATCATATATGAACTCCTCCTTGGTGGCTGCTGTATCCTTTTAACCACATCTTCCATTCTAGTATTGCAGCTTCCCCTTGGGTGATTTGTCCACGGGAGACCATAGGTCTATGGGACAACAAAGAAACCTCCAAGCTAATACATCTAATTAGGAAGGGCACAAGACAGCCCCCAAGGAGTGCAAAAAGCAACTCCAAGTTATTTAGATTACCTACATTGTAGACTGAAATAAAAGAGATATAATAGGCCATACATCAGTTTAAGACTAAGAGTCTTTTGATTTTGATTTGAACTCCTTGATGAGGGCTATACCCTCACGATATACTTATTTTCCTTCCTTCCTAGCAGCCCTGACCTTGGCTAGTTCCGTTCCTTTTTGGGCTAGTTGGGCTCGTGTGAGTTCTTCAGCTTGTATGATTGGCATAGGAGGGAGTGGCTATGGGCTTGCAATCATGCATCTTGAATTGATCCAAAAGCTTCTGCACATACTTGGATTGAGACATAATGATGCCACGTCTCTCTTGTATGAACTGGATCCCCAAATAGAAATGAAGCATATGCCCAAATCTGACATATCAAATGTGGCTCTCAACTCAGCCTTGAAATATGCAATTATTCCTTCATTAGAACTTGTGAGCAGCATGTCATCTACATAAAGAATGAGAAACAAAATATCCCCCCCATCCTTCTTGATGTAGAGGGTACTTTCAGTTGGACTATTAGTGAGACCCTTGCTGGTCAGAAAGGCATCAATCTTTGAATACCAATCTCGTTGAGCTTGTTTCAGCCCATACAAACCTTACTCAGTTTGCATACTTTATGTGCTGCACCTGACACCTCAAAACCGGGAGGTTGCTTGACATAAACCTCTTCCAACAAGTCGCCATTAAGAAAAGCTGTTTTTATATCCAACTGATGTACATGCCAATCAAAATGTGCAGTCATGGCAATCACTGACCTGATAGTATTCATCTTGGAAGTAGGAGCAAAGTCTCCTCATAATCAATGCCCTTTTTCTTGAGCATAACCTTTTGCAACCAGCCTTGCCTTGTACCTTTTAATAGACCAATCGGGCTTTCGCTTGACCTTGAAAACCCATTTGGTACTTTCCGCATTCTTCTCTGGTGGCAAATCCACAAGATTCCAAGTGTGATTCTTATCAATGGATTGCAACTCATCCTTCATGGCATTCATCTAGTGCACATTATCTTGAGCCTCCTCAATGCACATTATCTTGAGCCTACTCAAAAGAGTCACGCTCTTCTTCATCCAGAAGTGCACCAATAAACATTGAATCCACAAAATGTGGCCCCTCTTCATGTCTCGATGCACTACGAGTTCTGCCAAGCAAAGGAGCATCAAGCTTACTCTCCTTGAGAGTTTGGAGCAACCAATGAAGAACTGATTTGGTAGACTGAATTTATGTCCTTTCCTCTCTAACTGCATCTTCCATTGCGTGTGGAGGAATGGGATCAGCCTGGGGTTGAATCGGGGCATGTGGAACAGGAGGGGCTGGTTGTATATCCTGAATTTCAGAAGGCATATCAGTGGGAGAACCCAAAGCAAGAGGTAATATACGTTCAAAGACATCATTTGATGTAGAAGAAATGGGCACATTAAATTCAGCTTGTGTATGTGCTGAATTTTCTAAAAAGATTACATCTCTGCTAACAAAAATCTTGCGTGAAGCAGGATTGTAGAGATGGTAACCTTTGCTCTCTGCACTATACCCAACAAATATGCACTTAATTGCCTTTGTCGGACAGCTTATGTTGAAACTCAACAGGCACATGGGCATATGCAACACATCTAAAGACATGAAAATGATCCACTGAAGGCTTTCTGCCATGCCAAACTTCATAAGGAGTTTTTGTTCTCAAAGTCTTAGTGGGAGCCCCATTCAAAACATAGTTGGCACACATGAGACCTTCAAGCCAAAATTGGTGAGGCAACTTTTTGCTTGTAAGTATGCATCTATCCATCTCCATAAGAGTTCGATTTTTCTTCTCAGCTTTGCCATTTTGTTGAGGGGTAAGCCTCATTGTAAGCTGATGTGTGATGCCTTTGTCTTTCAAATAAGCCTCAAATTCTTCAGACATATACTCCCCCCCTCTATCTGTGCGTAAATTCTGAACCGTGAGGCTTGTTTCATTCTCAACCTTGGCAACAAAGTGTCGAAAATGCTTAAACACATCTGATTTTTTCTTTAAACTATAGACCCAAGTGTAATTTGAGTAGTCATTAATAAAGGTGACATAATAGAGATAATTACCCAATGTAGGAGTCCTCATGGGACCACAAACATCAATATGAACAAGCCGTAATTTCCGAACAGCTCGTACTACACCATCCTTCTTGAAGGGAAACCTATGCATCTTTCCAAGTATGCACCCTTGACAGGCATGAGGGGGAGGCGTCTCCAAAGGAGGCAAAGCATCAACCATAGAATGTTTTTGAAGTGTCATCAAGTTGCCGTAACTCGTATGCCCATATCTAGCATGCCATAACTCCGCATTCTGCATAGAAGCAACGGGAGAAGAAACTGCAAGTGCATCATGTGGTCTTTTCTCTAAAACATCAAGCTGAAAAAGACCACGAAACATCGTGCTAGGTGCTAGATAGTCTCAAAGCATAGTCATCTTCCCTAGTCTCAAAGCATATTCATCTTCCCTATCTCGGACTGCGCACTTGTCATCTTCAAAGACAATATGAAATTCTCTTTTATTGAGAGAGGACATTGAAAGCAAATTCTTCTTGATTCCAAGTACATAAAGCACATCATGGTTCTGAAATTTGTGCCATCTGTGGCTGTAAGTACAATCTGACCAATGCCACGAACGGAATAAGACAAATCATTTGCACAATACACTCTTTTTCCAGGGGGCGATGGATGCAGATAATCAAACAAACACTTCTTGGAAGTGATAGGTGTTGGGTGTTGGAAGCAGTGGAAGCTCAAAAATGGAAGCACAATGGAGAAAAACGAGATGCTGTAATATATTGCTGCAAAGCTGAAGTGTGGAGGCTCAAGGGAGAGCCAACATAACAAAACCCTAGGGCTAATTGCCCTAATTGGACTAAGTGTCCTAACTGACCTAAATGGTACATAAACTAACTGTACCAATAGTCCTAACTGACTATAACTAGGCCTACAAGGCTCATACCAAGGTATAAGTGGCATCTATGGATAGCCCATGAGATAGCCTACAAACCCCCCTCCATGGTATGGGCTGAAGTATCCTAGACATGGCTTAGGATACCTAAATATCTAGTGCCATGGTTGCACATGTTCGTCCCGTAGGATATAGCAACCTATGACTGTACAGAGTACAACAGATCAAGTTACAAAAGGTACTAAGTTTAAAGCTTGTCGAAAAGCCTCAAACTTAGGTTGAGGTAGAGCCTTCATAAAAAGATCTGCCAAGTTGTCTTCAGTGGGAACATAAGACAACTCAATATCACATGCTGATAATCGCTCTCTAACATAGTGATAGTGAACCTCAATGTGTTTTGTGCGAGCATGGAAAATAGGATTCCACGCGATAGCCAAAGCACTATGACTATCAGTGAAGATGACATTAGGAGCAGTCTGACGTGCACAAAGATCTGCAAGGAGCTTCCGAAGCCAAACACACTCCATTGTAGCTGTAAAAGCCACTCTGTACTCAGCTTCAAAGCTAGAAGTAGCAACTGTACTCTGCTTCTTGCTGAACCAAGAAACACATGAAGTACCAAGCATAAAACAGTTGCCACTATGTGACACACGAGTGTCGGAACAACCAGCCCAATCACTATCAGTGAACCCATGCATGACAAGTGAAGTATCAGCCCCATAAAGAAGGCCTAAATGCTGAGTGCCTTTAAGATATCTGAAAACATGCTTCATGGCATGCCAATGGTGCATAGATGGGTTGTGCATATATCTGCTCAACTGTGAGACAGCATACTGTAGATCAGGTCTCGTATGGCATAGGTAAATCAAACAACCAATTGCCTGTTGATAAAGAGTGACAACACATGCACCGTTGCCATCCTCAGAAGAGAAGTGAAAGCCAGTCTCTAATGGTGTGGATACTGGCTTGCAATCCTCAAACTGGAAACGCTGCAAAAGCTGTCCAATGTACTTGGATTGTGACATTGAAATGTCCCCCTCACTGCTAGCAAATTGAATGCCCAGATAGTAGTGCAGAAGACCAAGATTAGACATAGCAAATGTTTGCTGCAAATCAACTTTAAAATCTGTAATTTGCTGAGCATGTGTCCCAGTTACAAGCATGTCATCTACATAAAGGACTAAAATCAGCAAATCTGTCCCACGCTTGTGGATGTAAAGGGTAGCCTCTGTAGGGCTGTTCTGAAAGCCAAGTGTGAGCAAATGAGAATGAATTCTCGAATACCAAGCCCGAGGTGCCTGCTTCAATCCATAGAGGGCCTTTTTCAAGCGGCGTACCTTACTTTCAAAACTGTCAACCTCAAAGCCAGGAGGTTGGGAAACATAGACCTCTTTCTGCAAATGCCAATGAAGCAAAGCTGTCTTAATCTGCCAATGAAAGTGGGCAGCAAAGGCAATAACTATGTGAATGGTAGTGATCGTGGAAGTGGGAGCAAAAGTCTCCTCATGCTGCTGAGCATAGCCCTATGGCATTCTTGCCATAAGGCAAATCACACAACTCCCAAGTGTCATTCTGATGGATAGAGTCCAATTCAGCTTGCATGGCCTTCATCCAACAATCATTCTGAAAGGCATCTTGATGACGTAATGGCTCTTCATTGCATGCTGTAGCAACCAAAGCATAAGCAACAAAACTAGCATGCTCTTTCCAGACAGCTGCTCTCGTACGGGCTGGCAGAGGAGTGTCTTGTTTGCTGTCTTTTAATGTGTCAAGGAGCCAACAGGGTACCTTTTTAGGCTCCTAAATTTCTGCTCTCTCCTGGTCAAGAGCTCGGTGCAAATGATCCTAATCAATGATAGGCATATCAGGCTGAATTTCTGCATGCACATGGGGCTGTAAATGACCATCAGATGGACGAGGGACAACCTCAGATGGAACATCATCTCGAGCATCGGATGGAAACAAAGGCATCAAGCGGCATCACGAACATCTGAAACTGCCATACAAGCATCATGAACATCAGGATTATACTGACATGTAACCAAGAAAGCCCAATGGTGGTCTTGTGCGAAATCAGCGGACTCATGTCGATCTTCTGCACTAGAAGAACCAGATACTGCAAGACCAGACTCTTTCTTTTTCTTTTTAGATGCTATGCGCTTCCTGCATTCAGAAATATCATGCCTAGGTTTCCTGTAATAGTTACATCTCTTCTTCTTTTTGTTATTTCTTGAAGAAGAGGCAGCATGGGAATGAGAGGGCTTTCCAGCTGAAACCTTGCCTTTACTTTTGTGTTTATGATGGGTAGCAAATGCTTGATTACTAACCATGGTAGCATTGCGATTCACACGACTTTTCTCCTTTTGAAGAAGAAGAGCAACAAGTTGGTCAAATGAGAAATGATTGGCATCACCCCCTGCAACCAACCTCAATGTAGTAGCAAAGCCTTGATATGAATGAGGCAACCCATCAAGGGTATTAGAAACCAGCTGAGAATCAGGCATAATCTCATCAATGTTGGCCAACTGCTCTTTCAAATCCTTCACATTAGTGAGATAGGCATTCATGTTACCACCCTCATCAAGCTTTAAATCTTTCAACTGCTTGCGGAGATAGGCAACCCTCTTCTCGTTCCACACCCGATACAAAGATGCAAGCTGATCCCATGCTTGCTTAGCTGTCTTGCAAGACCGAATATGAGGGATAATAACCTGTTTCACTGAAAGAGCAATCAAGGCATGTGCTTTGGCATCATGACCATCCCATTGAATTTGCTCCTGTGGAGGAGGCAAAGCACCTGGAGCAAGAGGTGTAGGAGTCTTGGTTGTAGCAGTAGAATCATCACTTGAAGACCCACCTGAAGAAGTAGAGGCTGCAGGTGTAGCACTAGTAACAGTGCTTGTAGGCTTGGCCTGAGAACCTGAAACAATATGCCATAGATTCTTGGCAACCAAAACATGTCCCATCATGTATGATCACATGGGGTAATTGGTGCCATCAGACACGGTGCTGAAATACAAGGCAAATGCACCAACTGGCAAAGCAAATGAGAGAAAGGCAACCCCTTAGAATCAAGTGCCAAAAATTTGCCCAAGCTTTAAAGCTTATGTCTGCAAAAGACTCTGCTGTCCCGAGGTATACCTGTTGCAAGAAAAATTGCGCGAGGCAACACGAGGCCTTCCAAGGCAACACGAGGCTTTTCCAAAATGCAAATGAAGTAGAAATTGGAAAAAGCCAATGCAACAAGTGCTTACCCAATGATGAACAGCAGTGACAAGCTCTAAAAGCTAGCAAACGAGGGTTGGAAATGAGAATTACAGCAAAAGAAGTGCTCCCACGACGAGGAGAGCACGTAGAAATGGAGAGAAAGAGATCCAATGGAGAGAAGCTCGCAGCCTGAGGCAAAGGGATGCCAAATGAGGAGGGAAGGGCTCAAAGAGAAGTATCCGGATCAATTCAGCAGCTCCAAATGGCTCCAAAAAGCTAGCATGCAGCTCAAGGCAGCTCTGAAATGCTGGCCCGTAGCTCAAGGCAGCTCCAAAATGCTGACACGCAGCTGGAGGCAGCTTTGAAATGCTGGCGCGCAGCTCGAGATAGCTCCGAAATGTTGGAAAACTTGAGAAATGATTGGCGCGCACCCTAAGGCAGCCCGTACTGCAGTGAATGTATTGAAATTCTGACAAACCGGACAGAAAGTACGAGAATTTTATACAGATGTACGGATTTCTGTACGATTTCTGAATAGATGTACGGATTTCGGTACAATTTTGGACACGTACGGATTCCGTATGATGTCTGACACATGTACGGATTTTTGTACAATTTCTGACGCATGTACGGATTTTCGTACGGATTTTTCTTGACAGGTAGGAAATTTCGTATAGATGCTGTAAATGCTCGGATGTGGTTGTTTTTTGCTGTAGCAGGCTGGAAAATGCATCGAAAAACAGTTCCCTTCGCGAGAGTTGCTCCAAAGTGCAGTCTTCTCGTGACAAAAATGAGGTTTTTCGTGACAGAAGTGCTTGGAAAGGTCTTAAACACTCGTGGGAGTGTGAAAACTAGCAAGACCAGCAAGAATGAGAGCTAGAGGCTGCCAAACAGCTTGGGAAAGTTGTCAATGGCTGAGGGAATGGATTCCCTGCTCTAATACCACTTTTGGGTGTTGGAAGCAATGGAAGCTCAAAAATGGAAGCACAATGGAGAAAAACGAAATGTTGTAATAGATTGCTGCAAAATTTAAGTGTGGAGGCTCAAGGGAGAGCCAACATAACAAAACCCTAGGGCTAGCTGTCCTAATTGGACTAAGTGTCCTAACTGACCTAGATGGTACATAAACTAATTGTACCAAGAGTCCTAACTGACTATAACTAGGCCTACAAGGCTCATACCAAGGTATAAGTGGCATCTATGGATAGCCTACAATATGTTTGGTGGACCGCTATCAAAGTACCAATTATTCAATGTCTCTGTGACATTGAAAGCACATTAATCCTTAGAAGGATCATAACTGCAAGTCAGAGCATAAGAGTCATCCTCAGAAGTGGCTGTAATGTCTGGAGCAACCACCTGAAAATCAGGACTGCAAGTCAGAAAGGCATACTCTTCTTCCACTAGGTCGGCTGAAGCATCAACACCATCATGTGCATGAGGAGCTGAATTTGTGATAGCCATACCGGAATCCTTTTTGTTTTCCTTGGCAATTCTTTTCTTGCATTTCCGTATGTAGCGACCCGGCTTCTCGTAATAATGACAAACACCCTTTCTCTTGGGTTTCTCTGCATCATTCTTAGCCTTGTGAGAAGGTTGTCCAGAATCAGCTTTATGCTGATGTGAAGGTTGATTTGCATGCTGCTCATGCTGCTTCTCCCCTTTGGGCTTGAATTTCGAAAACATCGCATGTTCACTAGCTCGTGAAGCCATGTTCTTTCTGGTTTGTTCTTCCTGCAATAAAAGTCCTATCAACTCATGAAAAGTGAGAGGGTTGCCACCCCCCCTCAATGACAAATTCAATGAGGTGTGAAAGCCAAGATAAGACTCAGGAAAAGAATTGAGTATGAGTCAACTCTCTCTTCAGGAATGAGACCTTGACATCATTGTGGGCTGAAAACATACTCTCCAAAATATCCCAAGCTGCCTTCGAGGTCTTGCATGACCGAATGTGCGGAATGATAAACCTTTTGACAAAAAGGGAGATAGCTGAAAGTGCTAGTGCATCACGTAAATCCCACCTTTTTTGATCCTGTGTAGGAGCCACTGCCGTAGCAGCTGCTGCACCTAGCAATTGTCCTGCACCTTGAGCTTGTCCTCTACCCCTTCCTCCACCTTGTTGAGGAGGAGAGGCAGGTGCAACCACATTGTCTGGGTGTGGCTCATTCCCATTGACATAGTCCCATAAGTGTTTGCCAACAGGATATTGCGAACCATAAAACTCCATAGGGAGTAGTTGGTACCATCCAACTTATTCTCCTGTGTGAGGTCTCCAAAGAATTGTTCTGGGCCATAACTGCCAAAGAAAATGCAGCAAATACCAACAAAAAATTTCCTTTTTGGGAATGAAGATGCACAACACAAATCCCTGGGGATATTGATGCAAATTGCTCACTTATGAGAAAATAGCCAATCAATTGCTCAATGCAACAGCCCACAAGCATAAATTCACTTGAATCTATGCCAGATCTCTTTGCAAAACACCTGCAAAATTGAAAAGCCCCAAATATAGGAAAATGGGTGTCTAAAACCAAGGGACAACTTGCTGTATCAGCCTATCAAAGGCTCAAAATGCACTAAAATGTCTTGCAAATGCCCAAAAACTGCCAAAAAACACTGCAAAAAATGGTAACTGTCTGCAATGTGACTCAATTTGAGTCCAAAAATGCATGCAAAGTGTCCAAACAGCTTGTACACTACCAAATTGCATCCGAATGCCAAAGCCCCAATTTCTTCAGGAAGATTGCATCCAAAAGAGGGCAAATGCACTGAAAGCCGCAAATCTTGGCTAAATTGCAAATCTCCCGCAAAAGCCTCAAATTTTGCAAAATGTCCAAATGCAAAATGCTCAAGTTTTGCAAAATCCCTGTGCTCCAAATTTCACCTGTGCAAGGACTGAAACCAAATGTCATGTGTATGGATGACGCAGGTGTACGGCAAGGGCAGGTTTACTTGCAAGTACCGTACGGAAAGGCGATTGATTCAGCAACGTGTGGTTGGCGTACATACAACTGTACGGAAGTTGGCAAGATTATGCTTGTATGTGTAATACCGCCTCTCTTTCTCTTCGCAGCTCATGCGATAATACTAGACCTACGCTACGCTTCTTCCTTCTCACTAGACCACAATTCCCTAGATAGTTCCTGGCCACATGTCTATATTTTAGGCCCTTACTTAGATGCATCCTTTTTCACCCCTCTCTTGGAATTCCTTTAAAAAACAATTGCCCCTTGGCAATTTGCACATTTACATGCACCTAGGCCATAGCCCTATTAGAACTACCTAGTCAATGCCATTACGCCCTCACCTAGGACCTTGGCAGTTACTTCTCTTGACCATTTAATTATGCACATTAACTATTACAAAAGTTGGTCATCTAAGAGAAAATGCCCACCGATCTATCCGAGGTCATGCTATCTCGACTAGAGCATAACATTCCTTCCCTCTTCAAGCATCAGCGTCCTCGATGATGAAATCTGGGAATGCTCTCCGTAACTGGTATACGGATTTCCAGGTAGCTTCCGATAGAGGCTGACCATGCCATGCAACCAACACCGTGGGTATCTTCCGATTTCGTATCTGCATTGTTCCTCGGTTCAGGATCCTTGTTGGTTTGCGCCTTGCAATATCCTCTATCTCCTGAAACAAAACCACACCTTCGATTAGTGAGTCACCTGTATGCAAAAATTTCTTTAAGCGCGAAACATGAAAAACCGGGTGCACCTTACACCCCTGTGGCAATTCTAATTTATAGGCTACACTGCCTATTCTCTTTAGAATTAACCACGGCCCACAGTATCGAGGTGATAACTTAGCACACTCTCCTGAAGTCAACGACTTCGAGTGCGAAGGAATTCTGAGAAAAACTTTTTCTCCTTCTTCAAATACTCTTATAGACCGATTTTCATCCGCATACACCTTGGCTAGACCGATTTTTATCCGCATACACCTTGGCTCTATCCATAGCCTGGCGGATATTAGCTCTCGCAAGTGCTAGCATCTCCCGCATCTGAACTACAAAGTTCGTGGCACTAGGCACTTTCTGAGGTACTCCAACTATAGTCGGATTGGCTGGTCTATAACCATAGTTCAGCTCAAACGGACTGAACCCAGTAGATGAATGTTTCCTATCATTGTAGGCAAACTCCAACAATGGTAACCACTTGTCCCATGTATGTTGCCTCAATGACACATATGCCCTCAGCATATCCTCTAAAGTCTGGTTGACTCTCTCCGTCTGACCATCCGTCTCAGGATGATCCCCACTACTCATTCCCAACTCAGTCCTTAGTGTCTCAAATACCGCTGTCCAAAAGTGACCGGTAAACCTGACATCTCTGTCTGACACTATGGATCTAGGCAATCCATGCAGACGAAATATATGTCTAATAAACAAATCCGCTACTTGCGGGGCACTAATAGACTCTCTAGTCGGAATGAAGTGAGCCATCTTGGTTAGACGATCAACCACCACAAGGATAGAATTATACCCTCCTTGTGTTGCAGGTAGCCCTACAATAAAATCCATGGAAATGCTCTCCCACTTACTTAGTGGTATTTCCAAGGGCTGTAAAAGTCCGGGTGGTTTCACCCGCTCGGCCTTACTTACCTGACACGAGAAACACCGTGTCACATATTCATGAATATGCTTTTTCATCTTTGGCCAAAAGAAATCTCGCTTCACGAGATCATATGTCTTCTCGACACCTGGATGTCCCGCACACGGGCTATCATGGCATTGTCGAATGACTCTCTGCCTGAGATCATTCTGACCAGGTACTACAACCTTGCCATTTCTAACTAGCATACCATCCCTTATGGTATATCTTGCATAAGTTTGGCCTTTTCTGGATGCCAGGTCATCCTTTTCATTTTCCCTGGGTTTTAACACATGAGCTTTAGGCCATAAGCTCTGGACAAACTCGTCCACCTTCTGAGTTTCTTTGATCTCGGTCATTAGAGTACTCTCTAATACCGTGAAACTCAGGTTGTGCATAATGCGAGACAACGCATCAGCAACTTTATTGTCTTTTCCTCTTCGGTACCGAATCGTTAAATTAAACTCCTGCATGAGCTCTGCCCACCTAGCTTGGCGGCCCCTCAAGTCAAGCTGTTTACAAAAATGTTTCAGAGTATCATGATCTACATCCACATAAAACTCTGAACCATACAAATAATGCCTCCATGTTTTCAAAGCATGGATAACAGCATACAACTCCAATTCATGAGTTGGCCAATTCCTTTGAGAGGGAGAAAGCTTCTTGCTTTCAAAGGCTACTGGCCTTTCCTCTTGAGGGAGGACTGCTCCTACCGCAATGCCACTTGCATCGGTTTCTAGGAACAACGGTTTCTGGGGATCAACTATTTTTAACACCGGTCCTGAGACCACAGCTTATTTTATGGTGTTAAAACTTTCCTGTTGAATCTGTCCCCAAACAAAAGGTACTTTATCTGAGGTCAGATCAGTCAATGGCGATACTATTCCGGAATATCCTTTGATATGCCTTCTATAAAACTGGACAAATCCCAAGAATGATCGCAACGCGGTCAGACTCTGAGGGATTGGCCAAGTTAGTATCGCAGCCACTTTCTTCGGATCCATTTCTACCCCCTGTGGAGTAATTATGAACCCTAAGTACTCAAGCCTAACCATACACAGTATAGTTTTCTTTTTATTCACGTAAAGACTGGCTTTCCTCAAAGTACTGAACACTATTCTTAAGTGTTCACAATGCTCAGTAACACTTTTACTGAATATCAAGATATCGTCAATAAAATGTACTACGAACTTTCCGATATACGGACGTAGTAAATTGTTCATAAGCATGACGAAGGTCGCTGGAGCATTGGTAAGTCCGAAGGGCATTACCAAAAACTCATAATGACCAAACCTGCTTCTAAAAGCGGTTTTATGCACATCCTCGGCTCTAATCCGGATTTGATGATAGCCGCACTTAAGATCTATCTTGCTGAAAATCACGGCTCCATGTAATGCATCTAGCAAATCATCAATCCGAGCCATCGGATACCTGTGCTTAACAGTGATATTATTCAATGCTCTGTAATCTATACAGAGGCGAAACGTATCATCCTTTTTCCTCTTTAATATCACTGGTGAAGCAAAAGGTGAGAAACTTGGTTGAATCTGCCCCAACTTGAGGTATTCTTCCAGTTGCCTACGCACCTCCGCTTCTTTAGCAAAACTCATCCTATAGGGAGGTCTATTTACAGGTTCTGCCCTCGGGATCAGTTCAATCTTATGCTGAACTTTCCGCTCTGGAGTTAACCCATAAGGTAGTTCATCCCTAAAACATTCAGAGAACTCCTCTGTTATAAGATTAGCCAGCTTGGCCATCTCACCACTTTGCGTAACATCAGTGCTAGTCGAAGAATCATCCACCGACTCTACCGATGCTGTGCAAAGGTATAAAAACTCTACTTGAGCCTTTCTGATTTCCATCACGGAAACCAACGGTCCCTGAGGTATATCTTTTTCACCTCGTAAAACATAAAGCACATCATTCATCTTGAATTGATATATGTGCTTTTTCCAATCAATGGCTGGATTCTTCGTAGAATGCCACGCCATTCCCAGGGCTATATCTGCATGAGCAAGCTTGGTCATTTCAAAATCAAGCTTCTCAGCATAGTCCTGGATCCGAAGCTCCAACTGGGTAACCCTTTGGTCCCATACTTCAGTTGAACTTCCATCACCCTTCGTCGTTCCCAGTACTGATCTTGCTTAATTCTCTCTTCAATGTCGTTCTAGCTGGGCACCCGTAAGATCGACAATTCTGTACTACCATCCCAGGATCATCACCAACTGTGCTCTGATACCAAATGTAATACCGCCTCTCTTTCTCTTCGCAGCTCATGCGATAATACTAGACCTACGCTACGCTTCTTCCTTCTCACGGGCGATGGCTATTTTTTCTTACCTCCCAGCCAACTCTCAAGGACCTGATGCGTGATTATTCTTTTCTCATCGTTAATTCCTTCATCCTTATTTCTGAGACCCACAATTCCCTAGATAGTTCCTGGCCACATGTCTATATTTTAGGCCCTTACTTAGATGCATCCTTTTTCACCCCTCTCTTGGAGTTCCTTTAAAAAACAATTGCCCCTTGGCAATTTGCACATTTAGATGCACCTAGGCCATAGCCCTATTAGAACTACCTAGTCAATGCCATTACGCCCTCACCTAGGACCTTGGCAGTTACTTCTCTTGACCATTTAATTACGCACATTAACTATTATAAAAGTTGGTCATCTAAGAGAAAATGCCCACCGATCTATCCGAGGTCATGCTATCTCGACTAGAGCATAACAGTATGGATGGCAGCAAGGATCATCAATGCATGGAGGAGCGTACGGATGTACGAATAACAACTGTACTATACGGACGATGATACGTATGGACGATGTGCATGAAGCAACGGCAATTGTACGGACGATTTGCACAGAGGTCAGCGTACGGGCTAATGCAGATGAGGCGGGCTAGTGAGGGACTCGTGGATGCATGCTGTACGGCCAGGACGGGAGTGGGTGGTTGATAGGCAATGAGCAAAACCTGCTCTGTTACCAAATGAGAGCAAAAGGGTGTGAGGAGGAAGGAGAGCAACGTAAGTTGTATTGCAAGAGATAAGAACAACATACAAAACTTGGGGTTTTGTCAAAGTGACAAAACCCTAACTAACCCAACCACTAACTACTAACTATAGTTGGGTATCCTAACTGTGGTTAGAGGAAAAACCTCTAATGAGGGAAAAGGGCTCCTAACCCACTTATTAGTTATACATTGGTCACTGCCATTAATTATGGCGATAATTCCAATAGGGGAAGTCTTCTGCATTGCCTCATCAGTCACATCCTGTTTACCAGTTCCTTCGAGAGCCTGCACTCGAGCTTTGAGAGCATCTACTTGTCGTTGTAGATCTCTCACGTGGTGTTGTAGGAAATAAATTTGATCATACTGTCCAAGGATAGATCGGTCAAAACCACCTTGATGGTATGTCTTTGCAGAGGGATAGGGTGTCCTGGTAATTGAGGAATTAAGAGGTTTCCTGGTAGAAGTTGGTGGCATTGGGGTTCCAATAGAGGGAGATATTGAAGATAGGTGAAGCCATTCCATTTGAGCCATATCTAAAAGTCACCCCCTGGTTGAAGCTAACCCTCGGGCTGGGCTGGGGGTTCGAACGTCCTCGATACTCCGCAAATCTATTGATCTCAGAATCAAGTACCGATGCATAA
Organism: Dipteris shenzhenensis; assembly: GCF_047967505.1. NCBI lineage: Eukaryota > Viridiplantae > Streptophyta > Polypodiopsida > Gleicheniales > Dipteridaceae > Dipteris > Dipteris shenzhenensis. The sequence continues at coordinate 18,323,350 of NC_141608.1, read as the reverse complement.
ATCTTGGACATGACATGTCCAATCATAATGGTTCTATAGTTCTCTGGGCTTATGGGATCCCCCGCCTTGTGAATGGGTGAGATAGTGTTAATGGTCCAGGTGCGTGGAAACTCCAAGAAAGCAGCTTCATTAAATAGCTTTGCTAAGATCGGGGCTAGGAGGTTAATCCCATATGCAATGAACTTAGTGCATAGTCCCTCACGATCGTTCGCTCGGCCATTATGAAGTTTCATTACGGGATCCTTTACCCCTCCCCCCCCCTAGTGAAGAGGGTGCAGGATGTGGGGTGTGGCATATGTGATAGGTTAGGGACTGGCTGATGAGAGAGAGAGAGAGAGAGAGAGAGAGAGAGAGAGTAGGCAACACGTAGGAGGAGGAAGAAGGATAGGAGATAGGGCTAGAGGTCACATGAAAAGTGTCACAATGGGGGGTGGATGTGGACTTATATAGTCCCTCCACATTTCCCTCTAACTGCCACTAGAGTGTTACTAAATTAGCCCCTTTCCTTTCCTTCATTGCACCAAAAGAGAGAGCAAAGTCACCGAACCGCACACCATGACGGGAGAAAGAAGAAAGGTGCTCAATAGACTAGCAATCCCCCTCTAGATGATCTGCGCTTTCAACAAAGGGGCCACGAGTGCAAGTAGAGCATAGTTACGAGGGAATGGGAATGTTCCAAAATTTCAAGTGTTGGAATGGGAACCTTCTAGGAAGGGGGAACAGGAACAGGAACCAGAACGCCACGTCATATGACACGTCATCAATTCATATAAAAATCTGCTAATTATGAAAAGAAAACCACTTTTAGTAGCTCGAAACTTTCCATTTGAGCTTTAGACATTTAAAGACACTCTTAGAATACTCAAAACGAAAATGTACACGTTTGCAATTTGAATAAAGCGTAGTAGACTGTAGAACACTATAGATCCGAGAGCATATAATATGTAAAGTACAAAACAGGGAGGCCATGCCTCGGGCCTGAAGGCCTCAATATAACTCTCGAGTCAAGTTTATGGTGTATAGAAACAAAGATAGTCGGCTCTAATTGTGTGAGGGTGGCATAGCAATGGAGGCCTCGCCCTCACCCTGTTGGGTCTCATCATCCTCATGCTCATGAGCTTCCTCTGTTGCATCATTGTTGGAGTCCTCATCAGGTTTAAATCCAAGATATGGTTCAGGAGTGCACTTTGCGGTGAACTTGTTAAGCAAGCACAAGTTTGCATTAACAAATACAAGATCATTTGCCTTCTGAACCCCAAGCCTGTTCCTCTTTTTCGATACAATGTTTTCAAAAATGCTCCACAACCGCTCAACGGGTGAAGAGCTAGCTCCCTTCTGAGTATACGAATGGCCAAACGCTGCAACAATGGAGCATTTGCCCCATAGTTCTCCCACCAACGAACAGAGGACATCTTGAACTTGTCATTTTGTGCATCCTCCAAACCATAGTTAGGGGAAATGGAAACAGAAACGTTTCGGGATTTTTGGGAGGTGATTACCCATATCAGTGGTAGGATCCACCCAATCCAACTTACCAATATCCTTCAAGAGATAATTCAGCTCATGTGCCATGCAAGGAGTGAAGGTAAGGTGAGGGTACTTCTCTTCCAAAATCCTTCTTGCTGCCCTGTTGGAGTTCTCGGCATCAGAAACAATTGAATAACCTTATCTGTCCCCACATACTCAACGGACTCCATCCAAATGCTAGCCAACCTCTTGGCTGACTTTGCCTCCTTTGAATTATCAATAGCTTTAATGAAAAAGATGGCCCCCCTGAAGTATGCAATGATACTGTCGAAGGAGGGGGAGAGTAGGTGGAGGGCTGCAGGTCGAAATGGCAGAACATAGGCCGCCACAGATCATGAAACATGGTTGAGGAGGAAACCCTAAACCCGAACGTTGGGTTTAGGTCTGGAACGGGTTTCGGGTACCCTGGAACGAGGTTCCTTGGTAACACCCTGTATGGAATGTTCCAGACAGGTTCTGTGGGGTTCTAGGGTTCCCTCTTCTCTGGAACGGGGTTCCACGCGTTCTGGATGGGGGATTGGCGTTCCCTGGTAACTATGATGGATGGAGGGAGGGAGTAGATGGAAAAGAGTGATATTTCTACTTATGAGGGGTTTCCAGGTTCTCTTCCAAAAGGATTTCTACAAGTCAGCAAAAATCTCCCAATGAAGAGCTTTGGTGGGCTTCCAGCCTCTTAGGCTGAGTATAAACTTGCTAGCATGACTGACTGTGTAGTGATAGAAAAGGAGGCTCTTCTCTCGTGGCTTGCATCAATGCAACTCCCACTGTCGGGGGTCCCACTGCAAATACTTGATAAGGACACCTTCATAGAACCCTAGTCTTCCATGCACCCAAGGGAACGTGTTCCGGGTTAACTTGTTAAGGTCTATGTACTATGTGAAGCCAAAAATCACCGACTCTACTTGGCCTACGACCCTGAGGTTATTGACGTCAATGAGGCGACGATCGATGTATCAACAATGAAAGTTAGCGTGAATTTTTAATAGATACAAGCATGCTTATTATAATAATTGAAATGCCAATTTGGGTAACGACACAAAAATTGCTTCACGTTGATGACTGATGACCCTCGCATTTGAAAGAGAGATCTACAACCAACTTGGAAGCATTGGTTTCAATCTAGTGGTATTTTTGTTTTGGGAAGTTGTCATCATGCACTTGCAAAAGCCTAGTTAGAGATTCAAGCTTGCAGATGGAAGGCAAATTGTTAGGTGCAATATCGAAAATCAAATTTGTCTAAGCCTTGACACCCTACAAATCCCAAACCATTTTATCATAGGCCCTGGTGGTCTGATTTTTCCTGTGAATTTCCCTTGGCATACGGTAAAGGGTTTGACGACCTACCACGCAAATTGTGACTTTGCACTGAAAGTGAATATTGCATATAGTTGACAACCCGTTCAATGTGCATTGAGTAAGGTGATCCTGGGACTTGTGTGAGAACTTGTTTAAGGCTACACCAAGATTACATTGTGGAGGAAGATCATCTATCATGTGTGCAAAGCTTGTTTTATTCAGTGTATGTAAGCGATACACGATACGCTTCATCTCCTCTAACTGGCAATTAAACGAAACAAGAGCTCAAGCAACAAATTGGCCAGCATTTGCCGGTGATAGATTAGAATAGGATTTATGCAGTATGGTTTGGGTGTCGAAGTCTTGGACAAACAAGGATAACACATTTGTATCCCAAACAAAGGATGCAATGAAATCCTTGAAAGATTCAGAATGGAGGATTATTATTGCAGCAATTTGTTGTGTGGGCATCGAGGGCGCTTCAGTCTAGACAGCTCCACCATCTTTTCTTTCACTCTTGAGTTACCTTAGGCAGTGAGTTCAAACTTCGAGAAGCTGGTTTTGAAGTTCTTTTTCTTCCTTTTTTTGAAAGGGGTGGGGGTGGGGAGTTAGACAGGTCCACTGTATCAGAGTTCTGAAACTGAAGGAGCATGGCCTTGTTACACACATAGTAATAATGTTTCTTGCTTTGGGCATCTTGCTAGCTTCCTCTAGGATCCAACTTCTGTAGGAATTATAGAAAAGGATGTAAAAGGTTACATTTGTGGCCACGATTAGAAAGTAAGAAGCACATATCATATATTTAGTGCTCTCAATTCTGGTTTGCAGCATGACTGGGTTTGTTCTTCATACCTCTGGTTTCCGTAGATGGTAAAATATCAAATGGATAGATAAATTTTCTCTGCCATGTACCTCCTTGCTTCCACAGTTAAAAGGAGGATGGGCGTCATTGCCTGTTATATTCTATGATGTAATGTTGGAATCCTTGGTTTGAGAAGGCTTGTAGACGCTGGTGCATCATTTTTATATATATTTAAGATAAAATGGGAAGAAAACTGAGCAGTCCATGATACCCCTTAATTAATCTGAGTTGTTTTTAAACCATCCTGATGTGTAGCTTTTCACTCTTATAGTTTGTCAAATACAAGCAAGCTTTCTTTCTTAAAGCAGACACAAACTTTGTGAAAAGCTATGAGTTTTAATAGTTTGTCAAGGGTGCAGTTCTTCTATTCCTGCTGAAGATCCTATGAAGCTTGAAGAATGCCGCATGGCTGGAAAATATATACTGGAACTTTTGAAGCAAGATTTGAAGCCCCGAGACATAATTACAAAGAGGTCATTGCGCAATGCTATGGTGATTGTCATGGCACTTGGTGGATCCACCAATGCAGTGCTGCATCTTATTGCCATAGCACGGTAAGAATGAGGTTTTGATGTGAAATTCAAATAACTGAAGTGCAATGGGCTTTGTTTTACCTTGATGGAAATTTGTGTATGCAGATCGGTGGGAGTGGAGTTGACTCTTGATGATTTCCAAAGAGTGAGTGATCAGGCACCCTTTTTAGCAGATCTCAAGCCCAGTGGGAAGTATGTAATGGAAGATCTTCACAAGGTACCAACAAGATTGTCTGAGAAGTCATGAAAGCAAGATATAGTGTGTCATGGTCAAATTGAGCTTCAATGCTTACAGTGAGATCAGTTGGGATTTGTTTGAAAGCTTGTGTAAGACACAGCTGAGTCATTTTGTTGTGGTTCAGGTCGGAGGCACTCCTGCAGTCATTAAATATCTGTTAGAGAAAGGCTTGATTGATGGTGATTGTATCACTGGTATGCGCATTTAGCTGTTAATTGTACCAGTCCTAGCTAAGTGCAAATTGATCTTGAAAACATTGAAATAAGCTTTACACCTGTTTAATGTGGGAATTATTTGTTCACTTTTTTGGCATTCTGAAAAATGAGACTCCGCGGGTCTTTAGAAACCCAGTATAGCTGCTCATGCTTGGGCACTGTGACGACCTAAGTGTTGCTTTGCTTGCCAAGTTTGTCTTCCTTTTGTTTTCCATAAAAGTTTTTGTTTACCTCTTTTTTCTCCTCTTTCATTTTCTCATTTATTTTCTGTGTAGACTTTTGGTCTTAAGAACAACAAAAAATCTAAATTTGTATGATTGGACTTATTCTAGTCTTGCAAAGGTATATATATATCTGATATTTGTTTGGCCTGGTTTGAGTGCAGTGACTGGAAAAACACTTGCAGAGAATCTTGCTAGCTGCCCACCTTTATCTGAGGGCCAGGCAAGTCACTTTAGTTGGTAAATGGATTCTTTTTATAAAAGGACATGTTTTCCTATATTGAAGTCACTTACAAGTCTGTTCTCTTATCTAGCATGAAGGGATGAAACACGGTTGTATTTTATAGTACTGCTTTTGTGGGGTTTCCTTGTACAGAAAATTATTCGACCCTTTGAAAACCCTATTAAAAAGACCGGTCATATCCAAATTTTATATGGAAATGTTGCACCTGATGGTTCTGTGGCTAAGATCACAGGGAAAGAAGGCATGTACTTCTCAGGTGAGTTGGTTTCTAATGCTGACATTTACCGGATATCTAAAATTCTGGCTTCAAAGATGTGGTGCTAGCAAAATTTGAGTTCTTCAATGATATGAGGAACTAGGCACAACTTAGCAAGGTTTGAGGAAGAATGCTTTTTGTTTAGGGTGTTGAAGTACCAAGAAGAATAATGGCCATGATCCCTAAAAGAAATGCTATTTGAAGGGCTGAAGAGAACTTTGGGGTTTTCACAATAATCCATGACATTGCAATAGAAGTAAGCTTCGGACTAGGCATAACTTAGCGAGGTTTGAAGAAGAATGCTTTGTGTTTAGGGTGACAGAAGTACCACTAAGACTAGTGGCCATGATCTGTAAAAGGAATGCTATTTGAAGGGCTGAAGAGAACTTTGGGGTTTTCCAACAATCCATAACATATCAATAGAAGTAAGCTTCAGACTGGGTTTCTCATTAGTTTTGCTTTGTTGCATTCTTTGCATGATCGTTTTGTGTCTAGCTTGTTAGTCTTATCTACATTGGTGGTATGTGTACAAGGTTCTCATTGTTCCAATTTCTTCCTAAATCTTTGATTTTAATGTACAAGAGTATACTATCCCGGCAATGAGAGAAGCTTTTCTTTGCATTGTTGGGTTTTTCTTCTGCCTTCCTCATTGCAAGTATAGTTGTTTGTTGTCAACTTACTTAAAGGTGGTTTGTTGATACTTACACATGTGTCCTTGTCTGATGCTCTCTCAAAATCCAGAGCTGCAAGATTGGGCGGGTTTGGATCTTTTTTAATGCTAGTGACAACTGTATGGCTTGTTTTTGAAAGGAAAGGTGCTCTTTGGCATTGTCTGAAGCCATGGGACAATACTATTGATGCTAGCTTTGCCTTATTCTAAACCCCTTCCAAGTGGCTTTCTATAGCTAAGTTCTGTTGGAGTGACACTGACCCACCTGTGAGCCCCCAAATGAGGAGGACAAGGGATCAGGGTACTGTAGGGGTTAGGCTTACCTGGATAGGATAGGATGGCTCTGTCTGGTCCATATTTGGAGGGATGGAAGCAAATGGAACAGGTTCTGGAATACCCTCGATCAGACGTAGGAGCTTCTGAGGGAGCAGACTATCCGTGCAGCCCGTCTGGAACAGACCCACAATCAGCGTGGTAGTCTGCATGGCATATGGCAGCAGATGGATAAGGGAAAACCAGGGTGGAAGGTGCACAACCAGGCCAGGAAACGGGCTCAAACATCTGCGCCAGGTTTGACCATATCCAGGTGTTGTTTTCTGGCAGATCTGGTCAGGTATTCTACGGACTGCCAGGTCGGCTTTAGTACAGACCAAGTCGGCTGACTCAGGTCTCTCTTTGGTGTATAAAAGGGCCGACATTTTGGCCCTACACTTGTGCAAACTGAAGCCTCTCTAAAGGCCCCCTGACAGCATAGAGTGTGGAAGATTTTACCTTCTGTAATTCTCAGTAATTGCTGTGTCCTGGATTGCGAATTTTTTTTGTCCAGAAACGTGGCTGGTGTTTACTGCTCTTTGTGAGTGCTTTTGCCCATGTGTTGTGGATGAATCAACTGAGTTATTTGCTTTCTATTCTCTAAGTTATTTCAGTAAGTATTTGCTGTGTTCCTCAGGGAGTTTCTTCAGAGATTAGGCTGAGAGATCTAAGGTGCTTCTGCTCAGTTAGGGTTGGCTGTCCAAACAGTCCCCTATTCTAACTTGCTATCACAGCCTCGTCAGCAAAGCTAGCGACACCCCTCAGCCCTGAAGGAAGGAGCCCCTCCAGAGATCAAGGCGATGCCTTTTTAGGAAGAAGACCTCTGCGTTCAGTGAAGAGAAATACGCTTCCCCCTAAGCCATTCATATTCTCTTCATGGCAATTCGTGTCAGATCCTGAGCTTTGGGGAGTCAGGTGAACTTGATAGTTCAAATTTTCCTTTCTAGAAGAAGAAAGTTTGAAGCCACCTTGTGGTGGTTGAGTTGGGATATAGCGACAGGAGTTGATGTGATGCCACCGCCCACCGTGACTGTAGCCGCTGTGACGGTGGCTGCGGTTGGGACACCAATGGATCCGGTAGCAGTGTGACACATGGTGCGGAGGCCCTTGTCATCATTATTTGTACTACTGCAGATTCTGTGCCTCCACACATTCAGCTGGTGGGCACTTCCTTTGTTACGTGGACAATCTTGAAGAACATGTACAAGGTGGATAATGAGGCAAGGATTCTAGGTCTAGAGACAGAGCTCTACAATGTGCATATGGCTGAAGAGAAGTTAGTTCAAGAACACAATGCCAAGATGAAGGTGATAAGAGACAAGCTTATTTGTTGTTGGTTAAACAAGTTCAGCTTGGATGGCCGGGCTGCTGCTTGGTATGCTCCCGAGAAACTTGGTATGTTCTTGAACTAAGGCCTTCCTTGCCAAAGGGAAAGGCGGAAAGGGCAAGCCATGAGTTAAAAGGGAAAGGCAGAAAGGCCGAAGAAGTAGACTCCAAAAGGCGGCAAGTCGGATGACAGTGGAGACAACAAGAAGATGAGGAATTGTGATAAAAAATGTTTCTTTTGTGAGAAGTTAGATCACATTGCAAAGGATTGCCGAAAGGAGGGGGCGGATCAAAAGCGAAAGAAAAGTGACAAGCCCAAGGAGTCGTCAAAAACAGAATCAGCTAACGTGGTGAAAGAGGAGCTCTTTTTGGTCATCGAGCACTGCTCAGCTCTTATAGTGAGTGAGATGGTGATGGCTGGTACGTGGACGACGGTGCCTCCAAGCACATGTCAAACAACAAGAGTTGGTTCAAGAACTACAGCTTGCATATCGAGGGTTGCATGTGACAGTAGGGGACAGCAAGAAGGTGCTCCGTAGAAGGATTTGGGAGCATTCTGATCATGTTGAAGAGAAGGTACTTACCAAAGTGCTTTATGTTCTGAAATTATGCAGGAATTTGTCGTCTGTCAGCCGTAATACCAAGCATAGGATGAAGGTTGAGTATGATGGAAGAGTGATGATCTGGTCGAAAGACATGGGGAAGGTGCTAGCAAGAGGAACAGAGGGCATGGTTTTCATGAGATGCGGGATTTGGTAGTCTAGTCCATGCAAGTACATCAAAGTTATGGCATGAGAGGTTTAGGTACGTTAGCTATGGAACCCTTTTAGAGACACAGAAAGCTGGATTGGTGGATGGACTTCCACATATGGCAGACAAGTCATATGCTTGATTGGCTTGCCGAGAGGGCAAGCAACATCGAGAGGCATTCCCGACGGAGGCACACAACGAATCAAGGTTCCACTAGAGGTGATGCACTCTGACATGTGTTGGAAGATTTTCAGGAGCTGGGTTATTGATTATTTTAGTAGGTATACTTGGATCTATGCATTGCGAACAAGTCTTAAGTTCAAGGAGTGGAAGGCAAAGGTTCAGAAGGGGTAGTGTATGAACATCAAGACTTTCAGAATTGACCAAGGGGGAAAATCTACCTAAGAGGCTTTCAACAGCTAATGTAGGAAAGAGGAGATTCAAAGGCGATTGACAATGGCACACAAATTCTAGCAAAACGGGGTGGCTGAAAGAAAGAAGAAAACCAGAAATGGGCTTATGTACGCTGAGAGGGATGACACTTTCTAGATCATTTTGAGGTGAGGCAGTCAACATGACTGTCCACATTCCAAACAAGATGAAGACTGGAAGGCAAGACTCCTTACGACGGGTATTTTGGGAAGAAGCCTTCGGTTTTACATCTGAGGATTTTTGGTTTTGACTCATATGTGCAAGTCAACAAAGAAAACTTGACTCTAGGAGCAAGAAATGCATCTTCATAGGGTACATGTGTAGTCGAAGGCATATAGACCTTTGTGTAAATTGATGCTTATGTGTGTGGGGTATATGTGTATGTGGGATATACAATTGTCTATTGGGTGCTGGTGACATAGCTTGGTATGTCATATTAGCTTAGTCCATGCAGCTTGCTATGTATGATGGGAGTTGATGGGTTTTGCTTGTGGGTGACTGTTATCATATTGTAGCTGCACTGTCTGTTTTGTTTATTGATGAGTTTGGGCATGTTCCTGGATTCACCTAGATTATAAGGGATTTGACGTGTCAGGCACAATCCTAAAGCAGTTTACAGATTACAAAAATGATTGATTGACTATTGTTATAAAGACATTCATTGCCTGAGTGTCTTTCTGTTTACGGAATTATTTTCAAGTGTTATTATCTGATTGTAATAGTTATGGCATTGAAGAATAGAAGGCCTGTGTATAGCCTGAGAAAATAAAGTTTAAGATATTCCTGATACTTCTTAGGTCCAGCTCGAGTATTTGAAGGCGAAGAAGCAATGCTGACGGCACTTTCTGAGGATCCTCAAAGCTTCAAGGTGGATTTCCAATAGAACGATAAACATTAAGTGTATAAGAAGCTTTGTTCCATTATTTGATGAATCTATTATCTTCTGGTGTAAACATTTAGTACATGAAGAAGCTTTGTTCCAGTATCTAATGAATCTATTATCTTCTGGTGTATAAAGGGAAGTGTGATAGTCATCCGTGGAGAGGGTCCAAAAGGTGGGCCGGGTATGCCTGAGATGCTTACACCAACAAGCGCCATCATGGGTGCAGGACTTGGCAAGGTTTGGGATGCCTTCACTCAGTAATAGTAGTAGAAAAGAGTGACATTTTTGCACTGATGAGTTTGCTGGTGGATGGCTGCTAATAAATGCTTTAAATGTGCTCAAGGCTAGATACATGATACATACAATTTGACAGGAATTAAGCAACTGAATCTTGCCAGTTCAGGACTTTGAATCTAAGAAACTGAAAGAAAATTCTAACTCGTGAAATTCAAAGTTCTTTTTAATCTTTGACATGCATTATCTCAATTTCCAATCTTTTGGTGTATCTAAGCTTTAAGTAGTTTTCTCTCAGTTTGCAGCTCCGCACACACCCCCACCCTAATGCGCCCCCCCCACATCCCCCCCCCCCCGCCCCCGGCGCCCCTCTTCTTCCCAATTGCATCAAGTAGACAACCAAATTTCATGTATAGATGATGCTCCAAAATGGGCAGATCTCAATATAGAAGTTGCTCTGTGTACCCCATACCTGCAACCAAGTGCTCCTTTGATCTGGTAGCAAACGTTCGCCACAATGCCACTGCTCTGCTACTGCTACTCTACTTCTGCCACATGACCTAAGCTGAGGGTCTTCAGAGGCTGCTGGATGTAGACAATGAGGCTCCAAGGACTCTATATTAGCTTAGGGTGGCCCTTTAGATCTGATCAATTTGTCCTTCTAGAGAAGGCTGCTCTTATCTGTACCCTGGCTGACCAGGGTCTATAGATGATTTTGGTCCTTCCTCTTCCTTAATGTTCTTGTTTTGAGATGGGCCAAAGTTCTGATTGCCATTCCTCTTCTGGGTAGTTGTGGTTACATTGTCTAGCCCCTATGTCCGCTTCATGTGGGGCTCACAAATATGGCAGTGATCTCATATCCCATCACCAAAGGTTCATGGAATTGTTTTTTAAAAGACCGGTTAAGCTTAGCTTTTTGTCAAATCCATCTTTTGAAAGTCTGTAAGCTTGAACTGCTAGATTGTCACTTTACTTACCCATTGATATTTATGTTTTTGCAACAATCTTTGCTTGGCATGTTCCTTGCCCAACATAGCCGCATAGCTCCTACAATTTCTTCATTATCTTAGCCGAACAAATTGAAATTTGCAAAGGTTGACATGTTTGCTTGCTTATTTAATGTGGATTGAAAGTTGGTTGAACAGGTGATTTTGGATAGTCATTTTCATTTCCCCACCTAGTTATTATAGACAAAAGATTGTACATTGTTAAGAAAACTGGTTTATTGAGAGACTGCTGAATGTATAAGTGTTTCCTTAGATTTAGATGCTCGTTTGGGAGAGACTAAAATGAAATCGTTTAGACTTCACAAGCAGCTGTAGCTTGAATGAAGAGATTTGGACTACTTTTTGATTAGCCTTCTCCTTTAGTGCCAGCCTTCGTCATGGCTGAGTTTGCCCTTCACCTTCGGAGTGCCGACAGAAACTCAGTACAAAGACTTTGTGTGAGAGCATACTTTTATACTATGGTCTACACCCACTGTTTGGCGCTGATGACGTCAGTGGGGATGTCATAGTAGCTAGTCTGTGCTATGCATGATGGAGTTTATGGTTTTCAATCTTATGAGTGACTATCGTGAGATTGAAACTGCACTATGTTGTGTTTTTAGAGGATGAGTTTGGGAATGTTCTTGGATTCATCTAGGTATATAAGTGTTTCCTTGGATGCAGGAAGTGGCTTTATTGACTGATGGGCGATTTTCTGGTGGCTCCCATGGTTTTGTGGTTGGACACATATGTCCTGAGGCTCAGGTAGTTGCTTGTTCTCACGACTAGAGTTGATAATTTAAATTCACAAAATAAATAAATAAGTTGCAAGAAATAGGCTTTCATAGAGGTACATGAAACTCTATGCACACACTACATTTTTCTGTTCTATTTGCTTGAGCAGCGATGAACCAAGTAGGATTTGATCTTCAAAGTTGTCGGAAAGGTTAAGGCATCTGAGGGACATGCAAGGAATTTTGTCAGGATTCTAAACATATAAAAATAGATTCTTAGGAAAGCTCAAGGTATTTAAGGGGTATGTATCTAACTTTGTTGGAACACTACGGCTAGAAAGTTCAAGAAAGCTGTGTATAATTGATTTACGGGATTTTGAAAAGGCCTTGAAAGTGAAGATTACAGTAAAGCTTTTTTCAAATAAGAGAAGTCAGTCTTATTGGCCCTTTTTTTTTTCTTTTTGGCATTCCTGGTTTTACGTCTCCATTAAAAAATAAAAGTATGAACATAGTATATGACAGCAGTCTACTGGCAAAATTGCAAAAGGTTAGAGAAAAGGGGAAAGCCGCTTTCCTGATTGGGCAAAAGTGCCCTTCCAAACAAAGTTGTCCTATGAAAAGTCTCAAGATAATGAAGTGTCAAGCAATTGTTGGAAAATCTCTGCTACATAGACTCTGTGACACGATGACTCAAATTAATTAATGACCCCTTCTAACAGGTGCTAGGTTGGATGGAACCAACTAGAGCATCTGGAAATTCAAGCTTGAGAATATTCTCAAATCTCGGAAGTTATGGGGTAGAATTGATGGGACTGAAAAACGACTAAGAGAGAATTTTGGGAGTTATGGTGAGAAGAGCCAACAAGCTGATACTCAAATCTGAGTATCGAGAATGACATAATCCCTGTTATCAGAAAGTGAAAACTAGAGCTGAATCCTGTTGTACATGCTGTTATACTCAAGCTGAGATAACATGACCTCGGAAGGGTCGGTGGACATTTTCCTTTAGAGGACCAACTGTTGTATTTTATTTTAAGGGCTTCAAGTATATGGTTAAAGGAATTAATGTCAAGGTCCTTGGCGAGGGTGAATTGGCACTGACTAGGTGGTTCTAAGGTCAGGGGCCTAGGCGTACCGAAATGTGTAACTGCCAAGGGGCAAACGGAATTAAGTGATACTCCAAGAGAGGGGTAAATGGTACACCTAAGGATGGCCCTAGGAATATGACATGTGGCATGTAGAACCATCTAGGGAGTTGTGGGCTTTGTGTACAGCACACAAGAAATTAACGTATGATTGTGAATCGAGCTTATTTACATAGAGATTGGCGAGGAGGATTAACTGAGTGCTATCCCCGTGATTTGGATAGAGAAATTGTGTTGTGCGTACCATTTGATAGCTGGTTACGGTGGTTGTGTCAATTGGTATGAGAGCAGGTTGATGAAGGAGTTGACTTGGTTTGTCGTCACGGGACGTGAGTGTGTAAGAGGGAGGCTGAGATGTTGGAGTTGATGGAGAGCAGAAGGCCATCGTGACAGAGATGAACTCTATTTTTGCATGTCTTTGCGCACTTGACAGGCATGACTTTTTGACAACCTTGTAGACGCGGAGACCCGTCGTCAAAGAAAATTGAGAACTCTGTCATGAATTCCCGCTATGGATTTGTCAAGCGATGAGACTGATCATACAGAGTTTTAGATTTGGTTTATGCTTTGAAGGCTCTCGTTAGCGATGCTGAGGTGCTTGGTGATGCCATCTATGATTGCGTGAGCAGAGGGGTCTCCCGCCGTTAAGTTTTGTCGTTTTGGGAGTGGTGTACCAGCCTTGTTGGGAACATTGTCCGAGACAATCCAGACCTCTAAGCTAGCTGAACTTTATACTGGTTGCAGTGACGAATTGTTGGCAAAGAAGAGAATAGTGCATACCGGTGTTTCTACGATCATCGCATGTAACTTTGTCATTATTCTGCTAGTATTGTCTGCGGTGATCGTGCGTAGACATCATAGAAAGGCTGGAAGGTGTTGTTGATGGAGTTCATGATTGCAGGCAGAGGGCACAACCTTCTGCGTTGATCGTTGGCTGCCTAATTATCAAAAGTATATCCTGATGACGAAGTTGGGCTTTGGAAGGAAGCGGTTTCGATGTTCTTTTGGGGAATAAGGACAATTTGACTGGGGGGCTTTCTATTCTCTCTTTTATTTATATGGTTTGCATTTGAGCTCTCTGTGTGTTAGCCATCTTTAAGTTCCTGTGCAGTTATTTGAGATTGCAGATATTTCCCTAGTATAGCCTGTGTACTAGTGTTTGGGTTTCAATTTATACATATTGGAATTTTAGTTGGAGATAGTGTTTGGAAAAAAAAAAAACCCCAATCGACCTAAACGGGTTTAAATTTTTTGGAACTCAATGTTGTTATAGATAAAGGCAAAGCTATAACAATGGAAGTTAAAGAGGAAGCTTCTAGGGTGGATCCCATAGAATCGGGAGTCCGGCCGATCCCGTAGGTGTCGTGCCCAGTGGCCCATACATTGTCTGGTAGAATTGCATTATTAGAGGATGCCTTGCAACAGTTTTGGCTCAGCAACTGCAAGCCAATTTAGGGCAATCCGAGCTAAGAAAAATGGTTCACAGTTGTCTACTAGACTATCCCATGAGGAAAAAGGTAAAGCTCCAATGAAGCCTGAAATTAGTGTTCATATAGTCGAGCCTGGGAGGGCTAAGGTGCCTAATATTGCTAACTATAGGCCAGAAAAGTATTCTGGTCGGATGTTTGATCTTAGTTTTGATGTCATAGAAACCTGGTTACACAAATGGGAAGAGGCTTTCACCATTTGTGAAATCAGAATGACATGAAGAAAATCCGCGAGGCCACATAGATGGTGGATAAAACAATAGTAGGATGGAGTGGCATCCACTACTTGGGAGGAGTTCAAGAAAGAATTTATAAAACACTTCTTGCCTCTTGGCGAAGCATCCCGAGCTTGGGATCAGTATAGTAACCTTTGTTAGAGAAATTTATTAGTGGCTGAATACACTGATAAAGTCAGAGAATGTGTAATGAAGGTTTATGAACCTCTTCCTCAGTCGGTACATGTAAAGGATTTTATTTTCATGTTGAATGATAGAATCAAGATGGAAGTTCGGGCTAAGTACGCGAACACTCTAGATGAAGCAATTGCCATAGCCTTGAACTATGAGGATGCCAAAGGAAACAAACCAAGTGGGTTTGTGCAGACTGAGATTTGGTATGAGTACCCGAAGAAAAGTGGGTCTAAGAAGAAGTTGGTTAGTAGAGTGATAAAGGAGACAATATGATTTTCCATAACAATAGTAGGATCCACCCAATCTAACTGACCAAGGTTCATCAATGGATTATTAAGCCCATGGGCCATGCAAGAGTACGTCTCTTCAATAACTTTTCCTGCTGCCCTATTGGAGTTCTCACCCTCAAAAACAAATTAAATAACTGCCCCTTCCCCAAAACATACTGAACATTAGCTAGCTCTTGGCTGACTCTCTCTCCTTTAAATTGTCAATAGCTTTGATGAAAAAGATAGCTCCTCTAGAGTATGCAACGATGCCCTAAGTAGAGCGGTCGTAGTGTCACTCCATCCATCTCCCATCAATGCGACACCACATTCCAGTCATATGTCTTTGATGGCAATCAAAGCTCGCTCTATGGCGGATGTCTCTGTTGCCAAAATTGTGGTGTGTAGGACATGAGGGGTGTAAGATGATCCAAAGGATGCAATCTCCTTCACCATACCAATGAAGTAAGGGTTGCACAATTTCACTATGGGTGCATCTGCTCCATAAAAGAAACGACCCACTGCTATGTCTACTTGTGCCATTCGCCATGAGGCCATAAGGCTAGCGTGCAAGACTCTGGGCTACCTATATGTATGGATGAAGTTCTAATCCCAGAGGCAGAAATGGTAAGCGGTAGTAGATGCAGGTGTGATATTGCGCATGGAAGCTACTGTTACATGTGGTGTTGGCGATGCTCGACTGCAAGGATCAAGGACAGGTTGTGATGCAATACTATCCAATCTTTCTGTAGTGCTTGTTGGAATTGAAGGGCAAATGCTGATGCCTTACTGGGCTACTCCCAATTATGAGCCTGGACTCGGTGTGAGCCTTCACTTTTTGGTGCTTTATAAAGGCGACTAACCCACTTGCGTGCTCCTCCTTTTGCTTTGTCGTACTTGTCTTGGAGGTCTACCTCGTTCCACCAAGGAGAGTTGTTGTCCATCTTAATGCCTTTTGGAGTAGCCATTGCGAGAAGGGGGAGCTAGGAGAAGGGGGGGGGGGGGGGGAAGAAGAGGGTGAAAGAAAGAAAGTTTTTTAGCATCTAGGAACGACTAAAACGTCAATGAGAGTGGAAAACACTAGATGTAATGAAGGATCAGAATGGGACCACTAAATGGGCATTCCTACCCAAGACTGATGTCTATGACGAGAAAAATGTAATAATTGGCTATTACTGCAAGAGATACTCAAAAGGGAAAAACACCAAGGAGGAATCCCTTGTCTGCCTACCAAATGTTTAGCTCTCCATCTGAGGGGTGACATGTTTTATGTTGTCTGTGGGACCAACACCATTGGATGACTGAGAAGAGACGAGAGCATTTCGTCTGACAATGGCACGAGATGTGGTGAGGAATGGCGTCGAGGAAGAAAGTTAGTGGTAGATCGTTGTTGATGATCGGCCTGTCTAGGGTCCACTGTCCATCCCTCATGTGTAGTCTCCGTGATGTTACCCGTTGTTTGACAACTACCATCATTACTTTAGTGATTTGTATCCCCACGTCGAAGAGAGAGTATATATCTGTAGTCCTCATGTGAGTGTCCAGACGAGGTCTGGTTTGTTGAGTTGTTCTCTCTGGCTCTGCTATGTCGAGTTCCCTGTTGTCCTTGGTTCAAGCCATCGAAGGAAAAATCTGAGATCGTGCTCTGGTTGGGCTTAGCTGGTCCCCCATGTGCCCTCCACTATGCTTGTATAAGCTGGTCTGTGTGTCTCTGGGCCTCAAGAAGGAAAGTGGCCACATGTCGCTAATCATGATGTACCAAGAACGTTCTAGGTGGGCCATACCCGCTATTGATGGGACAATGATGTCGTCCACGGATCTCTCTCATAGTATTCGAGGCATCTAAATGTAAAGTGATCCTTTGTCTCGGTCTCTTGCGTCTCTCACGTGGAATGCCATTTCGCCGCCCCATTTCAATCCATAGCCTAAATTATATCCGGAACTGGCCAATGGAGATTCTCTGTGCATGCGGGAGATGAATCTGGATGTAGCACGATGGTTAGGCAAACATTTCTTTGAGTTTCGTAAGTAGTGATTTTTGTAGAAGCCGAGTTTAACGAAAAGCTCAGTAGGTGCTAACCATGCCTCAAGGCTATACTGAAATGGTGGCAATCTGTCCATTTGTAGTTCCGAGCTTGCAAACCATCTACGTGTCTGAGCATACCGCAACAACAGCGAAACCGGTCATGCTTACGTACTCAAGATCAAAGAGTACAACAATCAACTCGTAGCAGCAGCAGCAAGAGAGACTATGAATCTCGCAGAAATGGTTCAAGTCATCCTGAATGGACTAGGAGAGGGATACGAGAATCTAGTCTAGAGTATTGCCATTCAACGGCGAATTCAGACACTAGAAGAACTTCAGTTAGTCTTACTTAGTCAAGAACTCATGACATAGATGAAGTCAGGGTTAGCCATGGCAATCAGTGTCATCCAAATGTCATGGTACCAAATCCCTGATCCTATGGAGATAATTGACCAGTTTGAAGATTGTATCAAGCCGTAGAGGGGTAACCCCAAACTCTGCTAGTATGATCTGATGCAGGATTGATGGCTTACTGTGGATCATCCGAGCAAGAAGTAGAGCCCGAAGTCTCTCCATATGGGACCAATCGATCTCTTATAAGTTTGTCTCGCAAAAGAGTGGAGAATGGGCTGAGAGAAGGGGGAGAGAATGAATCGAAGGGATGAGATAAGAGGGGGCTGAGACTGAAGAGGGTTGAGAGAATGCTGAGAGAGTGGGAAGGTTGAGTGGGGGAGAGTGGAGAGAAGGCCCAAGGGGATCTGAGAAGGGGGGAGGGGGTGAGGGTGGAGAGGGCTGAGTAGTGAGAGGAGGAGGAGAGCGTGGAGAGAAGAGGGAGCTGAGAGAGCTAAGAAGGGGGCTGAGTTGGTAGGAGAGGGCTGAGAGGGTAGTGTAGGAGCAAGAACAGATGGTAGGCGCAGGAACAGAAATTAGCCACTGGAAAAGAAGACCTTAACTGCGGATTGCGGCAAAAAAACAGAAGAGTATATGTAGGAAAAGAAGTTCTGCTCTGAAATTTCACAGAACAAGCTGGCTGTAGCCCAAATTCTCTCACACATGAATTTCGCCCTATTGCTAGCAAACGTTTTTTTTTGGCATTTGACACCTGCACTAGCACTCAGCTTTGCAATTGCAGCTGCTGTAGATATTTGGTACAACCACCACTGCAGCCTCTGTTCTTTATGTGCAACATCTATGGGATGGGGTTCATCTCCATTCACTAGATCCCGTAGTCCTTTGGCAGACCATATTCTTTACCATGAAGCTCCGTAAGTGTTGTTTGTGTTATCAAGCTTGTCCTCTTGAAACAAAGGTCCTCCAAACAAGTTATCATTTTAAGCCATTGCAGAAAACCTGCAAAGTATTTGGCTTGACTCCCACTATTGACTCAAAACTGCAAATTGGCCTTAAGTTGCATGGTACTGGGGTATCTACTGAGTTTCATGGAGCTCAACAATATAGGCGGTGGCCATAGGTACAAGAAATTTTTCGTCCATTTCGTCGTTTCCTTGTTTCGACAAGTTTTATTTCATTTCGTTTCGAATTTTGTACAAAAGATGAGGAGTTGTGGTAGTTCTATTCGCTTCACCCCTTAAGGTATATATCACCATAGGTACAACAATGGAGCATACTGGTACATGCAAATCTTTTCTGTAGACCTTTGACAAGGAATAATTATACCATAGCATGCTACTTCTCCCCATCGACATCTAATTATGCCAAGACTTGCATAGGGAGATGACAAACATCATTCTTTAATATTTTGGGCACCATGAGAAGAGTCATAGATATGCCCAATAGAGAGCTTATGCTACTTGGGGAATTCTTAGACAGGAATGTGTGGGCAGCGAGCTTGAACAATTAGGAGGCACATAGGGGGAGCATGGGAAGGGATTCTAGATGCACATCAAAGAACACACATGTTGGGGTCTTGTGTGGTTAGTGCGGTGCAAGAAAGAAGAGTTTCTTGTGTGGCATGAGCAAAAGCTCTTAAGCATCTTCTACTGTAGCGATCACGATGTCTCATCCAAGATCCTTGTGTTTTGAAGGCCTATGTTGCTATTGTCTATGATGTCCTATCCAGCCATATACCATATGGAGTTGGCATTGCCTGCCCTACCAACTCCATACTGCTCACCCCATTATGCCTGAAAGAGGCCTTTAGAAAATGACATAATGGACACGAAGCCCTTCAAGTAGAACTGCTGACACTTGCTTGGATCCTGGTCATAATGATGCCTTTCATAAAGGGATTTGTGTATCCTAGACCATCCACAAAATTATTTAGATTCACAAAACAAAGAACCTATGGACATAGGTAAGTACTAAACCTACCATGGTAAGCGAGTTGGTAAAGTAGAGACACACGTTAGTGAGCATGTTCATTGAGCTTGTATGTGAGGAACTAGCAATGCATGCTTCAAGAACCACGATGTGATCATTCCACTTTGGATCACATATTCAATCAGAGAGTTCTCATTGAGGATACGCGACATTAGAATACAATGCTGCTTTGTGGACTTCCAAAAGGCTTACAATTTAGTATCATGTGGCTGTCTCATCTAACAAGTTATGGGCTCTTGGCATTATAAGACACTTCATTTGGGTGGGTATGACCTTCTGCAAGAATATCATAGGCAAAGTGTGTACCACGCAGTTAAGTGTAAGGAGGTGAGTAGCACCTCATAGGAGCTCTTGCCCCAATTCAAGACACCTTTGTTGTGGCATGCGGCATCTTAACTCTAGGCCACTTAACGACATTCATGGGTCCATCCTAGTGAATGGAGGAGAGGACTAGCAGATCTGCGACAGGTCATGGAGCCTCCAAGATTCCATATGGAACCCCAGCTGGGCCTGTCAGAGTTCAGTTCTCGGTTTGGTATCTAACCATGTCCCCTCCAAGGCCCACGTAGAGTTTCAGTTCTTCAGTTTCCTTAGACCTTTAGGGGTGTGCTACATGATCAGCCTCCCTTGTTTTCTCATGATGTTTGGTCTCATAGGCCTTTCTAGCCTTCCACAGATGTTATTATTTCATTCTTTTTAGTTTTGATCAAAAAATTTCTTAATTTGTAAGATTAGATACTTTTGTTTCGTAGGTCAAGAGGGGAAAGATTGGTTTGGAGTGAGGAGAAATTGGAAAGAAGGC